>NW_028256869.1:265000-865000 GCF_048593485.1 Apis florea
CGGTTGTCCCTTCTTTCTTTTCTTTCCTTGTTCCTCTATTTTTTTCACTTTTTTTTTTTAGAATTCTACACATTTAACACCTAAGTTAACAAAATATTATACATTGTACACAGTTGAGATACAACTCGATCTTAATTATCTATCGATTACGAGAATGCAACACGCAACGAAGTTCTTTCGGATGTATACAAATATGTATGGGAAATGTGTCGCGCGTACGAACGTCGAATTTAAAAACTTAGCGAAATTTTCTTTCTGCAATGGAAAAAAGAAATTTCTTTTTTCTTCTTTCTTTTGTACAAATTATATACACACGACTCGTGAAATGATTTAGATGAAACGTTTTATAATTCGAAATGCTGATCCGTTCTTGAAATTTCTCGGTAATAAAATCTTAGAAGAACAAGCTACGAGTCTTTCTAATTTATCTTCTTCGACTTTTCTACCCCTTTAAGAATGCGTTCTATACGAATAAAAATTCTACGCACAAATAATATGTGAACGTCCACCAAAAGGATTAAAATTATATGAAAGTATATGAAAAATTGTTTTAATCCTACAAATGATATCCTTTTGAAAAAGACACGACGAAACTGATTATCTCGATCAATGACCAGTTTTATCGCGTTTACAAAACTTTAGGAACATAGAGAAAGCATCGCAAAATGCGTGATGCATAATAAGCGATGACAGAAGCTAACCGTTAAAACGATCAGAATGGTTTTTTTCAGAATCACAGAGAGGAAAAAAGATACGAAAAAAACATATCTACGTGTGTCCTTTTTTTTCTTTTTTTCTTTTAGTGTAAAACTGCGATAAGAAAGAACAAGTACGATGTTATTGAAAACAGCTGAGAGGTGCTCTTTCCAACCGTCGTGTGTGATATATATATTACAATCGAAAAATGATTGGTGTGTACAATATGTTTTTCTAATATGTAAATGTGTAAAAGGATAGGAAAACAAATGGCGCGAAAAGATATAGATACACACGCATTGGGAACATCAATTTCCTGACGTTTTTCTTCCTTTAAAGAACGCGTTATCATTTATACAATGTACAATGGGTCTCAGTTACGTTCAATAATCATCGCGATTCAATGCGATGGCTGCGATTATTATAAGAGAAGTAGAAGGGATCTTAAGGGATTAAATTATAAGGGGTCGAGGGATTTTTTTTTTTTTTTAGATGAATCTGAACATAAACGATTTCTTTCCTCTAGAGCGTCTCCTTTGTCAAAAATCTTCATATTTTACAATTGGAAAGTATGTGTGAATGTGTGTGCCTGTATGTGTATGGAAATAGGGAGGGGGGAAGGGGAGGAGGGGAGGTCGATAGATGGTAGAAACCATTTTTAAAACGGTTGGAGGAGGAAGGGGAATATCAACGTATATTGATCGAAGGTCAGCAGCATTAGAACGTAAATCATATTTAAATTTAATATAATTAGTAATTATTATAATACACGATATTCACAAAGTCCGTTAAAAAGGAGAGAATTCCCGTGAAAAATAAAATATTCATTGAATTTACGGTTCCTCACGATAGGGTTGTCACGTCATACCTATACACATATTTGTTATTTATTTATATCACAATTTACAAAATTTGAGGATCTCAAGAGTGGGAGTAAAGAGGAAGAGAGCAAAGGGATAAGGATCAAGGGGAAAGGGGATACAAGAAGGATGTAAGAGTAGAAAAAAAAATGCTTCGCGCTTAAAGGCGACAAACGTAAAAATGAACAAAGGAGAACCGTGCTGACGACTTGATGTCTCTCCTCATTGTTTCTGTCTTTTTGTTTCGTTCTTTTCATCTCGTGCTAAATTCCGTCTCTAAGAGAGAGAGAGAGAAAAAAAAATACATACATATACATAATATATTGATTCATCTTTGAAATTTCTATAAATGTAGAAACGAATAGTAAAATCGATTTTTCTTTCCATCTTCTTTTTTTTTCTTTTTTTTTTTTTTTTTTTTCTTTTTTTTTCCTTTCACGAACAATTTGAAGCAATCAAGGGGCAGATTAGCGGTCAGGTCAGGGATACTCAGCTTCATTCCCATGTCGAACGCTATCCTAGATATAATCAACATATCAGTAGCTCCTAACCTCTATCGAATCTTGAACCGATATCGATTCGTCGATCGAACGTATACCGCACGTAAAAAGATAATACTACTTTCAGCGTGCAAAGATGGGTACGGTACACTTGCGATCGAAACGTTTCGTGCATGAAATTTACGGCCATCACACTTTCGTTACAACTCGATATAAATGCATGCAGCTCTAAGATCTATCCTAGCTGTCTAAACACAATTTTTTCTTCTTTGAATTTTTTTGCTGTTATTATTACCGAGCTTTAATCACATCGAGCCGTATGACTCATCCAACTTCTCCTCCTACTTTCCATTGTTTTACGTTTTTTTTTTTACGTATGCGTTTAAATATTTACCAGAGGAACGGAGCTATGCTCCTTCAAAAGTGCTGAGTTTAAAACGGATTAACGGGTTAAATAACAATTTTACCCAAATTCTTATAAATTATCGGAACTATCGTGCCGTTGGAATTGCTCTAAAACTCACTGATAAACGAGAGGCGCTTAAAAGACAATCAACCATCTCAGCACTACAGTTTCTCATATACAATTGCTCAAAGCTTTATCCAATTGTTGCGAAGAAACTCGGTTCTCGAACGTTATCAATGCTTAACTTTCGTGACATTTCAATTGTAAATTGCTATGAATATATTACTCGGCAGCACGTTGGATTACTAATAAAAAAAATGCACTGCACCTCTAACGTTATTCTAGAAGTTGATTTTTCCTGACACACATTTGACCTTGAAATTTTTTTTTTTTTTTTCCTCCTTGCACCGTTTTTTCGCGTTGTCCATTCTTGTTGTTCTGTACAAATTGTTAGTTTCCCTTTTTATTTTTTCTTTTTTTCTTTTACGGTTTTGCAAAAATAAGAAAAATCGTCTCGGTAGCTCTTTTTTTTTTTTTTTTTTTTCGTCTTAAATGGATATACAATTGCTCGTCTTCTTTTTCTTTCAGCCCTATACTTGCAAGAAGGGACAACGAGATGAACGGTGCATCGAAATGCATCCTTTTTTTTTTTTTTTCCTCGTCCATTAAATTTTTAATGGCGATACGTTGCGATAAATATTTACGTAGATGTTGGTACGTGTTTTTTCTTGAACGTACAAAAATCTTCAAATTTTTACTTTTCGAATTCGTACGTTTATAAAACCTGCGTTGGCTGCTGAGCTGGTGTAGATACTGGACCAGCAGCAGAAGCAGGCGGTCCGATAGGACCAAGATCACCTCCACCACTCGAAGCACCAGCAGGTGTTGCCACTCCCATCGCGGATGCAGTTTTCATGAAGAATTTCTCTAGTTTGACAATGATGTGCTTGCCATAGGTGTATTTGCGCAAGCTACCTAAATGTGGGCGGATCTTGTGCATCAATACCTTACGTTGCGCTGGTTCTGCTACATCGATCATTTTTTGAACCACATAATTGGCATACTGATCCTTCATCATGACGTTCAATGCGCTATTTTGTAACAGGCAACAAATAATACAAATAATTAGTTAATACGAACCGAAAGCAATAAAATTGCGTGAATCGCGTAAAAAAAAAAAGAAAAAATGATGATCGAAAATAGTACTTGTTATCTTACTCACATAAAAACATAAAGATTAAATGAAATATAAAACTTACTTATCATTAAATCCGCACACTTCTTCAATGAGTACAGCACGCTCTTGTCTCGTAGCATGAGTCACGCATTTTTCAACAACGTTACTCGCAAATTTATGCTGAGAGAGAGTAAGTACTTTACCTCTAACACTGCTAATCAACTGTGCTTTATCTTCCGGCTTTCCGTGTTCTTTAAAGCAAAAACATACATAAAATCGAATTATTTTTTTTTTTTTTTTTTTGCGAAGGAAACGAAATATATTTCTGACATTTCTGTACTTTCTGTTGTTTCTATTCAATTAAACAACACTCACCGAGTACATGTTGGATCACGTAATTGCCGTATTGATCTTGAATAAGTTGATCGGTAGCAGCATGTAATTCTTGAAGAATTCCCTGAGTTTGTTCAGGGGTACAATGTTCGAGAATACGTTGAATCACTCTGCAACCATATGGATGAGTACTCAAAGAATAAACTTGACCGGCGAATGCTCCAATTACGAATTGTAATGCTCGTGGCTCAACACATTCGATACATTTTTGTACAACGTGATTTCCATTCTGATCTTTAACGCATTTCAAAACATGACCGTCCAGTTCTCGGACTATCTCTTGTTGTTGTTCCGGCCCGATCGATTCGAGAGCTTTTTGAATCACTCTGCAACCGTACATTTGCAACGCCAAGGGTAGCACGTGTCCCCGAACCTAAAATACAAGATAATTATGTAAAATATAAAATTAACAAGATCTAAAAATTTTCTTCTCGACTCTGTCCCACCGACTGTTCAGATAGAATTATTTTTCGATCAATGAAAATCAGTTGACACGCAAAAAAAAAAGAAATCATCATTTAAAGCATAAATTTTTGTTTGGATTGGAGAATAAGAAACGATCGTTGCATCGTTTTACCTTTTGGGCAAGGGTGGATTTCTGTTCCGGTGTACCAAACTCAAAGAATTTCTGAATGACATAATTTCCAAAAACATCGGTCATCAATGAATAAGCGGAGGTAAGAATTTCTTGAAACACAAGCTGCTTTTCGCTAGCCGAGGCACGTTCCAATTTCTGCTGAATAAAACGGGAACCGTGCTGATCTTGACTGAATTCAACTATATGATTGGCCAGATCACGTAGCTGAAGACTCGGGAATCTGAAGCATATGAGAAATTGCTCGTAACATAAGCTGGCTGCGAGGCGATAATACCATATCTCCTCCTTCCTTCCTCCCTCTTCCACCCTCTTTCCCCTTCGAGTAAGATAACTCGAAGATTACGTACCGATTATTCCTGAAGTCTTCCAACAAACGTGATCGTCCACCGGCATTTTTGTCCCCGATACTGGTTGTACCACCACGGCCAGGTTTGCCGACCAAATTCGGGAAAAGGGAGCTACTAGAGCCGAAAACCCCGTTGGCCGTTAAAGCTGGAACTGCGCTAGCCCGGAATTTGGCCTCGGCGCCCGGGGCAGCGGATACACGGCTTGCCCCACCGACGAGCCCCCCTAAAGATCCTCCCAAAGTTGGCGGTGGTGTTAAGGATAATCCCAACGGGCTTGGCGATGCTGTTACCGTGCCTGTAATAAATAAGGTAAGTGGCAAGGTAAATCGTACGTAAATCGTGCGTGAAAAGAGAGATATAGAGGGTGTATAAAACGGGAGTAGTATCCCCCCCATATATATATATATATATATACCTAAGGCTCCGTAACTCTGCGGCCACTTGGCGCGGCTGTATTCTAAACTAGGACTGAAAGCAGATGTATTTCTATCGAAGGAATCTCTTCGCGCGGTTGAAGAAGCGCCAAGGCCTAAACCTGTGAACAAAAAACAAGAGACGCAAGATTTTGAAACGTCGAAATTCAACGAGGAGGCCGAGTAACGTAACGTGCCGAGATAAAATACCGAGAAGATATACTCTGATTTTTTTCAACACACGAGAGGACGATCACTTAAGAGGATGACATGTTGTAAGAAAAAAAAAAAAAGTGACAAGTGTGTAAAAGACAAACGATAGGCTTTCGCAAAACATGCAAACAGATGCGGTCGTTATGTACAAAAGAGAGATAGATAGAGAGAAAAGAGAAAGACAGAATCGAGGACACCGGCGACGCCTGAAAATTGAAACAGCCGTTTCAAAAGATTCTCTTGTTCTGTTGTCTATTAACGTGTACCTGTGCTCTGAAGCTGAGCGGGCGAGCCCAACGCCCCCAGAGGGGAGCCGCCATATCCTAGCGCCGCTAAACCTGCGGCTAGTCCTGATCCTTGTTGCTGTGCCTGCTGCACCGCGACTGCTTGAGCCTGTGCAACCACTGCTGCTGCACTGCACGCCGCCAGACCTGCACCAAAAGCCCGCAACCCACACACGCTCTTAGTTATCAATTAATTTGCCGTACCTTACCGACCTTATACCGTCTATAACCCTAGCGGTACACTGTCCACAACACATACACACGCACGCTTCCGATATCGACAACGAATTCGTACTAACATTTTTTTTTTCTCTCTCTTTTTTTAGTCACGAGGTTAATATAAATAACGTGACGTGTATACAGACGTATATATATATATACAGACAACAGAAAAGTTATTCGACCTTATAATATATAAATATATATGTATAGACATGTGTGTAAAAATATGTGTGTATGTATATATGTAATGTGTATATATATATATATAGAGCTATATATGTATAATCGTTTTTCAAAAATTCATCGATGCTTAATTATATTATGTCATGCATATATATATATATATATATAACAGACTATACATTATATTTATATAAATTTATACATACATACATACATATATATATATATATGTATATCACGTAGGGAAAAAAAACCAATAAGTCGAAGGAAAAAAAAAAAAAAGATAACACAGATATTATCTACAAATGCTGATGAGAACTGTCCGGCTCGTATAATTACAATCTCAATTTGTAATCTCAACCGTGTAACTGTTTCTTACCCAAACATTCTCCGGGTGTCGCGTTACTGTGGGACGTGGGAGTCGGTTGAGAATATAGGCTCGGTGGTGGTGGAGCCGGTGGTCCGGGTGGTGGTTGTGACGGGGCTCTGTTTACCAAAACAGGCGCCGGACTGACTAATCTCATGGGGGTCGCGGCTGAGCTTAACCCCCGCACCCCGCCCATCACGATGGATCCATTTTGATCGTAATACGCCGGTATTACCTGATACTGGCCTTGAACCTGTCCGCGAAAATGTCAACAGAGAGAGAGAGAGAGAGTTATCACCACGACTCGATTCATCGGAGAGGAGGAACGAAGGAGGAATTTCTTATTCCAAGAATAAAACATCTTCTCCGCGCCGCCACTCTACCTTCTATCTATCTATCTACACGCGCGCGTAGATAGAGAAAACTTTTGGAATGTTAATAAGGCCGGCTCGAATCGGTGCTCCAAGTTTATATTTAATCTCCACGGCCGATCTTAATCGAGAAACGTGTGTTGTTCGAACGTATTGTACGCTACGTAACGCGCGCCCGGAAACATTGCACGATGTGGATCGGCAATAAACCTGGATAATAAATAAATACCGCGGCCGCGACAATACGCGATTTATTTCTAAGCGCATCGGGGATGGACACAAGCAGGCTAATTAACTCGCTTACACTCTGGGCCAAATTATTTGCAGTGTCTTGAGCGACAGCTGCCGCGGCTGCGGCCGAGGATGGTGTAAGCGGTCTCCTAGGTGGCGGTGGAGCGGCAGCTTGTGGAGGTGCCTGAGGCAACAATCCGGCCGGGTAAACCCATGGCGCGACTCCATAATACTGTGGCACGACCGGAGGTGGTGCCCCGGCTATCAACGCCCCGACATACGGTTCTTGTCCACTGATCACGGTGTACGGTGCCGTGGGAAAGTTTTGCTGTTGCTGCTGTTGCTGTTGTTGCTGCGCCTGGGAGGCGGCCAAGTATTGCTGCTGCTGCTGCTGTTGCTGTTGCTGCAGCAGCTGTAACTGTTGCGGGGTGGCTCCTTGCGGCTGACTTCGGAACAATTGCTGTAACAAAAGTGATTCGAGATCTTACTTACTCGTCGAATCGAGCGGTATCGTTTCATTCGACGCCCCTCCCGTCCCCTCTATTATCAATTTCTCGCGGGTATAAAATTTTCACACACGAAATCCCCACAGGAAAGATTCCATCGAGGTCCACTGCTCGTTTATGGAGCAGTACATTATAGGCATAGCACAGATTCGCGCGATAATAATTTTTTACGCGTTTCCTTACGCGTGTTCATTACTTTTATCGCTCGGTTGCCACGATCCAGCAAGCAAGCAAGATCGTGCGTTAACGAGAGGCGTTAAAAAAGAGGGAGATGGGATATAGAAAATTGATGGATAGACGGACGATTGGTAATATTTTGGCGGTGCATACGTGGCGGGCGTGCGAAAAGCATTGCGTCATGTCGCCTCCCCGTCCCCATCGTCTTAATTTATTCGACAATGGCCGGCGGCGAGCGCGAGAGGAGACTCGTGGGCAAAACTCCAATCGTTGTTCGGACGGGGATTATTAGAGAGAGGAGGAGCGTGGAAAGGAGAGATCGAATTCGAATCGGTCGCGCGAATTCCCCACGATGGTAACGTAATCGTTTTCTCTCTTCGGGTGCTCGACGCGCGTTCCTGTTCCCGGGTCGAGGGAATCGAGGCGGGGTTTAAAGTTTCGGATCAAGGTCGAACGATGGGAGAGGAGAGGAGAGGGAGGGATCGTTCACGGATAGCCACAGTTAGGTGGTGTGTAAAAGCAACGTTAAAGCCGCGGACGACCAAAGCCTAGTTGGCTTGGGTCGACGACCCCCTGCGGACGTTCACCGGCCATAGCGTTCGCCTCTATGTTTCGCCGGTGTACTCGCTCCGGCTCTAATTGACCGACAAACGGCGGCGTTTTGACCGTGGCGGTGGGACGTGGCTCGTTGGACCAGAGAGAATCGCGTCTAGTCCAGTTCCCATCCTTTTATCGGCCTCGAAAAATCTTCCTGCTCACCGACGACCACGACCAGGCGGCGGCGGCTTTCACCGCCGACCGAGCACCGTACAAGTTTCTTACGTGGAAAAATCCGGGAAGCCCGGAAAGAGAGGGGAGGGAGGGAGGGGGAGGGAGATCGAACGAGAACGAATTCCAACGAAGGAAGGTTTCGAGGGGAACGCGTTAAAACGCGTTACGTCAACGCTAATTGCAACGATTGCAAAACGAATTACGGAGAGAGCGTGGCTGTTTGTTTCGCGTCAACGTTTTTCACTTAACCGGAGAGAAGAATGCATCGGGTATTATCTTTTCTCGAGTAATTATACTTAGCTTTGCTCGTTACGGCAATAAGAGGGGGGAGGGGGGGGGAGAGAGAGGATGGGAGGGGGGTCGGATGGGGAGGACGACGACCACCTCCTACGACCATTCTTTTTTCTTCTTTCGTGCCATCATTAACTTTGACCATAAAAATTATCCCCCCCCCCCCGCCGGCATCCCTTAACGAACACAACGATCTGTGTCTAAATAAATAGGCATTGTTCTTCCGTGCAGGCTGTTGCTCCGCGAGAGCGTAGAAACTTGAACCATTCGCGACACGCTCTAGCCCTCCGAGTCAGCGATGCGTTTCGGGTATTAACCTCTTCCCCGGAAGCGAGAGCTCGAGCTTCACAGCCAAGGCCACGGTCACGTTGATTGTTTCGTACGCGAACCTTGGACACCCCTCCCCCTCCCTCCCCTCCTTCTCCTCCGATCCACAGGTTGTAGTAGATCGTTCCTTCCTTCCTTCCTTCCTTCCTTCCTTCAATGATTCGATGAAGTTTCGAAAAAGTAATAATAATCTTTTAGTCGTCGCGAGTCTTACGTGAGGGGAGGGGGGGAGGGGAGGGGGGGGATCGTAAAAACACAGACCGAGAAAAGTGATTTTTCAACATCACTCTATCGCGATTTCTTTGATCGTATTTAAATATATGTGTGTATATATATATATATATATATATATATATATATATATATATCGAATATAAAGCGTCGTTAAATATTGTTATCGGCGTATTGCGATCGATAGGATATAACAACAACGCGGCGCAGAAAATTTTCCGGAACGAGAAAAATTTGAAAAACTCGACGAGAGAGACCCAGTTTCGATCAACTTTGACCTACTTCCTTACCGTCCACGGTGTATACATTTGGAGCATCAGAGCGGAGAATTGACTGGCTCTTGTTTGTCTTTTGCCTCGGCAACTGTCCGCCAATTGTAATCCCTAATTCGAAGAAGAAGAATTCGTCCTAATTCTCCATCTTCGAATAATAATAATATTATGATCAAGTATACGTATATCGATTGTTTAATAACACTCTATATATATATATATATATATCATCGACGACCTGATCCACGCGATGATACGAGGCAGATCACAATGGGTACTCGAAACCGCGGCCCCTGTTCCATCTTTCGATCTTATCCACCGCCGATTAAGCTTCGATTCGCTCGACAACCGCGAGTTTTCATTTTCCAACAAGTGTTCACAAGTGCGACAGAGATTAGGAGAGAAAGTGGTGTCGTTCGGTCGAACGAGACGCAGGGCAGGGCCAGAATTGGTGTGTGTGACGCACGACCGAGAGGAGAAGCGCGGAAAAGAACGGTTGTCGAGAGGCTACTCGATTCGCGCGGCACAATTTTGAATGGAAAGTTCAGCGGCGGGGGCCATTAGCCGCGGAAGTCATTAGTGCCCTCGAACCCGGGAAGAGGTGAAAACGAACGCCTAAATGGAAATCACGGTGATTGCGTTTGAAAAGGGGTTGAACGGGGGAGGGGGAAAAAAAAATGGGGTTGAAGCTCGACACACAGAGAACGCGGGGGGATCCCGTTTGATTTTGGGCAAGGGTTGGGAAACAATGGCCGAGAACATTGTTGTAGGTGAGAGAAGAGGGCCGGGATACGTTCCTGGAAGTGTGACTCACTGTTGAATACGTAAGGTTTCCGCCGGCGGCTTACAAATCCGCGCTACAATACCGGCCTATTGATTCCTCCTCCTCTCTCTCTCTCTCTCTCTCTCCCTCTCTACACGCTCGAGTATCCACACGCTGAAGAGAGGAATCTGGCACGAGTCGACCGTGACAATCGTTGCCAGATTTTTCGAAAACCCTCCTTCCGGGCATTATCCCGGTCCTTAATGGCTGAGTTTTCCACCACCAATATCCCCGTTTCCAAGCCCACCATCTTTCCACTCTCTCGTATTCGCTGCTAATCGAATGTCCACGCGTGCGAGGAGCGTGGCGCGCTCGAAAACTCGACTACGATTCGTAGATCGAGAAATTCGGTCTGACGAGAGCTTTGGGGAAATTCAAACAGCGCCAAATTGCCTGTTAAGAAATGGGGAGGAAGCGGATACGTGAGGTTATCAAATCGCAGGAGGAGATAAGAGAGCGTTAAAAGGAGGAGGAGATTTGGGAAGAGAAGGAGCGGAGCGCGAGAAGAATTGGCGAGAAGCCCGATGGTTCGATTACCGACGGCAAAAGCGGGCCCGCAACGGGGCGTAATCAGTGATATAAGAACCATTAAGAGAGCGAGGAGATATTCGTTACTAAATCCCTCCGCAACTCGGTCGTGAAAACGGGTTTAGCCCGGGACGAGGAGGTTCAACGAACTTTCGAGCGTGCTCGTTTGACTTTCAAAACGGCGTGCCTCGAATGGGTAACTTTAACATTTACCGCACGAAACGCGCCTTTCTTTCGCGCGAGCCGGGCTCGAAAACGATCGATCGATCCGTTTCGGGGATCGCGCCATCCAAATTTTTCCACCGCCGTGATGCTTCGTGACGCGCTGCTCTCTCTCTCTCTCTCTCTCTCTGTCTGTCTGTCTGTCTGTCTGTCTGTGGAAAGCAGTCCGGTAAAAAAGCTCGACCAAGTTTACGGCCCCGGTGTTGTATTGTGTCGCGGCAGATAAAATAAAACGGAAAAGACATCGTTCATTGTCTTTCTTTTTATTTCTCCCCTTTTCTTGTTTTCATAGTCGAACAACAATCACCGGCGCGTGATTGCACTTTCGACGTGGCGGAACGCGTTACTACCGGCCGACCCTTCCAAGAGAGGAAGAGAAATCGTTTGGACGCGCGACGCGATAACTTTTGTCGTTAATACATGGCGTGTGCTGTTTCCCTTCGTGTTCTACACGCGTAAAACTCGGGCTGCATGGAAAAAGATCGATGTAATACGGGCATGAAACGGGTCTCTCGAATCGGAGCATGCATCCGCCGCCGCCGCCGCCACCGCCACCACCAGCCCCGACGTTTTATCGTTTCGCATTGTCACAATCGCGCGAGAAACTTTGATAACAGCGGGGATATCGGTGTTGCCACAATTTCGATAACGCGTTTTTTTTTTTTTTTTTTTTTTTAGTTTTCATTTTAGTTTTCGCTGACACTGCCAGCCCGGTTTACCGATCGGAGGACTCTCCTCCTCCTTTTTCCACCCGCTTATTATCGACTCTGAGGTGTCGTGTCGATATCGAGATCGCCTATCTTACATCGAAAGGTCAATATTCATACCGACAATACCGGCACCGATCACTTTATATTATACATGCACCGCGAATATAATAATAGTTCGCCCACTCGCGTCATACCATTTAAAGATGATTCCATATCGTTTCAAATCGGCCATTATACCGTTACACAAGTCTGGATAACAGAGTGGAGAAGAGGGGGGGAGGGAGCGAAAGAGTTACCTAATCTATGAATTTCATCGGGGAGAGAGAGGGGGGGAGAAGAAAGAAAAAACAAGATTGCACAATCGGGACGGGGAATCTTCCAAGATCGCAAGATCTGTCCCAACCGAAACGTGCTTTTCGATGCACGATCGATGCTGACGTCAGGGAGCTAACTTGAAAATGGGTTGCAACTAAGTATCGATAGACGGGCTACGCTTCGTTGGCCTTGTAATGTCACGCGTACCTCGATAATTACGTATTCTAAGCCTCGATAGGTGGGTGACGCTCGTGCGTTCCCTTCTTTTTCTCCGCTCGTGGAAGAAAAAAATAACTTTGTCTCCCCGCACGTACATCTAATCTAAATTTCTTTCTTTTTTTTTTTTTTTTCTTAGATTTCCCACGTTTTCTTGGAAAAGCTCGGAAACCAGTTTGGAAGGGAGGAACAGGGAGGAGGACCTGTTTCCAAACTTTTCGTTTCGAAAAACGAACGTGTTGCGTCAGAGAGAGAGAGAGAGAAATGTTCGTGCATCGTGTTGCGCGGCGAGTGGTAACGAACGGTGGAAACTAGACGGTAAAACTTTCCGCCAGGTTGAATTGAACCGAATCTAGATTTCGGCCTGCACATTACCATATCTCCTAGGCGAGCTCCTGTATTATTGATTCCGAAGCAAACGGGTATAAAGTCGCTATTCCGTTTGGGAGATAGAGAGGCGCGGCGTTGCGCAGACCCAGACGTATTCGAACCGCTTTGCCGAAGACGAGTTTCGCTGAAATTTATTAACATTTCGCGGCGAGCAACGCCATTAACTTGCTTTGATTGCCGCCAATCTGAATATCAACCTTGAACGACCGTTTTACGAGCCCTCGCTGATATTTCGCTCGGCTCGAGGCGAACCTGCGCAACGTTCGCCACTCGTGGAACAAAACCGTGCACACGAGGAAAGAATTCTCGCGTTCGAGAGAGAAAAAAAAAAAGAAATCGAAATTTCTTGTTCGATCGAGGCGAATCGATAGATAGATTTTCACGATTTCGCGTCGATCGACGCAAAGGGATGAGAGAAACGATGAGAGAGAACAAGAAAAAAGAAAAAAAAAAAGCCACGGCTCGAGACTCGATGGGAAATGCGGCGTGAAAAGCGGGACGCGTGGTATCGATGAATCGAAAACTGACGAGGAGACGACGAGAATCCGTGAAACCTGGGCTGTTTGCGTGAAATAAAAGTACGACGACAAATAGCGGAGAAGCCCGTTACTTAACCGCTTCGGAGCACCGTTAACTCACCTGACTGCGTGTATGGAATATACAGGGTGTCCTCTTCCCAACTCTGCCTACGTATACGGTGTTGTGATTCTCGAGACGATTCTCGATCGATTTAAATGCATCATCGACGTATAAATGTGTGTGTGTTATATATATAAAACCTGTTCCACGATTGCACAATTGTATCGCGCCCTACAATTAATTACAGAAAAGTCTGGCGAATTTAGCGTTTCTCGACAACGGCGAGATTAATTGAGCCGAACGGCCTTTTATCACGAATTTCCTCTCGAATCGATCGTTCCAGAGAGTTGCAGAGCGGAGAGAAAGAGAGAGCCACGATCTATTTTATCGTCGGACAACGACAATTCTTTTGCAACAAACGAGAAATGAATATTATATTCGTTCGAACAACTGAATTCCGGTTTACTTTTACAGAGAGGCCGAGCTCGATTCGAGAACGCTCGGTTCGATAGCTATCACGAATAATCGGGGACGCAACAATTAAAAACGATATGAACAGAGGCCGACTGAATGCAGCAGAATGGATTATTCGTTCCTTGAGGCGTTCTTCTTCCGCGTCTATCGACCGAAAGAAGAGAAAAGACAGGAACAACGACGACGAAGACGGCAAGCAAAGATAGCGATCCAGGATGAATTCTCATTTTGGATGGAAAGAGGTCAAGGGTCGAGGTGTCCGATTGCAGGGACGATTTCCAGAGACGTCGATCGTTTCCTGGAATTACCGCCGCTTTCAACGGCGTACGGTATTCCGAGCGGTGTACCAAGGCCGGAATTCGCATAGTTGCCGGTATTTCGCTCGCAGATTTGACCGAGTCATGAACTTGGCCAGTATTCCAGTCCGGTTTCTCATTGACCGTAACGCGTTCGTTCCGCGACGTGAAATCGCGTGCAGACGTTGTACGATTAAAGCACGGTGGAATGACTAATTAATCGGGGAGAAAACGTTGTTCGGCCGCGAATACGCCTCGATTCAAACAGAGAGAGAACGATCCTTGGTTCGAAAACAAATTTTCAATTTGCCGATTGGAGAAAAAGAATCGTTCGTACAACAAGTTTGTTCTGAGAGGAGCGTGCAGGGAAAAGTTTTTTTTTAAATACTTTGATCCATCGCGAAATTGGTGGACAAAACGGTGGTTGAGGAGTGTTGTAAAGGCTGTTGTTTCACAACGGATGCTACCGTTCGTTCCAGATAACGCGGTCCCCGCTTACCAACTTTCTAAGCCAACTCGCGAGCAAGGGGTCCGTTCCTTTTCCCGGTATAAATCACGCGATCGGGGCCCGAACTGTGTATACACACGAGCCGGTGTTTGTGTGCCGGTTGCGGAGAACCGCTGGTGTTAATGTTCCATCGGCAGAAACCGGTTCCCCAGACACCGGGAATCGATCGAATTGACCCAACCTCCTCGCTCCACGCACGATACCCTCCTGACTTTGTACCGTTCACCAACCAGCCACCGAAATGAATCGTTCCTTTCGTTCGCGTCGCGTGTTTCGTTAACGTCATCATTCGGGAAGAAGAGTATGATAATATAATCCGACTATCCTAGGCCGCGATACCTTTGAAAAAAAAAAAAATAAATAAATAAAAAAATAAATGAATATCGTCGAACGTTCGTATATTCGAAACAGGTTGGACACGTCGAAACTTAATATATTGTAGCTGGAGCTCGAGGAAGACGAAGAGGAATCGGCTTACTTTTACATCTTACAGTGCAGACGCGTCACACGTCCCTCTACCATCGTTGTATACCGTTACCTGAAACCTTGGCGAATCTGAACGGTTAAAAAGGCGGTCTCATTCACGATAGGCGCAAGTTTCGTGGGACTCGTGACTCGCTACGAAAAAAACGAACGTGGAACGGGTTCACAATTATCGAGCTAGTCCATACACCGCATCGGACCCTCGGAAGACAATGGCTATTGTAACCGTCTCTATTCGTGGTTCGTTCGTGGTTCGTCCCGCCACGCACACCGCGCCTCTCCCGTTGTTGTAAACGCTTACCTACCCCAGTTTGCAAAATTCGATATTAAAATAAACCTCTCTCTCTCTCTCTCGTCGGGACACGCGTTTCTCTTATCGGTGACGGGCAATCCTCACGGAGGAAGGGGGAGGGGAAAAAAAGTTGAAAACAAAGAAAAAGGAAAAAAAAAAGGAGGGGAAGGGAAAGAGAGAAGGTGGATACCGAAAGGAAATGAGGGGGAGGAAGAGAGAGGGAGGGACGAAGGCAAACTCGATGAAGGAGAACTCGCGTGATAAGGGTTAAAGCCACACCTTGATACCAGATACCCCTTCGCGGTAGCTTTTAGCCAAATGACGCGGATTTTATTATTGGATGGCCTTTAAGGGTGCGGCCAGGTTATCCTGCCATAGTCTAATGGGCCGTTAACCAGCCCCGCCTTCCTCTTGGCATTTTTTTTTCTCCCCCCCCCCTCCCTCTTTTTTTTCTTTCTTCACCCATAGTGGCGTACCCCGTTATGCGTCATGTAAAAAACACGGGTCGACCTCTGACACGCGACTCCATCATATTCATAAAAATGAAAAAGGAAGAAAGAAAGAGAGGGGGCGAAAAAAAGATCCACGAGGAAAGGATCCCTTCTTTTTTTTTTTTTTTTTTTTCCTACTCTCAACCAACAACCCTTCGTCTTCTCTCCCATTCGAATCCGAGATTCACGTGTCGCGAGAAAAGTAGTACGGTCAATGAGGTGAAATTAGGGATGGCAAATTGGCTCGTGGCTGACGAATTATTTCTTCGAAAGAGAGAGAGAGAGAGAGAGAGATAAAGAGACACGAGAGCGTAGGTTTTGCGACGAGAGTAAAATTCAAATGGTAACGATGAAAGAAATCGAAAGCGCGCCCCCTCGAAATCTCGGCCCAAGATTTCCGAGATCGATGGAAATATCACCGCGTTTGAACAAATAAAAGGATCCATGAAAGGATCGTGTCGTGAAAGCGTGTCGGTGGGAAATATTCCACGGCGAAACCAACGCCGTGTAATTGTTCCCGAGGAGAAAAATCGATTGGCGAAGAAATTCGAAAGTTGAAGACCGATTTTGTCGCTGGAACGTGAATGACGTTCGAAGAATGGAAAAACTGCGAAAGAAATTAGAGGAAGTCCAGCGTGGAAGCGTACAAGAAAGCGTGTCGTTGGTGGAAACCGTGCCGAATACTTGGCCATCAACGCGAGAATAATTTCTACCCGAGAGATATATTCCAATTGTTTGCCTCTATCATTCAGAAATATTTTTCTTCCATTCCCAATCCTCTTTTCAATATATATATATATAAAACAGCTTATCGATTACATTCACAAAATTTCGGAAATCTCGAAACGAAAAGTGTGTTCCAATATCCTAGAATTTCTAATTCTCGTCCATTCGATCCTTCGGTTACAAATCGCGGAGCATCGATCAACGAAGAAAATAGATTTACAAGATCGAAAACGTACAAAATGATGCACATGATCGATCGGTTAGATTCCAGATGGTGTCGAAACGAACCAACTCGTCAATTGGTCTCGTTCGAGGCGAGGAACAAACAACAACCCCTTCTCCGCGATTTCCTGCGCAAACTCGTTTCGGGCAAATTCGTTCCGTGGGCTCCGGAACGAGTCCATCGAGACGTTTGGCGAAGGAAACCGGGCGGAGGAAAGAGCGAGGTGAGCCAATTAGTTTTATTAAGAGGGAAGAGAAATCGGCGTGGGCGTCGTGTTAGACGAGCGAGGAAGGTCTTCCCTCGGTGGCGCCGCCGATTTTATTACACCGTTATCGTCCATCGCACGGAATATTTGTCTTCGCCTTTTCGTCGCGAATTGCGCTCGGCCACTTTTGCTCGACGCCTTCTCTCTCTATTTTCACGTAAGCGCGGGTACACGCGTCATCCACGCCCACGCGAATGCGCGCAACGAGCCGAGAGTTTTCCAGCAGCGGGCGAGTCGATATCGAAGATTTCGATCAGATAATGTCCATCGATGACCCGATAAAATGACTAAATGGTCGAACGAATCGAAAGGGGGGGGGGGAGGGGATATATATCTAATTCTCAAGAACCGTTCAAACATCGACCATATCAATATTTGTCCGTTCCACGAGGCGCGGTTTCTTACGTGCGGAAGCGTTATCGAAGATATGCTTTTTTTCGCTCGATTTTTCCCTGCTGTCTCGTTCCCAAGATTTGTCACCTATCCGATCTCGCGATCCGCAATCGACGAGGCTGGAGGGGATGGTCGTGCTCGTTAACACGGATGAGCGGGAATCGATGAATTTGTAATCGTAAGAGTAGGGAGGGAGAAGGTAGGCGTAGAACTGTCGAGTACTGTCGAGGAAAAAAGAAAAAAAAAATAAATAAACGACGATAAACACATGGAAGAACCGTTAATACGCGAAGATATCGGCGCCGATACCGAGTGGAAAGAGTATATATATATATATAGAGAGAGAGAGAAGGAAGGAATAAAGAGAGAGAGCGGAGAAACAGGTCCTCGTCGAGCTGCAAGTATGGGGGTTGATTTTAATACCCCCTAGGGAGAGAGGGGTTGTGGATGTGACCTTTATGAAATGCTACAACCTTTGTAAGCCCTGATTGCACTTCTTCATATATACACAGGGTGGCGCGCATACCGGTTACCACCGCACACACGTTGATACGCGCGGTATGAAAGCGCGTGCACGTCGTATCGCGTGTACGTGCACACAAAGCGGGCCTGCCTAGACACCGGTCTTAGGATCGTCTGGTTTGCACACCGACCATTGTTTTTCAAACGTATACAACGTCTCCTCCTCGACTATACGTGCCTCGCGTTTGCCCGCTGGTAATCGTGATCCACGGGAGAAAGAAAGAGAGATAAACGGGCGAAGGTGAGAGGAGGTATCGATGACGCGAACGTGTATTTGTGCGTATATCGTACGAGGAGGTGGATTATCGATCGATGGAAATGGTGGCTCCACGTGACGTTTACATACGTTTAGATAAGTTTACGCGTTCACCTTAGAAGACCTGTCGCCAATCCGAGACACGCGCTCGAATCTGGCTTCTCCCTTGGAAATTACCGCCAGTTTGTAACTTCCTTCGGGTGAGAGACGGAAACTTTGGAGAGGACGGAACAGTAGCTGTTAGAGATTTCATCACGGCCTGTTCATGCGCGCCACGAATTCGCCTATTCCTTCTTTCACCCGTATCTTTTTTTTTTCCTCTTCTCGCGAAAAGAGAACCCCTTTGGTTGATCCCTTGGACGTATTCGATAGGGTCTCCGTTTCCGTTCATTTTTTTTTTTTTTTTTTTTTTTTTTTTACAGTTAGAGAGATCGAGCGTATCTAAGGCGTAAAAAAAAGAAAATGGAGGCTGATAGCAAGGTTCGCGGCTGTAATCAGTGTAAATAGAAATCAAGGGAGCGAAGGAAGCGGCGAGGAAATTGCAGGAATATCGTTCCAACTTCGAGCTCCGCTGCGAAACAACGGTACTTCCGCGATCGTAAACGTTGCTTGACCGTTAAGTTGACTCTTTTCGCCTCGTTCAGAGACCTGCTCTCTCTCTCTCTCTCTCTTTCTCTCCTTCCCTCCCTCCTTCTTTTTCTTCTTCTCTCGGCATTTATCTATGCGACGAAATACGCAACGGGAATTATTTTCAATAACGGCGGGGAATCGTGAAAATAAAAATAAACGAAGGAATTGTGAACCGGTCGGACCGGGCGATCAGTAATAGTAGAGACAAACTCTCTCTACGAAAGAAACGTAGGCGCTGCAGCAATTCGTCGTATTTATTTACCAATCCTCGATTCTCGAAAGATTGCGTAAGCAAAAGGCGGTGGTTCTTCTATAAAAAAAAAAAAAAAAAATAAAAAATCTCATCAATATTCGCGGCGTGTTCGAGTCAATATACCATCCGCGAGATAGAGAATTTAATTTTGTTTCCTTTTACGAAAGAACCTTCCGGCTTATTACCTCGGTCTCAAGGCAAACTATCCCGTCTATCCGTCTCCCTTTCTCCGCCCGGCTTTCTCCTCCTCCTCTCTCCCTCCCACTCCCTCCCCTCCACTTCTCCCCCACCATCGGGACAAACCTCGGTTAAACTTCCATCGGACAAGTTTCAAATGGAATTCTTCTGTCGGCCGTTAATAGCTCGATAGGAAAGAAATCCGCGGTGGTATCGAAACGAAGCGGAATAAAAGATCGAAGGCGGTTGGTGGCGGTTGATGGACTATGAAAAGCGTCGCGTACCGGCAACAATGCGACTGGCTAAATGAAACACGCGAAAATACGCGATCCGTGAACGAAGCACAAAGGTGGTGGAGGAGGAGGGTATCGCGTGAACGTGGCGAGACGAGGCGAGAATCGTCGAGTAATAAATTCCCCTCCCTCGTTCGATGTAATAAACGAAACCGGGTTCGCGTAATACCTATCATCGTGCGAACTCCTCTTCCTTTGAACGGCGCACGAGAGAGCTCGTCGACGCGTGGCGTCGAGGCCTCGAGAGGAAAACGATCGAATTTCACGAAGCCGATTCGCGCCGCCGCCATCCACGAAACGGTGGATGAACGGATGGAGGAACCTTGAATTCCATTGCAGGGGACAAACGAGATTCTTTTCGCGATCGATTCGATCGAAGAAAAGGGATTTGTCTGTGTAAATGTGCCCTCGGAATTATGGTTGGAATTATGGCTCCGTGTAAAATGAGAGAAGGACGGGGAACGAGAGAGACCCCGTTTTGTATTCAATTCGTCGAGGGATCGATAAAACGGCACCTCTCTCGAGCGACCTGTAACGATTATTAATCGCGCCATCGTGCAACGTATTAACCACGACACGTCCACGCGTCGTTTTCTTCCAAACACAGTTGGAGAAGTAAAAGAGAGAAGAAGAGAAAGAAAGAGAGAGAGAGAGAGAGAGAGAGAGCGGAAGAGGCGGTTTCCGGAGTGAAAAAAGCTAGGAGCGGAAATTCGTCGCGATAAGAATAATCGAGTCCCGCGAACCATCGGCCAGAAGTCTGTTCCTCGAGGTCGAAGGAACTCGTTAGGAAATTAAACGCGGCTTGTTATTAACGAAACGTTTCGAGCAAGCAAGATGATCGTTTCCTCGATTCGCACGTGTGACGCGTGTGACGCATGCGCGTATATATATATATATCGAATTGCTCGAGCTAATTAGAAAAATTCAGTAAGATGATACGGTAAGATAAGCTGGCGTCCCTCTTCTTCGAGAACTCGATAACAGAGGAGATATTCCTTCCGTGAAATGACGCGACAAAAATATCAATCCAACGAGGCGATACTCCGATTACGCGAAACGATTCACGATTAAAGATTTCTATTATTCGATCCCCGAGATTCGCGATTCCCGTGTAATCTCGAATTAAATTTGAACCACGGCCGTGTGCTAAAAATTGTTCGGCCACAATATTCGATTACACGGCGACGTGTATATATCGCGCGCTGCCTCCAATTCCCGGTTTTCATTTTAACCGCGCGCGAGGAGGGGAAAAAAAAAAAAGAAAAAAAAAAAAAGAAAAAAGAAAAAAAGAAAAATGGTGAACGAAAGTCGGTCGTTGGTTGATCGACTACCGAGAGGCGAAAACGAAACTAAAGTTCCACTAAACTTCCACGTGTCCAGAAGGATCGCTACTTCCTCGATCTCCAGATTAATCCCATTGGCGCGATATTCTGCGAGAGCGATAACACGCGCGTGGGATACGGGTGAAAGGGCGACATCGACGGGGGCAACAATCTCGGGGATCGATCTGACCGGGGGAACTGTTCGCTAAGTGACTAAACTAGCCACCGTGGTAAAGCGATGGGCTCTGGGTATATATCCCTCTGGTTAGTTCGACCGGCAAGAAAAGGCTGGCAGGCAACGTGAGTGATGAGAGAGAGAGAGAGAGAGAGAGAGAGAGAGCAACGTTGAAGGTGGAGGAGCGCTATCTCATCGTGGTCGCTTGCTCAGCGGTAACGCGAGACTTGTGCGGTAACAAGAGCCGCCCTGGTAATTATTACATTCCCTTCGTGAGACGTATTAAACGTAAGGTAGATTCGCGATGGAAGGAAGTGACGCGCGAGGCTCGGCCCGTGAATTATCGCGTCCTTAAACGACGCGCTACCAGAAAACTGCCACCTCTATCGTCTAATTAATCGTTATTTATATCGACCAATTTGATAACAGGCCTTTATTATACACGCCGATATATTTGAGCCGATGCGATGATCGTCGAAGCGACGATATACCATGGTTTCTTTTTCTTACAATTTCACGGTCGGAAACGGAGTAAAATAGGGAGATGACGGGGCGGGCATCGAACCGTGAGATGCGGCGCGATTATCGAAAGGAATGCGAACCTTCGACGAAATTCGCGCTCCGTTTTCCACGCAGCAGAAATTTCAGAACCGAGCCTTCAGAAACGAATAATCTGTTATCGCGACCGGCACGGAACTTTGTTCCTCGGGGAGGATAAAAACGGGCGGAACTTGGAGGACACTCGAATGAAATATTCTACGTGTAAACGTCGGCTCTCCAATTTATTTAAAAAGAGAGAAAACAAAAAAAAAGGAAGAAAGAAAGAAAGAAGGGGAATAAAGGGGGGAAAGGAAGAAGAAAAAAGAGAGATAGAGAAAAGATTAGAATCTCGCAGCATTATAGCTCGCTCTTTTCGAAAAGTTGGTTTAACAATCCGCAAAAGGGACGTTACATATTTTAATCCGTTCTTTTGGCGATAAAAAAAAAGAAGAAGAAGAAGAAGAAGGGCTCGATTCGCGAAGAGGAAATAATGTTAATTAGCGCGGGGGCGTAGTAGTCTTGGCTGGAGTTCATCGTTTTCACTTTAAAATCCCCGGATAAAAATCCCATTTTTTCCCTCCCCTCCCCACCACGGTGATGTTTGCACGACGCTTCACGTGCGTTCCTCCTCCTCCTCCTTGCCTCCTGAAACCCTCCTCTCTGTGTCCATACTTTCAACGCGAGATCGGAATGAAAAGCGAACCGGCGGCGGCGAACCGCGCCGATTTCACCGCAGAATGAATCGTACGAGATACAGCGTACAAGTCTCTAAGCGGGTATATAGCGGGAATGGCTGAAAGTGCAGCCTTGAATTCACGGCAAATCAGTCGTGTGCATAATGAAACGACATCCCATGGAAACTCTCCCCCTCGCGCAATATCTATTTCACTTTCCCGCCGCGCGTTTCAACGGAAAAGAACAACGATCGGCATCGTTTTTATATCTTCCTGGAATTGGCAACGATCTGCGAACGAAAAAGAATCGTGAACGGGGAAAGAGAGAGGCGTGTATACGTGCCACAACTGGGATCCGATTTCCAATTCGAAGGATTTTATCGAGAAGCTATCGTTCTCGCTCTTTCCTTCCTTTTATTTAGAGGAGCAGAGGGTCACCGTGGAAAAAAAAGGAAAAACTGAAAGAAAAGTCTAGGCGATGTTTAAAACATCGCGGGGATCGTGAGTGTTCGGACACGACCGAGTTTACGAGAGGGAAGAGGAAGCGGAGGCGGAGGAAAGGCGAGCGAGCAACGATCGATCGCGCTCGAAACACTTTCACGGCGAAAAGGACGCGGAAGTAGATAAGGAGGAAACGTGTGAAAAGGAATAACGACGAGAAGGCGCGGTCGCACGAGAGAAGCTCGCGGGCCTCGACAGCTGGTTGTTGGTTTTCTGGCTCAGTCAATGCCGTTGCGCCGCGCAGACAATGCACCATAGAAATTGCCAGATGCATCTACAAGTGGCACCCGTTCCGGAAAGGAAAACGGCGTCGAAATACACGCGGAGCGCAACGTTTCTATCGATCGGCGCGCATACGTGTGGATCACGCGTGGAACGTGGCCGGTTGTCCTCGTCGTTCCACCGATCGATCTAATCGCCGCGCTTTTTTTCTTCTCTCTCTCTCTCTTTTTTTTTTCGAGTTCGCATTCTCGATATCGATTCCAGATAATCGATATTATCTGGCTTATAGATCGGAAATAAATTGCTTCGTTCGGAATAGTAGATAATTTGCCCGATGATAAATAATATATTTCAACGCAGGTGCAGCGGCAAAGAGATTGATAAATTATTATTAGGGGAAATTACGGTGGACACGGGTTAAATCACTCGGAGAATCCACGTTTTCACGCGTTGAAAGTGGCTCGTTTCCCGCGCACAATCGAACATGTTGACATTGGCAGTCGCTGCATAAATCCTGCGAGGCGTATAAATAGACCTCTCTCGTTTGCAAAGGAAAGGTCGTTACTGAATGTACCACGAGTTGCACCTCCGCGTCTACCGGATAAAGAGAGAGAGAGAGAGAGAGAGAGATCTCGAGAGGTGGATGGCTCGATGACTTAACCGGTGAAGTACGCGAAAACGCGAGTTCGCCTCGCTCCACTGGCCACCTCGTGAATTGGGTCGCGTCGAATCGCGCGCAAAAAAATATCTTACGTAATCGGCGGGGACGATATGATCGCGATATTAACGATCGTTGACGCGATAAGAATAATCCGTTGAAAAGAGAGGAACGATCGAAAGAAGAACGATAAAGGAGTAAAAAGAAAGAGGAAGAAGAAAAGGAGGTTTGTCGTTTCTTTAAACTTCACCCCCGTCAATCCGGACCGTTTAATAATCCGAGACCGATTACAAGAGGGAGGGGGGGGTTTATCGAAATAGATTTCTCTCTTTTTTCCTGGTTGGCATATAGTCGGGGGAGCTGAAAGGCTCGTCGTCTTGAGAACTCCTCGAGTTCTCCGAGGCAAGAAGCGAGCGGTTGGTTTGTGCAATAGCCGATGCAACGGTATCGAAGAAAGACGGGCGGGCAGGGGAGGAGATGGCGGGGAAAGAAAGGGGGCTCGAGAAGCCCTCCACCGTGCTCTTAGCATTCCATCGAGAATCGTGGGCTCGCGGTTAGACTAACCATCGAGTAGAATGGTGTGTATATACCAATCGCGGAAGAAGAAGAGGGTTTTGAAAGACGACGAAAGGAGTCGAGAAAAGCCGGACCAACCATTCGACGGAGGCACACAAGGCACGCGCCGATACACCGATATATATATATATATATACGTATACACAGATTTCCTCTGGATTCGTGAAATCCAATTGGCGTTAAACACGGATCAACTACCGACCAACTACCTCCCCATCGATCGTATCCATCAAGCGTCATCCCGTTATCGAACGATTCCACGCTTATCCGGCCAACAGCTTTCGAGCCTTGTACGTCTTCGTTTCGAAAACGACGGTTAATCGCGCGACGAAATATTCCCGCGCGTTTCGAAATTGCCGCTAATTTCCGCGCGCGCGCACAGTGAAATAAGAAAAGAACGAAGGATCATGAGAGAGAAAGATAAAGGAGTAGGTGAAGAGCGAGAGAAAGAGAGAGAGAAGGGGGGAAATCCGGTGGAATGGATTGTTTTATGGGGAGAGTTGCGCGTAAATCGGGCTCGCCGCGATAATTAAATTTCCAGCGCGGTTGAGGGAAAGTGGTGAAAAGAGGCGAAAAGAGGCTGGTAGGCGCAACTCGCGGACCAATTAGGAAGAATTTAACTTTTCCCCCCACAATGAGGGCGGTAAACGTAAATCGAGCTCGGTATACCTCGAAACCGAGGCGTGGCGTTAACTTCGTTTTACGAGGTTCATTTGTTTTCACCTCGGGCGGCATACGCTAACTTCGAATATATATATATATATATATTTCCCTTCCTCCTACCCTCCCACCGTAGAACTTTAAATTTGATTCACGAACGGGAAGAGAATCGACGTGTCTGCACGTAGGGGAAACGGGTCAAACGCGCGAACCTTCGCGTAGCAATATATATAGTATAATATATATATATATATATATAGAATCTTTTGTCCAGATTAGGATCGGGAACTACTTTGCGTGCTGGCGAGTACGGCCAGTACACCGGCTCAAGGTGGGGCAATAATTAGATTTTCAGGGACGAAGGAAGCCAAGAACGAAGTAGAGGTTTCGTATATCGTCTTCGCGTCGCGACGTTTCTGCGTCTCTCAGAAGAAAAGAGACAAAGAGAGAGAAATAGAGAGAAAAAGGAGGCGAGAGAGAATCTGTTCCACCGATGATGACGATAGCAGTTGAACGACCATCTCTCTTTCTTTCTCTCTCCTCTCGAGAGGTGGCAGAATGATTATGGAGAGCATAGAGGAAAATCATTATCGTGTGCATCGTTGAGAGAAAGGGGCAGCCAGCGTGATAATTAAATTTCCATAGACGAAGACCGCGGGTGAAAACGTGGAACGAGAGGAAAACTGTCGTTGGATAGAAGAAGCTCGGGGGGGTAAAAGGTGGAATTATGGTAAACTATGCTCCCCCTGCGACTTTCGTCGTTACGAATTAAGTCACGCTACGCTGCGTACGTTCTCCCCCCTGCGTCACCCGTTTCTCCCTCTCCGAATAAAATGTCCAATGTCAAAAGTCGAGCACATTTTTGAAAATAAAAATTTCCCGATTATCTCGCGATTTTATTTAATATTAAAAAAAAAAAAAACCAGTCTGTCTGAAAATTCTAATCGACGTCATTATCGTGCGCGCAGAGAGAGACGCGAACAATACACCTTACAACATTTCCTCCTCCGTGTGCGAGAGAGAGAGAGAGAGAGTTGGCGTCGTCAATGGGAAAGACCGCGGTTTCTCGCGCGGAAACCGTGGCGGAAAAACCGTGACGGAGGCGGTTTTAGACGATAAAGACAAATATATTGGAGAAGTATTATAAAGTATGCGGCGAAACACGATGCGGTGTTTGCACGCGAGCAACGAGATAAATCGTGGCTAAAGCTCGGCCTGACTGCTTAAACATTTACGCGTTGATAAAACACATTTTCCCGCTGTGTTATCGCGACGGTAAATGATTCCAATATTATACACGGCGGCGATAAACGCGGCGCTGGAAGAGGAGACGATGGAAATGAAATCGAAGGAAAAAAAAAAAAAGAAATGGAAAAAATGAACAGAAGAACGTTCGAGATTTGAAGCGATCTTCGAGAAAAGAAAAAAAAAAAGAAAGAAAAGTGGAGGATACGATAGTTTTGGTAACAAGGTAAGGTCACGGTTGAGTAGAGTACAAGTGTCGAGGAAAGAGAAGAGGAATCGGGTGCTCGTTTCGAGTGCTATTTCGTCGCCGCGCCACGTTCGAGAGCGGCCGCATGTCGGAAGTATCGAGGATATTAGCATATCGCGTGCGCTTTCACCGAGGTTATCAAAGACACTCGGCCATACGTCTGGCATGACACGTTCACGTAAGACCGAGCTCTATTTGTCGAAATGCTAATTACGAAGAAAAAAAAAAAAAAAAAAAGAAAGAAAGGGGAAAAAAAAGTTCTCCGTTGATAAGAAGATCGCATCGACCGGTATATGTTAATAAATAATAATTGTGTATAATCGAGTATAATGTGTCGCGAAACTCCAAACATCGTTAATATCAAAAGCGGACAGACAGAAAGACAGACAGGTCTAACCAAACACCGAACATTTATCGATCCCTCCCCCGTATTTCCATTTCATAAGATTCCCCTGATAGAAACGACGAGTCATTCGACAACGTGGCCTCTTCTAACACGGTTACACACGGACGGGGTATATATAAATATGAATTTGATGCATCGCTCGGATCGGATCAAAAGCATATGATAATGATGATGGTGGTTCGATGCAGAGACGTTTTCGAAAACCAACGGGCGATCGAGTCGCTTAATTAATCGCCGTTAATCAAGACAACTACCTTGTACGAACTTAGGAATCCCGGGCAGCTTGTATTATTAATTACCGTTTATAGCGGCACGGCGGTTGAATCGAATTAATGCGGCGGGAAATCGTCGCGCGCGCGCGCGCGTAGACGGTCGCTTTCCTCGGTTGTGCCTCGACGTGGTCCAAAAAGAAAAAAAAAAAAAAAATTGCACGCTTAAATTTCGCGCAGGCGAACAATACGTAACCGGATTTCTGCTTCGTAAGACTTTTTAACGACGTGGTCGCTGGTGGTGGAACGTGAAAAAAAAAAGAAAGAGAGAGAGAGAGAAAGAAATAAGGGGAGGGGAGGGGGGAGAAAAAAATAAAAATATGCGAGGTACTCCCGGCACAAGCTCGTCCTCGCTTAGGATCTCCTCGCGCGATTAGTATTCCAAGGAGGTGGATCGAGTTGCGCTGCGATCGACGAAAAATTTTTAAACTCGGTTAACACACTTGCACACACGCACACATACATACACACACACACAACAACAACAACAACAACTCGCCTCGTGTGCAACGAGGATTAAGGAACTCGTAAACGCGAAACAACCGTTCGTTCTCCACGAGTTCCGTTGAAAACTGTCGTCGTGAACTCAACTCTGGATAAAACACCGTATTCGTTCTCTCTCTTAATTATCGAGTGTCTCACGGTCTTCCGCTTTGAGACGTTCCTCCCTTCTTCCTCGATTCTTCTCTCTCCCCCCCTCTTTTTTCCTTTTCTTCTTTCTTTCCACAAGGGTGAATTAAGAACCGCGGCGACATCCACAGAACCAATTTTCTTCCACCGGAAAAAAATCCCTCCATCCTCCTCCTCCTCCTCCTCCTCCGAGGGGAAAGAAGAGAAATACCGTGGACGTACCGTGTAACCGGTAATCGGAACGTGAAGAGAAGAGAGTATCTTTCAACTCAGAATTGCGAAACGTGTCGTTGCACATCGACTCCGTGATTCGCGGAAAGTCTGTGTGTAGTCTGTGTCTACGACTTCGATTTCTCTTTGTCACACTCTAACGCTCTATCTCTTTTTCGGCGAAAAACCTTTATTGTCGAAAACCTCGATCTTCTCTCGGGAAAAAAAAAAAATTTTTTTTTTCCTCTCCTCTCCTCTCTCCTCCGTTGACTTCAATTCGGGAACGAATCGAGTTTAATTTATTATTAGGTACGATAAACCGCAGGACGAATTATATTCCTCCCTTCCCTCCCCTCCCCCCTCCTCTGTTTATCGGAGATGCAATTCTTAAATCAGGACGCGTGTTATTCGAGGTTAAAGCAGGTTACTCGATTATATCTGCTCGGATGTATCGCGATGGGGGAGGAGAGGGGGAAGAGGGGAGGAAGGAGGAGGAGGAGGAGGGCACGGTATGCGCATATGCACGTTCCTGACCTAATACAGTTAAACGTGCGCCGATACACATATTAGCAAGCTCATTAACGGGAAAAGTTTAGATATTTAATAGACTAACTTTTTATTGCTCGTCCATCGAAAATAGCGCGCGTGACGGATAGCAGCAACGGCCTCGGTGCTCGCGATGGTTAAACCGTTCGGAAACTGGACGTAACCGATCTCGTTCGTTTCATTGGCGGCAAGCGGCGCGAGAGGAAGAAAAAAATCGATCGAGATTAACCGTGCACCGTGGCGCTGATTAAAGCATCGATGTTACATATACACACACAGAAACGCCTCGTGCTTTTACCGGTGAGAACTTGCGTCGCGTAAAAAAAAAAAAAAAAAAAAAGAAAAAAAAACCGCTGCCTCGATCCACGCCGCGTAAAAACGCGATTTATCCCTTTATTACTTCGAACGAATCCACTGTTCCTCCTCCTCCTCCTCCTCCTCCGCTCCTTTCTCCTCGCCTCCTCGATTTTTCGCCCGTGAAACACGGGATTAGAAAACGTTTCGCGGTCCCGACGCGCATTATAAATAACATTCGCGCCGCGGCTCGTCGAGCAGTCCCCTCGCCGACGAAATCTTCAATGAACGTTTTTGTCTAATGCCAGCTGATGAGTGCATCGGGCAGGAATCCTGAACGCTTATAAATATCGTCCGCGGCGACGACGTTCAAAATCGGGTGTGGAAGAAGTCACGAAGAGAGGTAAAGAGAAAGAGAGAGAGAGAGAGAGAGAAGAAAAAAGAAGAAACGTAAAGATCGGTATCGATCGTCGATCATCACCCTCCGCCGAAGCGCCTGTTTCGAAAGATCGCGCGCAACCCCAACTCGAGTCGATGGAGTGGAGGGACGCGTAAATGCGGAGCAAGTGGATTAAGTCTGTACCTTGTCAGCCGCGAGTCGAGCTACCAGGGCCTCCTTGAGAGGGCCCAACCAATGGTGTGCCCCAACGAAACGCTTGTTCAGCAATTTCGTGTGGGGGGCAGCCTGGGCATACACGGTCTCCAGCTCGAGCACGACCATATTTTCTGACCCAGGGCTGAGATTTCCTCCTCCGCTCTTCTTTTTCTCCCCCTAATCCTTCTCTCCCGCTCAGCCAACGGACGGGGCTTCGCGAGACGCTAGCATTTATTATCGCGTCCGCTCCGATAATCGCCTCGAATCTATAGAACGTTCACGTACACACGCGCGCACTAAATTCACCGTGCGGAGTAAAATAGTAGAAGGAACTTTTTCTCTATTTTCTTCTCCTTTTTCTTCTCCTTCCTTTCTTCCTTACTTCCTTTTTTTCTTTCGTTTCTTTTCCCTTTTCTTTTTTCGAACGAACACCGTTTCAATCGATTCCAGAATCGGATTTCATGTTTTTTTTTTCTCTCTTTCTTTCCCCCTCTTTTCTCTTTTCTTCCTTTTTTCCCCCTCTTTTTTTTTTTAAAAGTCACCAAGTTCAAGAGGGAAACGGCAGATCGGTGAAACTTTGCGGTAAACCAGAGCGGCAGGCATTCCCCTTTCGATCCGCTGGCGATCACTGTTCCGTTAGAATGATCTTTCGCTCGACAACACGACGACGATGATCGAGAACATCGCTGCTCTCGGCGTATATACACCACGTTCCGATCGCACTGTCAAAAAAATATATAGAAAAACGGAAATTACACGGAACCACGTGGTGCGGTTCTCCCTTTCTCTTGCACACACTCCCGAAAATTGCACACTGTGTAAAAAAAAAAAAAAAAAAAAAAAAACGACGAGATATCGGTCGACGAGACACTTACGACTCCGAGTACGAGTAACAAGTACGAGGAGGAAACGTGGGAAGGGGAGAGAGGGAGGGAAGGTGGGAGGGAGGGAGAGGGAAAAAAAAAAAAAAAGTAAAAGAAAGATCGCGGAGAAGGCACGAGATTACGCGGCTTAAACACGGAAGACGAGACGAGTTGGCGGCTCTACACCTTCGAGGTAGAAGTCATAGTCATTCTGTCACACCGCCGATGTTCTTCGTCGAATGGAACACGCGACGAGTATAATACACGTTCCCTCGTGTCCTTGGCTAATGCGTTTCAAGCTGTCCGAGCTTCCTCGGCGGTATCCAAGTGTGCTTCGACGAAAGCGGTGTAAAGAGGAAGAAGAAGGCCGGTTCTCCGTAGCGAGCCGTTAAGTCCAGCGTGATCCGGGCTTAAGCCGCGCTCGCAACGGTTGCCGCATAGAAAGGCAGTTGAGAACTGACTGCCTCCTCTCGAGCCTCCTCGCTCCCATGGCCCGAGCTTTGAGTGACGCGACGCGACGCGGCCGGTGTGACGCGTACACCCCTCTCTCTTCCTCCCTTTCCCGCTCTCTTTCTCTCCCTCTATCATTCCTTTCGCCTCTCCGTTCCTCTCCGTCCCAGTCTCTTTCTTTCCCCATCGCAGCTCCCTCTCTCGCTCTACTCTTCGCCATCCTTCTCCCCGCTCACTCGCTCTCTCTCTCTCTCTCTCTTCGTCGCGCTCCTCGTGCATCCGTCTCCTTCTCCCTCCCTTCCTCCTTCTCACTCTCACTCTCTCTCACTCCTTCGCTTCTTTCGCTTTTTCCTTCTTTCCGTCTTCTGCTCTTTCCCCTTCCCACTCATCCTTCTCTCCCTCTCTCTTCCTTTTTCACTAGAAACCCTTTTCTCCTTTCCTCCGACCGTGATTCGCTCGGATCTCAGTCGCGCCAACGAGCCAGACGGTTCGTTCTACTCGTGGAGGAGCACAAGATCCAACGAGAATACAGCCCTCGGAGACTTCTTCACCCTCTCTCTCTCTCTCTCTCTCTTCCCTCTCTGTGGACTCCTCTTTTCGCCACGAGGACACGACAAAGCCGAGAGAGAGGTTCCACGATTTCGCGGCAAGGGATTCGCCTTGCCTATTTTCAAACACGTACATCTCCGAGTAAAACCGATCGACCGAGAATTAATGACCGATTAATCGTCGCGACGCGGCGCGTGGAGAGGAAGAGGTTCCTCCTCTTCTCGTAACCGACCAGATCCCCCCCTCATTCCACCAAACGATTTTCGCGTTTCTCTCCGCGTAGGAGAACGTTTCTCGACGATCGTTACTCGGCAAACAGATTGCACCGAGAGGGCCCTCCTTCCTTCCAGCCCTCCTTCTCCTCCATTCCCGATTGAACGACTGCGATTCGACGATTTCGAAGGCCCTTCGACTCCGCTTTCATCCGCTTCTTTGACGAGGATACGGCAAATCTCGTGAATCCGGCCATTCGTACACACAAACGTGAAGGGAATTCATTGATTCCCTCATTGAGGAAACGTTGCGATGTGCTCGTCGAGCCTCTCTCTCTCTGATCGTTCCCGGGCGCGATTAAATTTCGGTTTTTAATTGCGCTCATTTCGATTCCGAGCGGGACAAGTGATGATACGCGATCGTGCAACGTTTGTCTGGTTAACTTTGTCCCGTTTCCCTTCCGCCATTCGTTTATTTCCCTTTCCTTTTCTCGTGCCGCGAGTCGAAACCTCGCGACACATCATCGTCACAACTCAAGAACGTGCTTTTTATTATTTTATAAGAGGAATAATCGAGCGACAACAAATTTTCTCCCCTTTTTTCGATCGAACGAAAGTTCGAATCTCTTTTTCCCTTCCTTGGCGATTAACCAGTCAACCGATAAAGCTGCCACCCGCCGCTGGAACGTTGAACCGTCGTTTCCATGGTGAAAACAGTGTGCCGAGTAGTTCGACATACCGGCCGCGACTTAATGGGAAATGAAATTTTTCTCGCGAGCGGGAAGTCGCGTGAATAGGAGGAGGAGGGCAAGGGTTAAGAAGAAGATCCTGCGCAACCCCCCCTCGATTCTCTATGGTTATTCTGAATAATTCAGTTGCCCAGTGAAAGTAGCACGAGACTTTGCATGTAATTTCCAATATTGACAGACGTTCCTGAGTCCCTGTCCCCGAGGCACCCTTCTCTCTATCCTCTCTACAGGCTTCTTCTTTCCCTCACTCCCATCCATCTTCCCTCTCCGTCCCTCTTCCCGTCCAAGTGCTTTCGAGTGTACGGCCCTGTGTCGCCCCAACCACCTGCACTTGGACGAGGGTGAGACAAAGGCGGGCGCGCGCGCGCGAGTTTCACGAGATTCAAAAGAAGATGACTACCCCCTTCGTGCTTTGGCATACACCAAGAGGGGACACAGCCTCGCCCCAAAGTACGGCCCTGCTCGCTCTTCCTGCCTTGCCTGCCGAGGCTGGTCGAGAGGTTTGCACGAAGATCAGAAACTTGCTCGCAGGTGAAAAAAGTAACTAGAAGTATTGGCACGGCGGCGGGAACACATACACGGTGTCTGGAGGTCGGATGCAAGAAACGAGAGAGGAGGAAGGGGGAGAAACAGAGAGAGAGAGAGAGAGAGAGATCGTTTTATTTCGGCCGTTTCCTGTTTCACGTTTCGTTTTCGAGCGAATGGGATGCGGGAAATGGAAAGAGGAAAATAAAAGGAGAAGGGGGCGGGGGAAGGGTAACGAATCGAAGATCGAAAATTTCATCCCCCGGGGAAAATCGTGCTCGTGACACGAATGCGGTGACGTAGTATGATGAATCAAGTCTCCGAGCGAAACTGAAAGGTATCCCGGAATGATGATATCGCTGGATATCCCTGGATAACACACAGAGGGGCAGGATAAAAACGTAACAACCGGCGATCCTCCCTTGAAAGAGGGAGGAAAAAAATAAAATCAATTGGCCTACAATATTCCTGGCATTGTTTCCCCTTCGATCGAACCGGCACGTGGGGAAGGGTTAACACTGGGTTAGATTTAAAACGCAGACCTCTACATACATATATATACACACACACAAACACAAACACATATACGTATATACACAATTTATACGAGTCTCTCCTAAATGCCAATAATTGACTGCTAAACTAGTACGAACGTAAGTTCTCCCTTTCTCTCTCTCTCCTCTCCTCTCTTTTTATTCCCATTTACCACCACTTCTCTCACATCTCTCTTTTTTCCTCGTGCGTATATCGATTTTCACGTCGACCTGACAAGTTTAGAAAAGCTGCAGACCGCTTTTGCGGCCGGGCGTTATTATTACGAGCACCGAGCAACATTTCTTTCTCTCCCTCTCTCTCTCTCTCTTTCTTTTTCTCTTTCTCCTCTCCCCCCCTCCCTCCCCCCCTTCTCCTTGGCCCCCTGCAAGAATCGCGGCGTCGAAAATACCGTCGATCCCGAAATACCGTTCGAATACGCGGGCTAAAAATCGCGCCAACTTTCCTTTCGCGCCCGTCCTTTCTTGCCCGTGAAAATTTCCGTATTTCCACGTTTCCACGGAGGGAACGCGGCACGAGGAGGAGGGTGCAACACATCCTCGCCTTCGTTGAGCTCGGGAGGAAGGAGGGGAGGGGAGAACGCGTTTGGCGCGACTTTAATTGGCCGTGCCTTAATTTTGATGTACGCTGTACCACCTCGAGGGTTCTCAGGGCCGGTGAAGAGCCGAAAGGGAGCGGGAAGAGAGGGAAGGAGAGAGCGCGGAGGAGAAGAAACGAGAGCGTGGCAAGAGAGGAAAGCAGACGGGGCGAAGGCAGCCCTCTTTCTTGCGCAGCCGGCACATTGTCGTCGCCCGTAGCCAACAGCCTATTGTCTACAGGGAGCTCTCTCCCCCTTTCCCTTTTGCGGCCACACACACACACACACACACATGTATAGAACGATACGGCGACACACAGCGCGGGGAGTGACAAAGAGAGAGATGGGAACCACCGACACAGAAGCAGCGCGGCCACAGGGAAGGGAAGGGAAGGGGAGTGTTATAAAAGAAAAAAGGAGGAAAATACACAACACTAGATGGAGAAGGAGAGCGGTGCAGAGAAAGGAAGAGTGCGAGCGAGAGGATAGCTCGGAGACGAAGAGAAAAAAGACAGTGGGTAATAGTTGAAAGGGGAAAAAAAAAGAAAGAAAGAAAGAAAGAAAGAAGAAGAAGAAGAAGAAGAAGGGAAAAAAAGGAGAAGGAGAGGGAAAAGAAAAGAGAACGGAAAGAGAGAAGTGGGCTGACAGAGAAGCGGAGTTGATCGAAGATCGAGTGGGAGAAACAGAAACTGAGAACGGGAAAACCGATGGATAGTTGTAGACGGGAGGAGGGAGGGGGGGGGGGAGAAAAAAAAATAAAGAGAAGTAATTATAGGAGAAAAGAGAATGTAGCGAGTGGAACGGGAAGGAGGCTCGATGTATCGGCGAAGAAAAGGAGGAGAGGCAATCGAAAAGGGGAGAGGGCTATTCATACCCCCTATCCAACCGTACCTTGCAGCAGCTATTATTTACATATCAGCAACTTCGTGCTTCCATATACATAAATGCGCAAATACGTTTGCTCATGAGAATATAGCTGCTCGTGAAAGAGTAGGGGAGGGGGGGGAGAGGAGGAGGGGCACGAGCAAAGTACAAATGTGCACACACGAGAAGCGACATTGCACGGATATACGAATATACGCGAGCAGGCCAGCACAACCGTCGCCGGGATTGGTATCCGTTAAACTAGCCTGATTTCTGAAAAGAGCTTTGCATCCGAGCTCCGTTGGAAAACACGCTCGAGGAGCGGGGAGGGGCGGGGAGCTATGGTCAATGAGTCGTCCCTTTTCGTCGTTGCCGCCGAATTAAAATCAACCCTCAACGGTAATTCACCTTGCGAGTGCCGGACTATGCAACGCGACGCCTCTCGTGCACCCCCCCCCCTCTCCCCGATGTCGCGTATTTGCGTGAAATCAACGCCACGGTAACGAAAGAACGTTGAAAGCTGAATCGTCGAGCCGAAAAGGCTTTCGTATTCCGTGCCCGTCGTCTCTATTTTCTTTTTTCTTCTTTTTTTTTTTCTCGCACCAGCCCCGACAAATTCGTGGCTTCGATCGGGAAAAAGAAAACGAACGAAACGACGAAACCGCCCACCCTCTAACTCGAACTCCGATATAATATACTATATATATATATATATATATATTTAATTAATACACGTCGAAATAATAGAGCGCGATATTATACGCGATAAGGAAAAGGGGGTCAGTAATAAACGCGATATTACCATTCCATATCTAGTCGAGGAAAATTGGGCCTTTTCTTCGAGGGTTTCTTCTCTGTTTCTTCTATTCACCCGAGAAGGGAAAAAAAGAGACGGTTCGATGTTTCCAAAGCGACCCCTTCCCTCCCTCGTCTAACCTACGATATATTCGCTATATTTTCCCGAAGATATATTTTCGCGACACGGGATCGGATCGATGTCTTTGACCCCCCGCAGGGATATCGCAAGGATGCATGAACCGACCTGCGAGATTCGATTGCAACTATGGAAAAGTTGAGAACCTCTAGATTCCGAGGGATGGACGAGCACGCGAGTTCGCGTGTTAGGTGCCGCGAGGTTCTCCTCGTTCTCGCCGTTTCTCCATACGATATCTCTCTTTCTCTCTCCTCGACCCCTACTACCAACCCTTGTGAAACACGGCAACGCTGCCCGCACACCCTACGATCTTTTATTATAAGAAAAAAATTTCCAGCTGAACGCGGCATACGTGTAAAAATATAGTTACCGATTGCCTACACTTGCACACCCATTCGCTCGGCTACCTGTGTGCACATGCACCCGTGACGACGGTGCAACAAACGCAGGAAGTGGTGGTTTTTAAAGAGTCTTTCGCCGTGGAGAGGAGAGGAGAGAGAGAGAGAGAGAGAAAAAAAAAAGGTGATAAACGCCGATCAAGCGACAACACACTTGGAATTTTCCACCCTTTGATTCTCTCTCTCTTTCCAGCTTATGCCGGGGCGTAATCACGACTGAAATTCTTTAACGAGCGATCGATAAAATGTAATCGATGTGAAAACGTAAACATCGAAATTACCGCTCGTACCGCGGGCTTAGTTATCGGGCGGGGAAATGGCCAGTCGAAACGTTTTACGCGCTTCGTTACACATTCCTTCCTACACGCTCCTCCACCTCTATCTCTGAGTTACTTACGTAACTCGCTCGATCGTTTTTATTTGCTTCTTCGTTTCTCGATGATTATAACCAACAAAAGATCGGAATCGGTGTCTTTTGAGCACCGTCGGAGTTTCTGGAGTTTGCACTTGGTCACGATTTCAGGGCGTTTGCTTTGTGTTTCCACGCTCGAGATGAGGTGGATGTTGCGGATGGAGGGAGGGAGGGAGGGAGGGAAAGACGCGCGGGGTGGTCACACGTCGGAGCAAGGCTGGAGGTGAAGGTGGAGAGGCTACTTCAAGTTGGTTTCTAGCCTAGATTCGACTCCGCGGGTGATCCGGTGGTTTTAATTAGGATCCACCACGAGGCTGTTCTTCTAAGACTAATGATCTCTCTCGTTTCATTAATAACACGGGACCAAGTGTCATTTTCGTCTTGAAGAAGTGTCGCATGACAAAGCAATATTAAAACTCGTCTTCTTAGCATTCGTTCGTATTATATACGTATACACGAGTGCCAGTGTCTGTATTAATTAACCTCTCCCTTATATCCATCAAAAAGGAAAGAGACACCCGTGGAGACCTTTAATTGAAAATGTTATCGGTGTTTCCTGGGTGAAACGCGAACGCGGGACGCGAAAATATCTTGAAAAGCGCCGACGCCGTGCATTTTTTTAATCGACGTTTCGAGCAAACATTCCACGGATATTCGGATGAGTCATCAGCGAAAGAGCTTTCCCGCGAGAAAAAGACGGAGAGAGTAGCAGCACACAGGAGGGAGGGGGGGAGTATCGCACGATACTCGGACAAATTTCCAACCAACATCAACCCTGACCTTTCCCTACGACCTATTAACGGGCTTAGAAGAGAGCGAAGGCAGAGTGAGGAATTACGTGGTAATTTCGGCCTCCGGGGAAATAATCGGCTTGACACCGGGGAAAAACGGAAGAATATTACGACGCCTAAAAAATTACACGAATCAACGACAACCGTTGAAAGAAACATTTCGAGTTTCGACACGGCTAGTGGACGATCTCCCGTGCAACGTTTAAAAGTCCATTAAACCTAATCGAATATCGTCGAAGACGCTTTGTTTGCGCAAAAATTACGCGCGAATTCGTAAAAAAAAGAAATCGACATCTTCGTCCGAAAGAGTCGAAACGACGATGGATGAGAAGAGAATTGATACTCCCTGATCCACGATGGATGGGGAAAAACAAAAGGGAGGTAATTATTAGATTCGGGAAAAGCGGAAAGGGAAACACAAACGAGTTCTCTTGTCTGCGAAATTCGAAGAGTTAGACAGAGGGAAAATTCATTCGGGACTGTGTAGCGTGTGTCTGAAAAGATCGGATCCTTCCACTTAATTGCCGAGACGGTAGTCTTCCAGGAGACTGGGTCCCGAAGGTGGCGAGGTCCTTTGACTCGGTTTCCGCGTCGGCGAACGCGACGCGCGAGACACTTACATAAACTTCCGGTAAAACGATGAAACGGATGCCGGAAAAATGAGAGGAGGCCGGTTTAAATGGCGCGACGCGTTGTCGTTCCTTCTCGACGATCGCAGAAATGCACAGAACAGGGGGAGAAAAGAGAGAGAGAGAGAAAAAAAACCGGGAGAGGAGAGAAGGAATTTGGATTTTTCCAAATCCTCGCTCGAAATCGGGTGAATCACTTTTCGATTAATTACGGAGATTACCGTGAAATGATACGAATCCGACAAACGGATCGTTGTTTAATAAATCTGTCGGGAACAGTAGTTTATAGAAGGCGTGTAGCGGGAGCGAAGTAGATTATGTCTAATTGGAGTGTAGCCTTCCGATGAAAGCACGGTGTAATTGGTCGAGGTAAGGAAATGGTGCGCACATTCTTGCCGTCCCTAATTGCTTCAGCCTCTATCACGCTACTTCGCCGTGGATTTGCTAATCCTTGTTGTTTCCGATTAGCCAACACGCGTATATAGTTGCGCTCACTCGAGGAACACGGACACGACGTTGCCTGCCACCTGCGAACTTCGTGGCTAACTAACCTCGTCGAAGTTAAGGTTGGTTCGATCGATAATTAAAGAAAGAAAGAAAAAAAAAAAGCGAAAGAAAAAGAAACGATACGTACAATCGCATCGCGTCACACAATGTGCGCGTTGAATGAACAGAGAAGAGGGAAGAGGATGAAAATTTTGTTTTGAGTTTTATTAAAAAAAAAAAAAAAAAATTACCGGTTTAGCTTAAAAAAAAAACCTGTGCACCGCGGGTACATAATGAGGCGTGAACGATGAAGTTGAAGTATGGAAAATTTAATATAACAAACGGGACAAATTCCTTTGTGGAGCGAAACGCGTAGGTATATATGTGGAGCAGTGTACGCGACTTCCGTGGTTGGCTATGCCAAAGTGAGTCAGCTAGCGTGAAAAATTGAGGAATAGGCCGTAGATGAGGAAGAGAGGGGGGGAATGGTTTTCTGCGTAAGTATGGCCGATTATGTAAGTCTACCAAAAATATCGTCGAATGAGTGACAAGCACTTGGCTTGTTCGAGCATATCGTCAGGCAATTTGAGGCAGCGTTAGCGATTATTTGTAAAACTGTACCAACCATGAAACAACCGAGTCGATCCCGCTGGCCAAAAGCGAATCCAAACAAAATCTCTATACTCCGATCCAAGGAAAATCGGAACGACTGACATTTAGTCAACTTCATCGTTGCGCTCGATATCCCCGCATAAAATTCGACGAGTTTGATTTGAAATATCGAACTACGGAAAGAAGAGAGTGAGAGAGACAGAGGGAAGACAGAGAGAGGATAAACCCGTTTTCTGCGAAGAATTTCAGGGTCCGTAAACAATCGTTATCGACTTCTTGAACAAGAGGCGCGGTGAAGGCATGGTTTGGGAGCGACAATAGGCAGCCGGTCGTGGATAGGGGTGGCTCGCGTGCATATTTGTCAGTTCGTCAAAGGAACGGTAAAGCGTTTAAAACGGAAACGTGGCTAGCTGAAAGGCTGAAAAACGAAGCTCTCGCGAAACTCGATATTTCGACGACAAAGAGAGGCCCCGCTGGGAATGGAACAGTAGCTTGGAATTTCTGACCGGAAACGCTATGGCGGTGGAGAACGCCGAACGCTTACCCCCCAAGACTTCACAACCTTCGGCCGATGATACAGATTTTCATCGGAGGAAGTCATTGCACTTTATGCTGAATGGGCACCGAGTCAACAACCCGATGCTCCTCCTCCGCTTGTATGCGTGCATATATTTGCGTACAACGCGTGTAATACACACCTTTACAGAGCCTCTCTCTCTCTCTCTCCCCCACCCCCTCTTTTCCCGTGCTCTCCTCTTCCTGTTTTTCGCGTGATCACAAGAAGGGAACGCGCGTATATGGCCGAAAAAGGAGTAAAACGAGGGAGGAGGAGGAGGAGGAGGAGAAAATGTGAACGAAACCTAGAGAGAGGAAAGAGAGAAGAGGGAGGAGGAGGGGGACAGCCACTGCCTCCTGAAGAGGATGATGAAGAGAGGGGAAAAAACGAGAAGGTCGCGCGGGGAAGGAACGCGAAGAGTGGAGAGAGAGAGAGAAGAGGGGGGCAAGAGGGAGCGAAACACGGAGAGAAGGGGAGAGAGAGGAGACCTCGGGGGTCTGGGAATCATCGCTTCATGCACTGACGAGCACGAGCCTTCGCGTAATAACGCGATCAGAGGGCAGCCGTGTCTCGTGTGTGCACGCACTCCTCTCGTACTCCATCGCACACGCTCGCTGCTGCCTGCGGAGGCAAGCACGCGTGCATAAACGGCGGCGTAATACGTAAGCAGCGCGAGCGTTCTATTTTTATATGTGTGTTACGTCGGGAAGAAGAAGCCGCGGCCACCGTTCGTGGAAATATTCGCGAAACGCGACAAACAGGGGGATAAAACCGAAGGACAACCTTGTTGAAGTGGCGGGAATATTGGACGACGAGGGGGTGGCTGGTGGGTGGTGCGTGTGTCTCTGAACCCGCCGCGTCCGATCGTTGGAGATCGTTGAAACGCGGCCGCGCACACGCCAGACGTACCGAAGCACCGTGTTAATTAATACACGACAACCACCGGAGGGAATCCGGTTTAACGTATAATGCGGCACTAATTGCGGAAGGAAAAATGGAAGGGGAGGGGGGGGGGGGAGATGGAGAGAAAGAGAGGGAGGGAGGGAGGGGAAAAAAAAGAAACGATGGAAAGAAATAAAAATTTATAACGAATTCGTCGGCGAAATACAAGTCGCGTCGCGCGTTTGCGATTTTTTTTTTCTTTTCCCCTCCTCCTCCTCCTCCTCCTCCTCGGCGACCGGGTACACACCGCTCGATGCATGCTTTGTGCGACATTTTGCGTTTTCATCGAGGCGTGCGGAAACGAAAAGGTAGAACGAACGTGCAAGGAAGAAAGAGATTACAGGAGGCATGGCAGTCGAGCTGCACCTGTGCATACGCGGTTCGTTCATCACGTGGAAAATGCAGCTATGGCCCTTACCCTGGGAACAATGCTGGCTACGATGGGTACTATTTCCCGTAGGAAAGAGGAGAGGAGAGGGAACGTGAGCTCGCTCGCTCGCTCGCTAGCGCGCACGCTACGCACGGAAAGATGGAGAGAAGAGAGGAAAGAGGAGAGAGAGAGAGAGAGAGAGAGAGAGAGAGAGAGAGAGCTGAAGAAAAAACAGAGACGGATAGAGGGGGAGGGAAAACGAGTTGGACGACCCGAGGTCTTGTACACCGCATTTTCTCCCCTTTCATTTGTGATTTCCTCTTTTTTCCAACCAGAATTGTATATTCACCAGCGACTAGCTAGAGAGATAGAGAGAGAGGAGAGGGAGAGGGGGGGGGAGACTTTCTTAATAAACATCGGTGTGAATCGCAGAAAAACCTCGAGTTAATCCGTTAACCCCTGAACAAATTCTTTATCCAAACGCTTACACCTTCAAGTGCAAACACTTTACGCGCCTGTGCGCTCAGAGGAATCGCGGGATGGGATTTCTCACAAAGAGGGATCTGGCCACGTCACGTGCCACGGAATAAAATTATCGATTTTCTTAAAAACTCTATCCACCTTTAAAAGAAACGTTCCGTTTCGTTTCAATCGAGCATCGCCCGTCAAATCTTTCAGCGCGTAATCCCGCGCGTTCGAAAGAGAAACGAATATATATATATATATATCGCGACCGAACTAGCCTAACTAACACTCTAGAATAGGAAGAACGGTTTTGCTGTAAACAGCGAAGAATGTGGAACGTAGACGAGACACCTATTACTTGAAACGAGACGTCAACGCGAACGGTATACACGTCGATGTCCTCGACTTCCGGTCCCCGTTCCAATTTCGAATCGACCGCTTTCGAATCGAGCTCGACTTCGATAACTTGTGTTATTCTCGAGCTAAATTAAACGTTTGCGCTTCCGTACGGGTCGGGGAGGGATGTTCCTTCGAAAGGAATTAGATTATTGACGAGTAATAACAATAATAAGGAAACGTGTTGTGATAATAATAATCTCGATGCCTCGAGAGAGGGAGGAGAGCGGTAAAGATTAAAAAGCAGTGGGTAACCACGTATCGCGAAATTGCTCGATGCCGGTCGGAACTATGAAGAAGGTTTCATAACGAAAGACACTTTGATACATTCACCCGTATAACGTTCGGACATGCAGTGTAACGTGCATAAATATGAATATGTGCTAGGATAGGCTATATATCGCTTGTTCTATTTTCTGAATAGGATTCGAAGTAGATGTCGAGAACTTGTCACTCCGTGATTTATACATTTGTCTGCGCCGGAGGACGAGATCGTTCTCCATTCCCCTTCTACTCGTCTTTTAAGCTTGTCAGGTCATACCGAGTTCCAATACGAAAGGGAGGGAGGAGAGTCTTTTTCGCTGAGCGAAATAGAGAGAAGAAAAGGACAGAGAGAAAGAGAGGGAGGGAAAAAAATGAAAGCAGATATGTCCTATGAAGCTAGATTCTCAAGGATAAAGCTAGCCAAGGTTGCCGAGAGTGGAAAGATTCGATCGTTGGTCGTATTTCGAAGCCAAGTTTGCGGCAGGATGCCCCGACCGTGTGCCTGGTCAATTTATTAGAGCGGAACTTATTTTCAAAATTATACACGATTTATATCATATTTTAATGTTTTTATTCGTGGATAATATCGCTCGTATCCAGGAGAGACAATGACGGAACGAAACGAATACGTACTTTAAAAATATAATCGAACGAACGAAACGAGCAGTAACGGAGGATCGAGAGCCACGAATGAACTCTCGACGCAATGACGCAAGCGGGAAAAAAATGACACGCATCTATTTTTTTCTGCCGACTATGCTCTGAAAAAGATTAAAACAAAATAAGAGTACGCGCGTACGAATTTCAAATATTATCGTCGCCTTTTAAATAATGTCGTGGAATACCATTCGATCTTGTTCATCAACCAGATTGAAAATCGTAAATGTCAAAAGTTTGCCAAGTTGCATAGTCATCGTTGAAATAAACGTCTATTGTAAATACTTTGATTTGCAATTACGAAAGCTGCGGCATCACGCCGCGTGCATCACAGTTTACGATCTTCTATAATTAACCTTAAGCCAAGGAAGACGATACGACGTTAATTACGCATCAATAATAATTTCGTTAAAAATGCTAGTAAATCAATGCTAAAACTATTCCGTCCGTTCTATTGTTGTTCCGCGGCCGTGCCTTCACCCCTGGATAGGCAGGCTATTCGTTCGAATGAAACGCGACTTCAAAAGCAAAGGAAGTCCGTCGAGAACCCGTACAAGAGGGTTGCTCGGTGGTTGGACCGCTCGTTAGTATCAGCTGCTTGCTGCTTAAAAATAACCTCTTCCTAGTCAACGGTACAATCGCTAAATTAACGCCGGTAGCGACGCCCTTCGCGTGGAAAACCATCTACAGACTTTAAATACGCCGTTCTAGAACTATTAAGGATTCCTCGAGTTCCAGACTCGAGTTCTAGACGCACGAAACAGAATCGGTTCGATGTGACGTTAACACAAAAAAAAAAAAAAAAAAAAAAAAGAAAAAGAAGAATGGTCTCGCTTGTACGAGACCATGTACGAGTCTAAGGTATAATCCATTAATCACGCTTGTTGAACAATAATGATATTATGACGGTACGAACATGTCATTAGCATACATCTTTCCGGATGTACGGCTGACAAAAGGGAGGAAATAGAGTTTAATCGTCCGAAAAGTCAAATATTTCCCTTTGCAAAGCGTCTCGTTGAAATGTTTAATTTGATAGGCGGCAGAAGTATATAAATACGTATACCGATATACCATTCTACTCAATTAATGCGATTAATGATCCTCGTTGAACTACAAACAGCTTTTGATAATAATCAGCAAACCTCGTGGTATATCTATGTAGGATTATGGTCCGATTGCTTTCACAATTTACGAATACGTTTCTGATTATTATTAATCGGCATGCCAGAATATGCTTAAAGCTAACACGAGAACTGGGACAACCTTCTGATAATTCGCTAGAATCATCCCTAACCGGGTCCAAGAACAACAACCGGTTCCTAGACAGACTTACGTCGTCATTCGTGTAACTTTTCGTTCGCTCGCTAATATCTTGCAAAGGCGAGACACGTTATTCCCCCACGCGTATTGTCTCGTACCGCAAAAAGTCGTATTCCTCCGAGAGAGAGAGAGAGAGAGAGAGAGAGAGAGAGAGAGAGAGAAAGAGAGAAAGAGAGAAAAAAAAATATAACTTCTGTGAGAGTTCGTTGCGACGAATAAAAGAAGGGGAACAATAAGGTCGAGACTTACCTGAACATCAAAGTGAGTAGTGGTGTCTTGTGGCTGCGGGGGTCCCTGTTGCTGTTGTTGTTGCTGGGAAGGTGGGGGGCCCTGTGGGGGTGGCGGAGCCTGTGCACCAAAGAGTTGTGCCGCGTGCGAGTGTGGATGTTGAAGATGATGTGTCGGTGGTGCTTGATGATGTTGAAGATGATGCGGTGGAGCTGGGGCAAAAGCGGCCATGAAATGTTCCTCGCTTCCAACGACATCGACACCAGGTTTTAACAGTACGACCCCGCCACCACCAGCGCTCACAGCCAGAGTTGCAGCCGCGTTCTTCTGAAATTCCTCCTCGCCTGGAGAAGGTTGGCGACTCCCAGGTGTACGACTGTAAATGAAGAATAACGTTGTTCTCAGCGATCTCTTTTTTCTTTCGACGAGAAAAAGTAATTCGTTATTGGATAATATTCGGAAACAATGATCGTCGTAATGTAGATAAATGTAGAACAATCGAATACGACAACGATATTATAATTTATGACGATATTTTGATACAAGAGTAAAGAGGAAGCAAAGATGAAGAGATTATGCAGTCTTTGAAATAGTAAAATGAGATACTTTTCATATTTTGCTCTTCGTGCGTTCCATTCCAATTTATAAGCATTTGAAAACAGCCTACAATATATTTGACAAAGATAAACGAATTGTATCCAGTAACTGGAACAATAGAGGATGCACAAATTATTCGTGAATACGTTATATATATAAAAAAAATTGACTTTTTTTGTATCTCAATAAAGGTAAATGTTTGCTTTGCAAAGACGATTGAACGATGAATTTGAATTTTTGTTTTAAATTATAAAATTAAAAATTTTAAATTATAAATCCTTATAAAAATTTCAGTAACACGAATGAAATCAATGATAAAAAATTATACTACGATCAGACTGTTGTTCTTATTTTCTATATTTTTAAAGAAAGTGACGTAGCTTTCCTTAGCCATTATAAAACGACAATCGTAAATGTCATGGATCTGATTCTGTGTGACGTGAACATAGAAATCTTAGAGTAAAAGAATTCTATTTTACGCATCCTGATAGCTATCTTTTTGCAACGTTACTCAAGTGTTTACACTTATACGTACGTATAATTATAAAATACTTAAATGTATAATTATATAATTACAATACAATCAAAACAAACGAATGATAAAGAGAAAAATAATAATTAGAAAGTCGCAATTAGCTCCTTCCGAAACCAATTTACTTTAATTTCCTAACACAAATTAAAAATCATTAATAAAATTATAAAAATATAAGAAATAATTCATTTGACAACTATTATAAATATCATTATGAAAGTCGCCATAAAACAAATCGATATATTCTGCATAATATTTAAAAAAAAAAAAATCTTTCCAAACTTGTCGTGCAAGATTCTACGATTAGTAACGCAAGATAACGGTATATTTCGCAATGACAAGCGTAATATAATTCAATGTTCGCGAATTCAATATTTAGAAATCTCATGAAAAAGTAATGAGTAAACATTATCATTATTCTTAAGTAAAAACGATAAGATTATTATATAAGTTTCAATGTATTTTTCCTACTTTATTTATTCTGTTCTTTCGTTCTATTTTATTATGTGAATCCACTCGATCTCGGTGTTCGATTTTTAATAAAAAAAAATATTAATAAAATTCAAGAAAATGATAACAGAAAACGAAGCATCAATAGTTATATTAAAAAATTTGCTATACGTGCAATAAACATCAATTTACAATTTTAATCAATATTTAAAAATATGAAGATTTTTCGATAAACAAATCAGGAATGTTTTCGTTACTTAACAAGAAAAAATAAACTGCAGTAATAATAAACCGCATAAAGAATGTCGGTAATATCGAACATACGAAGATCAAGCGAGACACCAGATGGCGTACAATGATGGTGCAAGAAAATCTAAAGACACAAATTTATAATGTCGTCGTTCGACGAGTAGAACATACACGCCCTTGACAGTTAGTCCTATTATATTTCTCAATTGTGTTGCTCACAGCAATAGTAATTGTTCACGAACAACATGTGACACATTCACAGTCGTTCAATTGAAAACAATTATATATAGCTAGAGCGAGAATAGAGCTACGCACTTTTTCTTGTGAAGTCATTTACGCAAAAGCTAAATTTGTCGTAGGTCACGTTATAATGACCAATAATAAAACCATGTGTACACTTATATTTTCATAATACAGATATCTTTGCTTCTCTTTAAAATATTTTTTATAATATGATTTTCTTTCGCTGAGAAACTATTTCTAGGATACTACTGCTATACTTACTTAAATCCTTTATCATCATCAAGACCATTCTGGGATGCTAATCCGTTATTTTGTGGACCTGTATCGTCTTTAGAACTGTCAAATGGGCTTGCCGAGCCCTTCTCTTTTTCTTTCTTGTCTGCATCAGTATTCTGCATAATGAAAACAAAAAATATATTTCAATAAAAATTTTGTTTCTCCTCTTTGCACGTATTTTATTTCGGTATTTATATAATTACCAATCTCAGGGAAACCATTCTGGGCTCCAAATCTTTGGGTGTCGTAGGACTTGATCCAAGAACATATTCGACCATTTTAACACCCAGACCACCCGTTTCACTGTGACAAGACAAACCATGTTTTTTAACATTCGAGTATATTGATAAAACACGTAACAATATCCGATTTTTTTCAAACGATATACCAACCTGCTTCTAGGGCTAAGAACTGTTCCAACTTCTGATGTTTGATGATGGTATCCAGTACCGACACCCACACGTCTTCCTGTACCCATGGAAATCGGCTGTGAGACGGCATGATCTAAAAAAAGATTGAAAATATCGTTAATCACGATACCACGTGGATGCACATTTCGATCAACGTTCATTCCCATTAACAAAATTAATATTTAAATTGATACTCACGTGTGAAATAAACATTCAATATGCCTTCAGTTTTAACCGATTATTGAAACATCCATCTCATTACATCGCTATAAAAATTCTTTGATTCAAACTTCTTACTGTTCAAAATAATGCTAACAATGATCAGTCGCATATTTAAAGAGAAAAGAAGAAAAAAAGAAAGAAGCTATTCAACGCGAACAAAACTCGACAATTTTAAAAGGAAACGTTAACAATATCCCGAAACCGTATCGTGCTTGTGTCGTATCAACCGGCAATCGATAAAAGGCGTGGGGCGAGAAACCCGCAAAGGTGTAACGGAAATTCTATCATAAAAATCCTTAACAGTTCGCCACTGTATTGCCGCCTCTCCCGCGAGACCGTTTTATTCAAAGGGTTTCGCGAGGTGATCGAGGAAGGAAGGAAGGAAGGAAGGAAAGAAGAAAGGAAGGAAGGAAGAAAGAAAGAAAAAAAGAAAAAAAAAAGAAAAGAAAGAAAAAAGATGAATTCATACATCATGAGAAAAGAAAGGTTCACGAGGATTCCAGAGGGCTGTATGAATTTTACGATTCCATATGACGCAATTTTGTCGGGTCCAGGTAGATATATATACATACACATATAGATATACATATACATATATATATACATATATATATACATATATACACATATAGGGGGTTGGTGTGGTAGCGTACAGGGTGGATCAGTAGGTACGACCCTGGGCATTGGGACGTTGCTCCCACCGCCGCTGATGCCGGGCGTCTGTCGCCATGGCAACAGCCGCGTTGCACCCATCGAGGTGACGCACACATGCAAACTCGGGCCGCGTGCACATGGAAGCCGGTACATGCCGTCGCGAGAATCAGGTGTTTCGTGCATACATTGCACACAGAACACTGCCGCGGTACCATCGCCCTCGCGCAACAACCCTGTACGACTTAAGGCTCCGTTTAATGAGAAAGAACCCCGCGCAACCTTTCCAACCTCTCACTCCATTTCTCCTTACCATCCGCGCTTCTACCAATTACCACGGTAATCCGTTTAATTGACGAGAAATTCTGACGATTTCTCCAACGACACGAAACGGCTATAAAATAAGCAGGAAGAAATCTAAATACTAGCCGAGCCGGGGAAAGACGGACGGACTCGTCTGGATTAGAGTGTAACGAGAACTTTAAAACGATTCGAAAGGGGGCAGGGGCGAGGGGGGGAGGGGGGGAGAGGGGGGGGAGAGGGGTTAAAGAGATAGAGAAGTTCGTAACACCGAGGCTCGAAAATACCAGAAGCCTGGGTGATATCGATTGATCGTAAAAGCAAGGGGAAAGAGAGAAAGAGAGAAAGAGAAGGGGGATGGACTTTGTAGATTTCCTTGGTTTTCGTAAAAGCAAACAGTTAGGAGAGATCTGTTTTGGTAGAGTATCGATTATTGACATTCCGCTCGAAGCTGCGGAGACACAAGTATTTCTACTTTCGTCTCTATATATTGTTCTTTCGGCGCTGTACCAATCAATAAGCGCGCACGACGTAAAACACACGGTATCGCTCTCGCATTTCGTTGCATCCTCCAACCAAGGAATGTGATACGGTATATAACGGCTCGTAAGTCAAACTTTTCAATATGATTCATCTTTCTCTCTAATTTTATCGGGGGTCTGAAACATCGGTATCGAACGTTCAGAGAATTCTACGTCACCCGTCGTCGAGGACCTTGCCGACGATTGCCGACAAGGCGCGCGCGTTTTATTTGTCCGAACGACAAAAGGATACGGTGTTAATCGGAATCAGCTCTTTAGTTTTTTTTTTTTTTTAATATGTCACGATTCTAAGTAATACCAGCTAATGTCTACATAATGTCCAATATATCATTGCGTTAAAATTAGAGAGCTTACGCCGAAATAAATTTTTTCAAATTATCACACCTTTTTTTTACATCTCGCAATATTAAAGAAACCAGCTCAACGATGTCGTCGCTCTTATTAAGTACAGTTAGAGAGAAGCCAATGCTCGAATACCTGAACTAATAAGCTCAATATCTTTTAAATTGCTATCAATACGTCTCGAGAAAATGACACTCGGGTACAAAAATTAAGATCCGTACGAGTGGCGATTGAAATTTTCGCGAAAGAACAAATATATATATATATATGTACACATATAAAGATATATTTCGCAAATAAATAAAATTTTATCGCGAATAAATATTTCTCGAACAAGTAACACATCGTGTTCCATCGGTTGGCTGACTCACGCAACGCGATCTCGTTTCTTTTTTAACGACACGCGGCTTTCTTTTTCGAGAGGAAATTAGCGCGCACAAGTCGATTGACTTAAAGTTATGTAACGATCAATCGTGAATGATGCCGACCGAACGGATATCGATTCGGAGCTCGCGTTTAAATTCGCGTCTCAAGAACGCGAGTGAAATCGGGGGATATTTCGAGGGATTTAAAGGGCTTGGGTATCATCATCCATCCGATTGGAAACATAGCATAAAGGCGGCAAAAGATGTCCCGACCAACATACGTATGACCCGACTGGGTCAGATTGGTGTGAACTTCATCGAAACTTCAGATGGAAGGAGGAAGAAGTCGCGGAGATAGCGTGGTGTTAATGGGCAGCAATTAATAATAAACACGACAAGGGTCATCTCTAATTTTTTTCAAACGCACGTAGGAAAGATAAGGCACGGAGGAGCGAGGACGGACGGGCGTACGTAGAGCGGTCAGGCGTTAATGTCTGCCATCCATGAATTATCGATTCCGATTAACCCCGTTCGTGGATTATATACCCCGTCTCGAAACCCCCTATTCCAAATATTCTCAGCCCTATTGTCATTGATACGTGTCAGTACGCTCGATAGCACGCCGATAGTGTGTACGCCGCTGCGGTTAGTCAATGAGCCGAGCGTTTCCGCGTGTGTTTCATTGAAAGTAATAGAAACTGTGATATAATTATGAAACGCGTGAATACGAGGCAGATATAGAGAGGGCGCGCTCTTGAAAGTTTTGTTCGTTCGTAAATATCAACGTTTCAAACGTGGAGAAACGTACCTGAGGTGCTCCAGGTGGAGTCTCGCCACATCTGGTGGTCGCCCAGGTGAAGTATCCCACCACCTTTTACACCCCCTTCGTCCTTGGAGCCGCCCTCGTCCACGCCCCAAAGCTTTTTTGCCGAGGGAGCGATCTGAAACAATATGAGAAAACGGGTCGTAAGTCCACGGGGTCAGTGAACACGTTTTCAAACGTGGCGCGTGCTGACACGAAACTCCCAAGAGCTTGGTGGTGCTTTGTGCAGTGAAAGATACGAATGCGAAACGATCGTATTAATTACACTAACGAACTACAGGGATCCGCTTAAAATTAGCATATATATTATCGTGTACAGCTGATCAACCGGCTTGATACACTGCACATGCACTCCCTTTTTTTTTTTTTTTTTATTAATGGAATAAAAAAACGTGTGTATATACCTTTCGTTTTGAGAGGCCAGTCTTCCTTTGTACCTTTACATCTTTTTACGAAGATTATAATTTCCATTTTTTATTACAGCAGAGTGTACCAAATGATATGACAAGACTCTGTGCACTGTCAATAGTCAAAAATTGTGTTAGTTTTCTATCGGGAACTAGAAATATCGATACCGGCCTTGTCAACCGGCAAGTTGGCCGGAATCGCAAAGTTTCGGCGCGAAAAAGGTAATCCCGATGGAGAGGCAGGGGAAAGACTCGAATCGGAAACAGAGACGAGTCGTTATGCTCCGTCGTGACCTGAACTCTGCTGCACTGTTCCCGACCTCACCTAACTGGAGGTCAGTGACGTAACCAGGAGAGGCGGTGGGGATGGAGGGAAGCATCGTCCGCAGATTGCGGGATCCTAGATGCAGGTATACTGCACGTGCGATGGTGACAGTGCAGCTCAAGAGTGCGGGCGTCTCGATGCATTTTCGTCCGCATCGTCACTCGCGCCCGGTCTACGGATCGTTAAATGAAAGTACCGAAGAGGGGAGTTTCGATTCAGCTCGAAGCTCGCCCCGTTTTCTTCTTTCACGTCCCTTCTTTTCATCGGGTAAACTATTCATCGCGAGACGTCAACCTTCCTTCGAAATTTATATAAACGTTCCAATCGAACGTTTCCTCTATATATCTGAATTCTTCGAGAATCGGTTTTTTATCAACTCTCATATATAATTATCGTTTCGTCGACAATATATATATATATAAACGTATACATATATATGCGTTTTCATCGATCGTTTAAATCACGATATTTACAAGCGGTTTCACAAGTTTGGTGAATCGGTTCTCGATGAATTCAATTCCGATATGCGTAGTAGTTGGTAAAATGATATCAAGAGATCGAGTGTATACATACGCAACGCGTGGTATCGCAACATTACCGCATCGGCGATGCTTCCAAGCCAATGTTTCACACTTGCTCCGACAAATCGCGCGTTGCGCCAGATTATTTAACCGGTACCTCAAGAAGACGCAACACGAGTCTTCTAGGTGTAACAACATGATTCATCGGCGTGACGTTGGAAAAAAAAAAAAGGAAAAAGAGCGCGGGAATAAGCATGATTCGAGATTTCACGAGTTTCCAACGACGAAGCCGATGCGTTTCGGATATATATATATATATACAGGTACAAACACGCGATATTTATATTTTATTGATCAAGCAAACGATATCACGTACAATAGCATGTGCGTCATTCACCGAGTAGGTATACCAACTCGAATATACGCGAACCACGAAATATCAAACGACGCTGTTTATCGTTTGCGATGGATCGACAATCGCGCGTTAATTATATTCCTTGTCGTTGAATAAAAAAATGTTAGCGTGTGTCCTTTGCAGCGAATTAATAGTTATCAATTTTCCGCATGTATCGCTTCACATGTAAACCGCAGAAAAACAAAACGATAAAGAAACGTTTCACGCGTCACACGGTCAACGAAATAGAGTCACGCGAGAGCTAGTTCTAAAACGTTCTTCTACCTATAAAATTTCGAGTCCTGATTCTTAGCCAAGGCTCGTACGATTTTCACCTAGTTCAACAAATCGGCGGATAAAAGGGAACATAAAAAAAAAAAAAAAAAATCGAACGGGTCGTACGAGTTTAGAAACCGGTTAGAAATCCCACGGGAGAAAACGTGGAATAATCAAAGAAGTGTACGAGCGAGGAAGGTTCGATACATGTCAAATTGGAAAGCGAATCTTCGTTTGCATCATCTTACGGAATCATTTTTTTTTTTTCCCCAACTTGCATTTCGTTCCATTCCATCGGTTCTCATTTTTACTCTCTCCCTTCCCTCTCTATCTCTCTCTTGCTTGTAACAGCATCGTTGCCGTCATCGTTGCTGACCACAACGGTGGTTAAAGTGCTCTCCAAGAGGACTTGGCGTGCAATGTTCTCGTATGCATTCGTATGCATCGATGACGTTCGAACACGGTCCCTGCTTAGTTAATCGGGAACGTATTAATGTTACGTCGCTGATTTCCCAGATTGCGCGACACGTGCCGTCATGCGATACGACCTCTTTCTTCAAAATACAGGGCGACGCGAAAATAATGAAGGGAAAAAAAAAATTTGAAAGTCGTATAAAGATTGCCGCATCACTTCACACAGTGGAAAGTTTCTAGTTCGTTTCTTTTTTCTTCAATAGTCGAGACGTTGGATTACATTAATTTTCACGTCATTCTGAATACATATAGAATACGAAGAAAACATGGTCGAGCCAGCTATATATACGACATACGTCGACGATTTCCATTGTTCTTTCCTGTCACGACGAATTTCGTGGTATTGAACTAAAACCACTGCCAAATTCTCCTTAACGCACACGAATGAGATGCGAATCAAAGCTACGAAATGGAAGGATGAACGGAGGATACGTCTAAAGGTTCGTCTAAGGTAAGGCTAAGGGTAAGGCTCGGTCAACCGGGGGCGATACGCCGTGAGTATCGACCGCGTCGCCGGCCGGCAGAGACGCTTTTGCACGTTAAGCACGACTATGGGGAGAAAGAGAAGGGAAGAGGTCGAAAAGCGAACGAACGAGAAAGAGAAAACCCATCGCAAAATTTTCCCGATCCTCGAAAGGGGAATTTCGAAAAGGAGAACTTCTTGATTCTATACTATGATAACTTGTTCCGAATATTTTACGTGCATCCTAAATGCATTGGATGGAATAAACGAGGAATTACGGATGATATTAAAAAAAAAAAACAAAAACAAAAACAAACAAACAAGAAAAAATTTTCCCGTTCATTCGAAGTTTGTTTGTTAGCGGAGCGAAAACGGTAGCATTCCGTTCCCTGAAACCGGTCAGCGAAATCTTTTGCACGTTCAGCGAAGACAGAGAATAGAGGGAAAAAGAGAGGGAAACGAGGAAACGAAAGAGAAAAAGAAGGTAAAACGATGTGCCGTCGTCGTTTCTCGTTCGTTAGACGAGAATGATATAATTCTATCCATTCGAACCGGCCAGCACCAGCAGCAGAAGCACTTTTGCACGTTAGCCGCAACTGCGTTGTAGGGAGGATCGGGGAGGCGAAAAACGAGGGTGAACAAGCGAGAGATCGAGACGAAGGGATATCGAACGAGAGAGAGAGAGAAAGAGAGAGAGAGAGAAAGTTAAAAAAGAAACAGAAAATGAGACGAGACGAAAGAATACTGGATCTCTCTTTCATTGAACAAAGCCAACGATAGCTGGCTATACCCCTAAGCTATACCCCACCACATACGACTACACAGCAAACCCCCCCCACCATAGAGGCAGCCAACTTCTCCCTACCCACCCCGCACACCCACGAGGTTCCCCCACCAGTGGGACGGCAGCGTGGATGTCGTCGCTAAACTGCCACGGGGCCACCGACCCCTCCCCAGGCCCCTCGGCCTCGGGTCACGGCCACTGTCCTCGCAGAGAATCAGCAGCACGAGGGAGGCGAACCCTGTTGTTCTCTCTCTTTCTTCATCTTTCCTTCGACCTCCTCTCTACCCCTTTCCGACTCTTTCTCCGATGGTTTATGCGTATGCGTGCGCCTGCGTGAGCTAAATGCGTGCGCAGTAAACACATATTAGGGACGAACGCGTGGATAGGGGTGCTTTTGCATTTTGTTATTTTGACTTGATTTTTAATAAATACGATGATGCGAAATTTGGAAATCACTACTATTACACTTTTGCTATTATAGTTCATCATTTATATAGGAATGATTTTTAATCGAGAAAACGAAAATGCGTTAAAACGAAGTTTTTAAAGGGATATAGCTTGAAGATGCTCGTAAAAATGTTACGTAAATAATCTTAATAGTCGTAGAAAAATAGAAAACAAAATACGTAAATCGATGTTTTGACATTATGATATGAATTAACGCAATACTGATTATACGAGAAGATATGTGAAAATATATTTCTCCTATTTTTTCTGCTCTTCTCGATGACGAATCTGCAAGCGTAACCGATGCGTTTAGGTTCAACGACATGCGCGTCACGTCACTACAAGTCACGACGCGATACGTCACTTTACGGCATAAACGATAGAATATTATGCGAAGAGGTAAGCGACGCGTTCGTATGACTGAGAAAAAAAACATTACAAAATTTGTGCTCATTATTGATCAAATCATACTGCCCTTCTATATACAAATTTACACATCACGGTTCTCTACAGTCTTGATATGATAATGAAGAGAGTAACAGTATACTTCTATTCAAATCAATTTAGAAGAGAAAACGATTTAAATTTACAAAGATTTCATGCAGATCTACATTTGATTTAGGTTTTAAATTCTATCGAGTGAAAATACGCAATTAAAAAAACAGATTATACGATACGAAACGATTATGTCTACTATTAAAAATTAGCTTGATATACATATTGTATTTAAATTATATTTAAAATCAAAAAATATTTAAACCAATTTTTGATTTTGATCAAAGATGTAAAATTAATATTTTCATTAATTAATGTTTATAAATAATTTTTCATCAGAATATGAACTTTTCTGAATTTAAATAAGAAGGAATAGAAATACCATTGAAATTGAAACAATAGGTATACGCAACACTGTTCCTTTATACGTTACTTCTGAATAATAACAAGTAAGTTGCTTCGCTCTAAATCTCCAATCAGGAACAAACTATCGATTATCGATGACGCTTTGAATAAGTTCACTGACATATAAGCCGATGTCAATAAACATTTCTCTTAACTATCATTCGATTACGGGCATTCTCATTTAATCTATATTAATTTCAAAAAAAAAAAACCAATTATCCTCTGATACTTTCTTTGTATACTGCAGGACATTTCTTTCGATGATGACGTCATTTAAGAAATCGGAAACTGGTTTCACTCTTCTTTTATCGCGAATAGAATACGATAATGCACGCGTGTAGGAGTAGTTTCTTATACCAGTCCTGTCTTTACCGGTCAACGTAGTCAACCATAGTGTTGGCCGTAATTCAAGTCCGAATATTTCATCGCCGGTTGTTTACTTTTTCCGAGAATTCCTACCATTCGCGAGGAAACATTGAGTTTACATGAGAATCTCGGAGCGCCACTCAGTTCAAAAAAAGAATTTTGATAAAAAAGAAACTATGATAACTTGCCGGCAAAGATAAAACGAAGAATTCTTGTCTCCTGATTTGTGTCTTTTGAATTGATTTCTTCTGTACGATTACTGTTTTTTTTTTTTTGTTTTCTATGAAACGTTAACATGTCACAGATAAGAAACACGGATGCAACATAATTGAAGAGCGTCACTGATCTTGTGTAACGATTATCGCGGAGAGATTTGCGAATCGTGGGCGTTAACTACATAACTATTCGTAAGCATCTGTTACCGTCGCTCGAAGAGAAGAGAAAGTTCGTTGCAATGAGGTGACAACCTGATATTTTTATCTTGTAACATTATATGTAATATTTTATGGTGAGTACATCCGTAATTGGCGAGGATTACAGTTCCAACTTTCCTTGGAACGTGTTACATCGTACACATTAACACGTTAACTATAAATTTTTATGACATTTTTAGAAGTTCGCAAATTATATACAAATTTTTCCTATGATCGAAAATCAATAATAATAATAACGAAATAATTGAAAACATTTTGTAGCAAGTAAAGTCAACCCTGAACCTCGAAACAACTAGAAGAGATAGAATGACTCACGCAAATCAATATCCCTCCAAGCATATTTATCGTTTATATCCAAGAAAAGCATGGTATAGCACATTTGATTTGCAGATAAATGTATTTATCTTTTAGAATTTTATCAATACAGCATCGTTAATACACGTTTCGAAGGGAGTTCGTTCGAATTGGCATCTCAGTCGGTAAGCCAAATAAAAACATTCGATGCAACTGGAATGAAACATTCCAATCATAAAATTCGTAAAAAAGATGCTGATAAGAATATTTTGTATGATAAATAAAATAGAATATAAATATAATAAATAAACTAGAAAATAATTATGAAATTATCTAATTATGAAATTAACTAATTAATAACAAATTAGATCATTATATTCATAGATCTTACATTAAAATTACAAGAAAAAAATCATCAAAAGAATTTTTATTTATAAATTGCAAATCGTAAATGATAGATAAATTATATATTCAATAAAAATTTTCATTGAGTTTTTCGGCACACGCACTGTTCACATGTATTACGACCGTTCAGAAAGAACCCTGACAGTGTTTCAATCGATTAGGTGCACCCAAAGGGGGAACCACAAGCAAGGGGAAACATGCAAAATATAAAGCCGTATAAATTTAAATGGCACTCGTCCAAACATGAAGAAAAGAAGAACAAGAAAAAAGTAACAATAAACAAAAATGTAATATTTATAAAATAAACAAAATGAAGAAATTGATTGATTATTAGATCAATTATAGACAAATTAAGATTCCAGATAACAAGAATGTGTTTTTATATTATATTCCAATACAATCCCATCAAGAGTTCGTGCGAAAGTACATTAACCTAAAACAAGATGAACACTCTCCCGTACCTTTGCTTTACTTGTTTACGTATAAAAGACAGAGAATACAAGGAAAGAAAGAGAAAAAGGAAGAACAAAACTATGAGCATTTTACTGTAGATAGACGTAAACAGTGAAGAAATGGTTGGAGGAGCAAGGACTTAACTTGTATATATTTTTTCTATGGTTAAAATGTATCGACACTATATATCATGGATTCAAATTTACAACTATCACAATATTTTTCTCCATTTTTTTATAACAAGAAGTCTATTCTCATTGATATTCTTAAATTATTTATTCATATTTTATAACAAATTCGAATATTAAAATTCAAACATTTTATCTAATTCCGATTAAAAAAAATATGATTTGAAAATCATCTTTCTATCATTAAGGTACAAGGCAATGCTAATGGATTCGTTGTTATATTACAAGGTTAAGCGAGTTCGGAGACCTGATTGGCTGAATAACTATCGAATACCTTCATGTGAGAACATGTTCATACGAATATTCTCCTCACGATTTAGATAATCCATTCTTTTCTATAGTATCTAATAATAGAAATAACTTCAAGTGAATAGTTTCAAAAAGTTATATGTACCATGATTATTACACAATAGAGTACGCATCTATTACAATTTTTATAGTAAACAAATTAAGATCAATACAAAATTTAATTTTGATATTAATACAATTTAATATTGCAATATGCAAAAGTGCTTTTTAAATACATATTATTACATATTACATATTATTAAACGAGATTGTTAATTTGTTCGTTCTAAAGAACTATCGATTTAAACAGCTATGTTGTTTACAAGTTATAAGTAGTAAATAAATGTAGAATAAAATATTTTACTATGAAACAATATTGATAAAATATTTGATATTAATACGATTAAAAATTATGGAAATAATTAAAACTATATTTTTTTTTTTAAATTAAATATAAGTTTAAGAAAAAATCTTAAAATTCAGCATATTATACAAAAATATTCGAATGTTTAATATTATAAAAAAATAGCAATAGTTAATGCAATTATTGCACAAATAACAATATAATTAATGTAATTAAATATAATTAAATATATAATATAATTAACTTTCAATAAAAGAATATTTTGAATCTATCGAAAAAACGAACATAAAATATTTCGATCAATATTCACACTATACTATTTTATTATCATAATATGAAATACAGTGAAAACAAAAGATCATAATTTTTTAATATTATTAATTGAATAATATTTTTTTATTTAAAAAAAAAGAAAAAACGAAAAAAACGCCAATAAGAAAGAGATGCGAAATAAAAATACACCGTTACACATTATTCATTATGTGTAAGATGATCAAAAAGTTATAAAATACCATCATGGTAATAGAAACGCAAATTTGTCAATATATTTTTTGTTATTTATTATTTATGTATTTTATGCAAATTAAAATACACGAGTAACATCAATGATTTCTACAAGCGAATCGAGTTGTCCCCCTCCTGAAACTTCGTCCCCTATAAACATGGAGGTTTCCATTGCAGAATAAAAATCTTTGGAACAAACCTAACCTACAAATTCGCAATGTTCGGAACTTTTATTGCGTCGAAGAAAAAAGAAACGTTACTTTGAAAAAAAAAAGTTAAATTGAACGAAAATAAATACCATATCGGCCCCCAAATCCTTCATGTCGCAGTAAAGGAAAAGATCCCCCGGTGGTTTCATCCAGTCGCCTGTACTCGTGCCTGCTCCCTGGCCGTACCCTACACCGAAACTCTCCACCGTCTCCAAGGTACCCTCGGCACGGCGCGTCACCTTCGAGAGATTCACCGTTAACCCCGTGGTACACCAACAACGCGAACGAAAAATTGAACACACACTCTTTAGCACGCACTATCCAATAAACGAGGCTATTTTGGAGCAGATTCGTAAAATTTCGATGATGTGTTGTTGAAAAATTAGTGAATCGTACGTCAACGGCGGCGTCGGGGCGCGGACGCCGATTCAGCCGGCACTGAATACACACCACTCCTGGTTGTTTTCACGTTCGTTTTTCCTCTCTAAACAGGCAGACCTCTTGTAAACGGAACACACCACACCGCAGGCCGAACAATACAAATCGCGGCACCACAGACGGGAGTGTGAGAGAGAAAGAAAAGCGTTCGGCCGCCTGTCAAACAGTTCGACACCTCGGGTGCCTCGATGCTGCCACTGCTACCTATGCTCCTCTCTTCTTCCTCGTCCTCTTCCTCCTCCACCTCCTCCACCGCCGCCGCCGCCGCCGCCGCCGCCGTCACCTCCTCCACCTCCTTTCTCCTCTCGCGCACTTTGCACACTCACTCCGCGAATTCGCGTTTATTTACAGGGGGAGTAAGTCAATTATATGTTCTTGCCTAAATTCACGTCCGTCCTGACATATCGTGAGATGCGTCGTTATCGGGCGTTAAAATAACGCTCGGCGTCACAATGCTCTTACTTGTCTCTCCTCGAATTTTCGTTAACCGGCCTCTCTCTTCGATAGAGACTGCCCTCTTAACCGAAACAAAGAACGACGCTCGAACGGAGTGCCCTCTACCGAGTACTTTGATAATTATATTCCGTTTTGCGAATGCTACTAACCAATCATCGTTCTTCTCATTTTGCACGACCTCTCACGACGACCGGATGAAAATTTGATTTTAGTTAAAGCAAATTTACCTGGCCTGACTAAATATTAACGTCATGAATGAAGGACAATTGTATCTCAAACATAATGTGTATTGCTAAATTTTCAAAAATTGTCTACATGCAATATAATATGATTTTGATAACAAATATATATATATATTTTTTATGTATTACGTATAAATTATTCTCCAAAATATAATTAAAATTAAAAATTAAAAATATTTGAAATGCTGAAATATAAAGAAAATTTCTTTGTTTTCTACGAATATTTTCTATAAATATTCTATCGATATTCAAAAAAGCTATATCTATTAAAAAAAAAAAAATTTTTATGCAATCATTAACAATTACGAAAATAAATTTTAATAAGAAAATAATAAGCAAAATAAAAATGAACTTTCTATAAAGAATTAATTAGAGTAAAGTTTGTATGTAGAATATATAAAATATAAAATATTATAAAGGAATATCTCGTATCAAAAATAAACAAATAATTAAAAAAATGCAGTCATATTTTCTTAAAAAATTATAAAATAAATAGAAGTACTTATGCTTCTTTTTTTTTTCATTTCAACTCATTTTCAAACAAACAAAAACTGTATTGTTAAATTTTGATCCTAACATTATTTTTCGAGAAAATTACACCATAATAAACTTTTTTAACTATTAATTATTGCCATTGAGATTGATGGCAATAATTAATACTGTATATATTATTTTTAATGGTATTTTCTAATTATATAAATAATAATCAGAATAAAATTCACAATGAATTATTTCGATCGAAAAATTATGCATAATTATAGTGTGAACTATGAATTAGTAGATAATGTTTTAAATATTTTTAAATTGTTAAATATATTTTCTTATCAAAACATATTAAATATATCTCGAATAATTTATATTTTTATGAAATACAAGATTATTTTGTTTTATTATTTAAAATTTTGAAATTTCTTTATATATAAAAAAAAAACATTTTTTTAATAATGCATTTAAAATTTTTTAATGTTAATATTTAATAATATATTATAAATTATATATTAGATTAAGATATATAATAAAAAAGATTATAAACAATATATTAAGATTTTATATATGCATTTAAAATGAAAAATTTTTTATGTTAATATTCAATATTAAAATATATAATAAAAAAATTGTAAATAATATATTAAAATTTTATATATTATTTAAATTTTATTGAATTTGAGCTAAATATATAATGGGAAAATAATTATCAATAGAATAAAGTAAGAAAAAATTGCACATTTCAATGCAAATGCATTGTATATATTATATTTATATATATTATTTAATTTATTAATAATTTAATGAAAATAATTTATATTCATTTAAAAAAAATTAGAATTCAACAGATTCATTTTCAAGTCTTTTTATAATTCTTTACTATTATTACAAGTATTCATAAAAAATATGCTTACCTGGCCATTTCTGAATTGTTGCTGTTGTTGTTGCTGTTGATGATGAAAGAGAGCAACTTGTTGTTGTGCTGTCATTTGATTATTAAGATAAACTAAATGTTCGGTTCCTGGTGCTCCACTCTGTGCGGCATAAAAAATATCACTATTAGTTTCCAAATTTCAAAATAAAAAATAAAATTTGTTCTATTAATAATAATATTAAGAAATATATAACTTACTTTAAGTTGCATTGGATGAATTTCATAAGGTAGATGAACATTATTCATAGTTTGTAGACCCAATTGTTGAGGTTGATTCTGTTGTGGTACGCTCAGTTTAGTAATGGGATATTTCCATTTTTCTGGATTCTAAAAATTATTTAAACAATTAAATAAAAAAATAGATATGTATTTATCTATAAAATTATATATTTATCTATAAAATTATATATTTATTTATAAAATTATATATTTATCTATAAAATTATATATTTATTTATAAAATTATATATTTATCTATAAAATTATATATTTATTTATAAAATTATATATTTATTTTATATCTATAATATATAGATATTTTATATCTATAAAATTATTTATTTATTGTTTACTTGTCTTTCAAAGTATTGAAATACAAATTTAATAATTTCTTTAAACAATTGTGTATCTATATGTTGCATATGTTGTTTACATGTAATATATTTTGATTTTAAATGTTGAGTTTACTTACATTATCAATAATAGCATCATCTGCAAGAGCCCAAGCACGAGGTGCTTGTTTCGTTTGAAATGTTGAAGATTGAGCATTAAATTCTGCTTCTGTTGGTCGTTGAAATACATAACCCACCATAGCATCATCTTGAGTTCTATTCACACCTATTTGATGCGTTTGACCAGGTTGTATACGCATACTGTCACCACCAGCCATTACTTGACCACATTGCTCTGCATCCTGTTAATAAAAAATTATTTTCATTTTTATTATTATTATTATTATATTTATATTAAATTGATATTTATATAATTGATTAATAATAATTTTTATATATAAAATTCATATTTATCAGATTTTAATTAATACATTCTTTTAGATAAGATATAATACTCTAAAAAAATTATAATCATTACTTATTAGTTTATGTACAAATAAGAAATATTATAATAAATTATAATAAATATAATATTATAGTAAATTCATTCAAGCTTTCATTATAAAAAAATTAAAAATTAATGTATATAAAATAAAATATATTATTGTTTAATTTATTATGATATTCTTTTAAATATAGATATAGATATATATATATATTATTTATATTTAATTAAAAAATATTAGGAACAAAAAAAATTTTTGATATTAAGATATATATAATAAAATTATTAAATTTATACAATACAAAGAAATTAGTAGTATATACAAGATTATTTCTTATTTCACTAGAGTAAATAAATTGATTAATGCAACCAAAACATCTTCATTTCTATAGAACAATCTGCCATGATGGATCAAACAAAGCATAAGCATATGCAATACTCATGCATATGTACAATAAAAAATCTTTTTCCTATCTTTCAACAATAGAATAGAAATTCTTGCATAACTAGTGATATAATAAATAAAAATGAAATAAATAGAATAATCAATTTTTATATTATCATATAAAATGAAATATTTTACAAAATATAAAATGATGTTATAAAAAACACAAAATGATAGGTTATGACATTTTTGATTGACGAATAAAATATTGTTATATTAAAATGGTTTACGATATATATTAATTATATGATAGAAAAATACAAAAAAAAATTAAAATAGGTGCATACCGTAGGTATATGTCCATTTGCGGAAGGGTGGTGTAATTGCATAGAAGGTGCCGGTTCACCCGCAGCACCAGCGCTACTCGCACCGAGCCACTTCATCGTTCTGTCATCAATTTGTAGCACTGCTTCAGGCTCGATGAACGATGATCAAACAGATAAGAGTACCCTCACTTTGTGAAGGTTAGCTCACTCAGAACCGGCGTCTGGAGCTGAAGGTAGAATCATCCGCTATGTCTGTTCTGCGAGCATGTTCTACGTGTAATTCTTAACAATGTGATATCTTCATTATTTTCACAACGATGAGAAAGATGATGATAACGAGAATAATCACTAGAGAATCGTATTTATGAAGCTACGATTGAACGCCAGACAGTACAGCAATGGCAGCTGAGACAACGGTGCTGCCGGAATTTTGACAACACTGTCGGACACGGAAAACAAGAACACAAAGAGAATTGTCGAATGGACTTAACTTAGACTATACGACTTCTCGAGTTTTATTAAACGGCACAACCGTTTCTGCGACGGATGAACGAAACTGAAGGGATGCCGGAGAAAAAAAGTGAAACATGCAAAAAACGACAACTGCTTGTTCATCAACGGGCGAGAGGGAATTAGGGGTAGGAAAGTAGAGGGGAGGAAGCGAAAGATTCACAAAATTATATTCTTTGTATTGTCGTTAATACTACAAATTCTTTTCCCCAAACCAATGGCAAGTATAATGATAATGTTCTTTTTTCGATTTATGTACGTACAAGTTTCACGTCTAACTGTGATGACTATACTCACAATCAATTGACAAATAACTTTCGTTTCTTTTTATACTATTTAATCTTTTTACGATTATTATATACGATTCGTTTTTTCACACATACATCCCGTAAAACTAAAGCTTAAAATACACTATACACAAGTATGTACATCGAAGTACAGGCACACAATGTGCGTCCACCGGCATACGCGTGTTTCGCGCGCAAGGATGCTGCGCGATTTTCGGAAGGGATTCACAAGATAGGAGGGGAGGGGAGGGTAAAGAACCAACCCGCGTTTAGAAATACCGCGACACGATATAACCCAATACTGTTATTTCTGTCAATTTTATGCTTTTCCTACCCGTTACTTTTTAATTTAATTTTTGTTTTCACCTTAATAATCAATTTGTTAATAACTTTAAAATAACGTTTAAACAAAAGTTTGTGGACTTTGTTTGGCGTTAATCGTCCATTCACATTTACACAATGCCGTACTTAAAATGTCAAGATTTTAGGTTAACTATAAAATTATGCATGAAATAAATAGATTGCAGTGTTTCATACTAAAATTAAACGTACCATTTTTACCGCCATCTAACATAACATTCACATTCTAAACTTATTTCATTACTAAGTTATTTGCATTTGTAATATTTTATGCCATAATTTTTCAAATATTTTATATCATTAATTTTTCAAATCAGAATACAATTATCTATTTTTGAAAATGTGAAAATATATATGAAATATTGTTAATAATAAATTTTGTACATCTTATAAAAATAATTTATTAAATGAAAAAATAACTATAATATTAATTTTATTCATGAAAATTATATTCTAAAATTATAAAACCTAGTTATTGGTTAAAATTCCTGACTTGATTTCAGTGCAAACTCCTCATAATATATATAGATTATAACTCATGTTGTTGAGGCTTGCCACATGAAACAGTGTTTAATGATTGTAACCGCATATGAAAGCAAATTTAATCTAAAGAATTTGTTCCTATGATTACTTTAATAATGACAAATGTTTCTTATTCCATGTTTCAAATATTTTTATAAAGATGTGAAAGTATTCGGTAAGATTGATTTTTATTTAATTCGTAATAATATTATTTGTATATGTTAATATTAACTTTTAATAATTTTATAATATTTTTTGTACTATGTTATATTTGTATGTATGTTTCATTTTTTTTTTAACTTCAATCTATGTGCCACAATTATACATACATAATTTTTTATTAAAGTGACTTTATTAAAAGTAATTTGCATTGTTATTATATCTATAATATCTATTTCTTAATTGCTTAATAAAAAAATTTAAGTAAATCTTTTATATATTAAAGAATATTATGCTACAATGTAATATTTTATATTTGTTATATAACAATTGCTGTATCATGAAATTTTTTATTAAAGGAATGATAATTTTACATTTATAGATGAAGTAATGCAATTGATTAAATGTCATAATTCTATTATTACAATATAAAATGGCAACATTTTGGTCAGGAAGACCTGGTTGGTTAGGAAAAGTAGGATTAGCATTATTAGCTACATGGCTTTTGATATTAATAATATCAGTATCACATATCTTTAAAACTAATAATTTATCATATAATAATGAAAGTCCTACAAATAAAGAAAATGCTCAACGTTTAGCCCAAATGGTTAATGATTTTGAAATTCTTAAAAGACAAAATGAAGCATTAAAAAATATAGTTTTAGGGTAAGTTTATAATAAAAATTATAAAAATAGACAGATTTATTTGAAGTTTAAAACAAAGAGCATTGTGATCTTTTGGTTGTACAGGATAACATAATTTCCAGAGAAAGATCAAAGTCTATTCAAGGAGATCATTTAGGTTCAATACAAGAAAAACTTGAAAAAGTTTCTATTTATGAAGATTTGTTGGATCATCAAGATAATGTAAAGCATAGTATTCCTTCTTCTGAATATGAAGAATTAAGACGAAGAATAAGAAATAATGTTCAAGAAATGTGGTAAATATAATTTAATTATTATATAAATTGAAATATATTTTATTATTTTATATAAAAAAAATGGAAATGTTATATATAATATAATAATGCTTAAATAGGTATTATATTAATGCAGAATTAAGCAAATTTAGAAAAGGTATTGATAAACTTAGTTATGATCAAAGAGAAAAAAGAATACAGGATACATTAAAAAATACTTGGGATCATAAAAAATCCCTTATAATAGATATTGATAGATTAACAAAAGCAGATGGTTATGATGAATGGCGTAAAAAAGAAACAAAAGAATTATCTGATCTTGTACAAAGAAGATTCAAATATTTACAAAATCCTAGTGATTGTAATAAAGCAAGAAAATTAATTTGCAGTTTAAATAAAGGTTGTGGATTTGGTTGTCAGGTAAATAATGTATATAATATATAATATAAACATATATATAATATAAAATATTACGAATAAATTAAATATAAATAAATTAAATTTAAATATATAATAAATTATATATTTTAGATTCATCATATTACATATTGCTTTTTGGTTGCTTATGGCACAGAAAGAACTTTAATAATTAGATCTAAAGGTTGGCGGTATCATAAAGATGGTTGGGAATCAGTTTTTAAACCACTTAGTGATACATGTCTATCTACAAATGGAGCATCACACGCTAATTGGCCTGGTGACTCTTCTAAACAAGTCATCTCCTTGCCAATTGTAGATAATGTTTATCCAAAACCAAGATATCAACCACCAAGTGTACCAGCTGATTTAGCATCAAGATTAGAGAAACTTCATGGCCATCCCCTAGTATGGTGGGTAGGTCAAGTTTTGAAATATTTAATGCGACCTCAAGAACATGTAAAAAAAACATTAGATGATGCCAAGGAAAGGCTTGGTTTCAAGAAACCTATTGTTGGAATCCATGTACGTAGAACTGATAAAGTTGGCACTGAAGCTGCTTATCACGATATAGATGAATATATGATTAAAGTTGATCAATATTTTGATGAACTTGAAACGAAACCAGAAGTGAAAAGAGTTTTTTTAGCAAGCGATGATCCGAAGGTAATTACAACAGCGAGAAATCGTTATTCTAATTATGAAATAATAGCAGATCCAGAAATAGCAGAAACAGCTTCAGTTGCAAAGCGATATTCAGATTCTTCTTTACAAGGAATAATTATTGATATACATCTTTTATCCGAATGTGATTATTTGGTGTGTACATTCAGTTCTCAAGTATGCCGCGTAGCATATGAATTAATGCAAACATATTATCCAGATGCTTATAATCGTTTTGCGTCATTGGATGATATTTACTATTATGGAGGTCAAAATTCACATCCTCATCAAGTTATTTTAGATCATAAACCAAGAAAGGATGGTGAAATCGAATTAAAAGTAGGAGATTTAATTGAAGTTCTTGGAAATCATTGGGATGGTTACTCTAAAGGATATAATATTAGAACTAGTATGACAGGATTATTTCCTAGTTTTAAAGTTAAAAATCCAGTAGATGCTGTAGATTTTCCAAAATATTCAAACGTCCCTTTGCGAGAAAATAAAAATGAATAAAGATATACTCTAAATTTGTAGTGATCTTGAAAACATTCAGATTGCTCGAAAAAGAAATAACTTGCCTTCATATTTCAATTGTTAAAAACAGTAAAAACTTCATAACACGTATATATATATATATATTTTACTACTAATAAGTGACAAATTTAATTTTCATAAACTATTATGAATCGTGAGACAAAAAGCGAGTTATTCTATTATTGCCTATATGCACATACATATGTGTATGTTGAATTTTAAGAAGACCGTACATAAATATTCGTAACAAATATTATAGAAAATTTTGAATAAGTTTACGATCTTCTTACAAATTAAACTAGTAATATAAACATTTAAAAACATTAAAAATAAAAATAAAAACAAAGCGATATAATTATAAAAATTTTTATATATTTTGATTGAAGTTAAAAATTTTAATCGTTATTTTAATAAGAGATTTTATTAGAATGTGATTATATTAACATATTAAATTGCGAATCTTTAGCAAACTGAATGTATGTTTTTTACCTAATGCATTTATATAAAATGTATAAAATAGATTCAATTGATATGCAATATAGACAAAAGTTATTTGTGCCAATGCACTTGATTCTTGAAGTATTATTTATAATGACAAGCCAATATTTAAATAAAATCTATATCTATAATATGTCAATTTTTACAATATGAACAAAATATTTACATCATTATTTAATCTCATATTTTTTAATAAGGGCTTGCATTATTGTTCATTGTAACGTACAACTTGTACATAAAATATGCAATATAAATTACATATATGTAATAATTTTTTGATAATATTAGAGCTTATACAAAACGCATAACAAATATTGCATAAATTACATATGATAAGCCTGAAATGCATAGACATCGAGCTGGGCTTGAGGCCTATCTTATATATATAATTAAGGATGTTTCTTGTATACATATTGTAATATATTTTATACTGTACCAAACACAAATGAGAATTGTTATTATATTATAAAATCTGAGTTTGGTTTTTAATAAATATTTAATTCATGACTTTTATAGTTACTTTTTTAATTTTCATTTTAAAATTAAAAAAAAATTTGAATATGAAATAGATTTTAGTACGAATTTCAATATCGAAATATATCATTATGAATTGATAATTTTGAAAAAAAAACATGATAAAATTAATTGTTATTATATCATACAACAAAAAATTAAAAGATAGAATAATAATTTTTATATAACTATGTTTTTCTATTTTTTCTTAAATTTATGTAAAAAATTTTGAATTAAAATTTATAAAATTCTAGTTATAATTTTTATATAATTTTAAGATTGGCATAATTCAAAATATATATATATATGTATGATATGTATATAACATATGTCATTACAATGTCAGTTTTATTGCAGTACAAAATCATAATAGTGTTTAATATGTGACATGTTAAATTAATCTTAAATTATATGTGCGAAATATTTAAAAAAGATGGATAAAATTTATCGTATGTACAAAATTGAAATACCTATATTAATTCGTGTTTTCTGTAGAAAATATAATCAACAAAGGTTAGAATTTTAAAATATTATATTTAAATATATATATATCAGTTAAATTATATAAATTAATTATTAGTGTATTTATTAAAGATGTAAATGTACTTATTACGAAGAATTGCAAATATCTCCAAATGCATCTCAAAAAGAAATAAGAGATGCCTATATTAAATTATCAAAACAAGTGAGCTTATTCTTTTATTCTTATAAATATTTACAAAATATTTCCAAACCAAAAATTGTTTTATTTTCAATATATTTTCAATATTTTTTAGATGCATCCTGATAATAATAATACTGGAAATCATAATGATTTTGTAAAATTAAATGAAGCATATAATATTTTAAGTAATGAACAAAGTAAACATATTTATGATATTGACTTAAAATCTAATAATATTCATACAAACAATTTTTATCAAAACACTAGGTATATTTTTTAACATTTCTTTTCAATGATTATTTGACAAAATTATTATAATTACATTTATATTATATATAAAATATATTTTCAGATCCATGAATAATCAATATTATCATGCATATAACACATATTATTCAGCAGATGAAAAAGAAATTTATGAAAAAAAGAAAAAAAAGACAACTATCTTTTGTATATTTCTTGTAATTATAGGAATATTTTTTCAAATAATTCGTGTTATTTCATGGTCGGATCATAATAAAAATACAGCATTACAAAAAAGTGCTGAAATTCAAATGGAACATGAACAAAATATGAAAATATTTGAAAATAAAACATTTGAAGAAAAAGTACAAATTTTTGATAAATTGATTAAAAACTATAATATATCCGTAGATGATCCATAATACATGATCCAAATGTATTTACTTATATTTTATTGTAGTAAAATTTTAAAAGCTATTTTTTATAGAAATATATTTGTATTTGTTTTTATAGAAATATATTTGCAATGCAAAAATATATGAAAAATATGTTATGTGTACAAATTAGAAAATGTCATTTTTTTAAATAGAATAGTTTTAAATGTAAATAATTTAAAAAATATATATATAAAAAGAAATTAATATATATATTATAAAACAAATTTATTATTTTTCTTTATAAGATTCTATGTTTAGAATCTTAATTTTAAGTATCTATTATTCTATTATATTTTATTATACTAATAAAACTTTTATTTAAAAAATTGAAAATATTCCAAATTATTTATATATAAATCATGCTATCTTTATTTTCGTGTATAAATTTATTACATAGAATAATAACAAATTCATGTATATTTTATAAATATTCAACAAAGCAAAAAACGTGTAACTCATATATCTATTTACGTTTATAATAATGCAATATTCATTTATAGTTTAATGCGATCATATTTATTAACGTGCGCGTTATATATTAAAATATTATTGCTAGCATTTTGGCACGATTCATTATTATAATGTCACGAACAAATTGTAATTGTGTTATAATCATATTACATTTTAATTCGTACAAAAGTAATAAATAAATTAAAGAAACATTAGAAAAATAATAACTGTACAACATTTTCGTAAATTCGAAAAAGAAAAATAAAATGTAAATGTAAAAGTGCGTTTTTTAAAATCATTTTCAATTCTCTATAAACAGGTACTTTTGATTCTATGTCTATCGTGTTTATAATTTCTTAATGTACGTAACAATTGCTGTATGTGGAAATGCTGGAGAAAAAATAGGATTACCATCTTCATCTACATAGTCTGCATAATTAAGTTCATATATTTGTTCAAAACCAAGTCGTGCGCAAAGTTTTCCAGAAAAATAAGATGAACAATCGACACGACAAATTTGCAAGCCTTTTTCTTTTCCAATTTCACTATAAAAAAAATATTTTTATGAAATATTCATATATAATTAATTTCAACCTAATATAGAATATTTCAATAACATAAGCATTCAATTTCATTAAAACATATGTATGCATACATATACATATAAATTGATATAACTGTGATTCATTTTACTTCATTCATGTATATTTCATTAATGAAGAAAACAAAACTTACAGTGTTTTTTCTACAAGCGCTTTGGCAACCCCTTTACCGCGCCAATTTGAATCTACAGACATTATTCTGATTTCCAAAATATTTAATCCCCGAAATTTTCCATCGCGATTTACATTTCGATCTACGTAATTTAATAATCTTAAAATTTTTTTGAATTTTGCATTTTCACATGTAGTTATATATTCTGGTTCTTCGTCACTCGGAGGATCCATTTTTCCTGTATTTAAATAAATATATCAATTAATAATTATATAAACATTAAAATATATATTTATCAATTAATTAATATAATAATTAAATGTACATATATATATATATATATATATATGTATGAATTTTAATGAAGGTTTTAATGAATGAAATTTGTTTTAATATGTTAATGATAAGTTAAATATTATTAATAATAATTATATAGTCAAATATTTTGCTTTAATATTTGATTGATATTTGATATTATATTGATGATATTTCAAATTCTTATAATCTTAATAATTTTTCGATAAAAAATATACAATATCGATAAAATAAGAATTCTGTATTGTAACTTGACAGGTGAATTTTTGAACTTGATTTGTTTGAATATGTGATTAACTAGATCTGTCGATAAAATAACGTAATTACTGTGATTGTGACAATCGATAACGTTTAATAGTCACACGCTTACTCAGTATACTCACAACAATTTATGTAACGTTAAATATGTAGTACCGTTTTATGCGATAGGTGTGTCTTCCTCTCTTCGATTTTTTTTTTTTTTTAATTTTTTATATGATTATTTTTTAATATTTTATTATATTTTATTATTTTTTAATATTTATATATTATATTTTTAATATTTTATATTATATATTTATTATTATAAATTATAATTAATTTGATATAATTTATATTTAAATACAAACACAGCAAGAAAACATGTAATATAGTAATTTTTGATTAAATGTTTAATTAGCTTTGATAAAAAATATTTTCTTACAAATACTATAATTGTCTATAATTTTTATTAATATTTTTATTAATAATCTACGTAAAGATAAGAATAAATTTCTTAATGATACTAGTTTTCAAACAGGATATGATGATAATTATTTAGAATAGGAGATATCTCATTAATTTCCTTGAAACATATTATAAAGATCAACATCTTGATTAACATTGATACTATATGTATATATAAGTTATATATCGTTCGATCTTAATTTTAAAGATATTTGCAAAAATATTTTCATCATTCATATTTCAAAATTTGAAATAAATTTGAATTAGATTTAGGATAAGTCAAGGATAAATAAATTAAATTTAAATCTTGTTATTCGAAATAGTTTTAAATCATAACTATACATCAAAATCATTCAATGAGCCAGCCTATATTCTATATGTAATTACGAAATAAAATATTTTTTGTATTATATTTATATATCATATTTTAAATGATTATTATTTTAATCTACTTATTCTACTTATTATATTATCTTAAATTTATTTTTTAATGTATAAACTTGAAAAATATTTATCACATTCGATTCGTCGTCATTTTATATTCATAGAACTTTTTAACTTATCATTGTTTTCCACTGAACATTCTTGTTATGCGATCGTGTTGTTAACCCAGATATACATATCTGCGTAAACACAATCGTAGTTCCAACAGCTTTCGCGTAAATAGTTCAATGAATAGTGAAAACATTAGTTAATCTTTGATACACATAGATCAAAGTCTTACCATTTAATATAACACCTACTATAGCACCGTTCGTTGAGACTGCCATAAGACTGAGATTATTTTCAAGGGAAGACATGCTACAATATTCTTCCAATTCGAGACAAGTGCTATCCTCGCTTTCTGGTATTAATTCAATCGAATGATTAAGCGGTTCGTCTCTGAAGAAGAACCTTCTGAGAAATTTAAGTATTCTAAGCTTATCATCTTTGGTGATTATTTGAATATGATAATCCATACCAATTCTTTCGTCGTCCGCTGAATCCGCAAGCTAAAACAGATAAGAAAATAACAAAAATTACGAAATATACGCAAATATGTTATTTTAAACTTATCTTCGTGGTTTTATTAAGTCATCATAAAATTTAAGTAAATGATTAATCTAGTTGGTATTTGGATCATTGCTTAGACAAAGTGGCACATCTGATTGCACGAATTCTGAATAACAAAATATGGTGCAACAATGCATACATAAATAAATGTAACTTAATGCAATCAAGACAATAACAATTATATTATTTTCGCGTCCACGGGAATTGAATTAACGCTTTCACACAGAACAATTAACGATGTTTGTTATATTTACGAAGTGTTCTCATTTATGCAACGTTTTATCACAGTTATCGATGAATAACATATTTGAAGACTGAACAATTGATCACTTTTATACAAGAAGTACAATAATAAACGAAAGTGATTTATTTTTATGGTGTATTCTTGAATAATTTAAAAATTTTCTTCTAAATTCAATTAATTTGTGAAATTATTTTTAAATAATTTAATCATTCATCATATATACGTAAAATTATATAGTACAATTATATATAATAGTACATAGTATTATTCACAGTATATTTAATTATTTTTACATCGCAACAATGAATTTTATAATTCATTTTCCACAATAATGCATGACCTCAAATCAAGATAGATGCAACGAAAAAGCATCGTATGAATAAAATTTATTGGAATATCAAAACTCGAAGTGAAAAGTATCGTGGGCTTACCGTGTACTTGACCATTTTTGGCATTTTTTTTGCGAAATTGGTCTGACTCTTGCCAACATCGATAAGAGCAGAATTATCCATATTCGTGGACAACGCGGTTTCCATGATGATGAATATTCAATGTCGGTCTTACGCGTGCTCGAAACCGGTTTCTCCAAAATTTCAGTAATAATATCGTCTCGAAACGGACACGATTTTACATTTAATCGGTCACTGAATATAGAAGCACCGGTGAAGTTTGTCAATAACACGAGGTTCGTTGTTGACGTCGAGGTGGTAATCTAATACTGCGCTTTGTGATAGGACGTCGTCAGTTCTTATATACGCTCAGTACGGAAAAAAGCCAGTCTTACAGGTTCAGGGACAAACGGGAATACAGTTTAGGATGTTTACGATAAAAAAAACATCAGGATCTAATGAGAGAACACGATCGACATGATTTCCTGTTTTTAATCCCCTCTTCTTATTCGAAGCATTTTTTTCGTCGATACAATCAATATTTTCGTATTTCCGGTTGCAAAATCTTTGCAACCGGAATCGATGTACATCTTTTTCAAATTGGAAAGGATATCTTATATAACACCTCGTACACGTATATTCGATCATCTTTCGCGATTTCTTCCCGTTAATAATTAATCCCGTGAGTTCTTCTTTTGAGTTTCTTGATTATCGTTATCATCGTGCCGTATCGAGAGAAGATCTAGTATAGTATATATCGTGCACAATCGATGTATATAGAATCATATATCATTGCGTGTATACATATTATTGTTGTTTAATATATGATTTAATATAAATGAAACAAGAAAGAAATAAAGAAAAATCGTTTTAAGAATAACATTGAGATCGACGTTTAATAGAAATCTAAAAAAAGAGGAAAATTATTAGTGTCGCGCCAATTACTAAGTGGTATACCGTGATAGACCCTGATGCACGTTATGATTCTATATAAGAATGAATGGTATTAATTAACTTATCCTCGAAACTGTCGTGCCATTCCACGATAAAATCGCGTACAATATTACAACTGTCACGTTTTCCCATTATTCGTACCGCAAATATTGCAACGTGACACGGAAATATAACAATTTCGTACATGTACGAAGAGTACCGCCATTCTTTTTTCTTTCTTTCCACTTTAAAATCTTTCAGTATTTGCCTCGACGAACGAGTGACGATTTCAGCGGGCGTGAAGTGCTTAATTCAAGTTCAGTGTACATAAGGAGCCGGGCAGAAAAATAGATTAAGATTGGAAAATAATTGGTCAATGTTTGCCGATTAAATCGACTTCCTTCATTCGTATATCGACAAAACGAATTAGCGACACTGAAAAACGATTAAATTCGATTAAAAATTTTCGAAAAATCATCGATATCTTCTCGAACATATCGATTCGAGTTGACGTGTTATTCGAGTAAAAAAAAAAAAAAAAAGAGTAGGATCGCGTTCTATTTAAACGCGAAGTGAGGGGTTTGTGTCGATTGTCAATGCGCGGCTGGATATCGAATGTAGTTCGACTCCGATATCCTCTTTCGAAACTGAAAGTTGATTCGCGCCTTATATCCTTTCGTTCTTTTCTCTCGACAAACAACAGTTATATACCAAAGTATTATATCAAAGGCAGGTACCAATAAATCTTTCTGGTACAAGTAGATAATCGAGGAATGCGTTGGTACGGCAACCTATTTCCTCGTCATATAAAAAAATATTTAATATAAAGCAACGTGAACCGGATTCTGAGGCTGGGGTTATTCACCCGCAAATTATGCGCCTTAAAAATATCGATATTAATCTAAATATTACAATAAATTCGTCTAAAATGTACAGAAAAGGCACTCCTGTAGGACCGGTCACGGAATTCTCGTCGATTTAAACTCGCGAAGGACAGCGAAGAGAACCGTAACCGTGCCTTAAGTGGCATTCAATGACGTCGGCTTTCAGTTCCTGGGTATCGAGTGTCGTTCCATATCCTCTTTCGACGCAAAGGTGGATTAAAAAAACCGGCAAAAAAAAAGAGAGAGAGAAAAAAAAAGAAGAACATTATCACTCCTTGCCCTTGAGAATTCTTATAAAATCGAATTCAGCTCGAGTTCCTGACCTATTTTTCACACGTTTTCCTAGATTCTACATAGACACCCTGCCTCTGGTCCGGCGATCTTTTTCGATCAGAATCTCCAATGAACATTGTCAGCCTCTGCGCAACGGTCGGCGAAACAAATACAATCACCGATATCCATAGCCTTTGATCGCGAGAGCTGATAAACGAGGCGACGTATCGACGAGGCGATACGTCGATGAAATATAACAATTGTTCGTTTCTTCTAGGAATCCTTTCGAACCGGATTCGGTGGAAGGTGTTAAACCGTGAACACGGCTTCTCCGTGATCACGCTGCGCTGAATTTTTTTCACGACACCTCCCCTCTCCCGTCTTGTCTTTTTTTTCTTTCTTTTATCGCGTCTTATCATCGCCCTACTACGTCCCCACGAGCAAATTTATTACAAATCATTACGTCTCCTGAGATTAAACGATAATAGTTGGAACAAGTTGGAACAACTGGAAGAAATTGCATGCATTGCGTGATCTCGGGTTGGGATAGAAGACAGAGGAAAAAGAATATGGAGAAGTGAAAAATCGCGGAGAGACTATCGAATGAAAGAATGGTTATTCGATTATGATTAATTTCGATTATTATTATTGTCGTCGCGGCAACATTGTGTTTCCGGTAAAGGCAATTATTCACGATTGATGATTCTTTATCGGATTCTTTTTTTTTTTTTTTTTTTTTTTGCACGCGCGCGCGGAACATAAATTCCTTAAAAGATAGAAGGATATCGAACGTACCCTTAATTAGAAGGAATAGGCAATCCGAGCTGTGTAAGTTTCGATCAAAAAAAAAAAAAAAATGAAAATAAAAGCGTGAACAGCAACTAGAGCAGGTTGAAAGAATAGGTTTCTTCTTATTCTATTCTCGTTGCTACCCCGTTGAATTTCGATCGATTCGATGATAAATGATTTTTTAACGTTAATCGACGATATATTGTTACAATCGCAAGCCCGTTAAAAGATCACGATACGTGATTACGTGTACATATAAATGATTCTCAAACGAGTGGCAGAGGCGGTGCCAGATCCGTAACTGGCAAGCCAATCGGAATAAAGTATACCTTCTCTTGCATTAAAATTGCGATAATTGTACATACGTAAGTTTACAACCTCGAGAATAAAACACTCGATTTAAAAAAGTTACGATGTTTTGTTATTGAACATTGTCTTTCTTTTTTTTTTTTTTTCTTTTTTGAACTATTCCTTCATCCGCTCAATCATTATCGGTATTTTTTTATATTCACAAATTCGAAATTTGTCTATTCTCTCGTAAAGGAATTCGTAATTAAAGAATACCTGATATACAACGAATACAATATATATATATATATATCGAATGACACATGAGAGTTCGAATATCGAGTATTGGTATCCTTGAAACATCGAAGCGTGTACCATGTAATTTATTCTATGTAATAAATTCATTAATTGACATCTAAATGTATCAATTAAACCTATTATGACTTAGAGAAATGCGAAGATTTAATTATTTAAAATATGTGTTAGAAAGATATTTTAGTACCGTTTAATGGCAATTTATAATTTTTATTTCGCAATACGATATGGTTCATTTGATTCAAGCTACAACGATTAATTAATAAAGTAATTAATAGTAGATTATATAAATAATTTATACTGCTTTACACGATTTTTCGCTATTATCGAATCATGCTCGTTATAATAAAATTAATAACTTTCCTCTCCAAGAGAATGTAAAAAAAGAAAAAAGAAATATGTTCCTCTTTTATAATAATTTATAAGATTTATCCGATTCGCATAATTCAATGCTGGAAAGGGGGAAAAAAAAGAAAAAAAGAAAAAAGAAATAATGGATATAACATTCAAACCGTGGCCGTGTTTTCAACAATGTTTTCCCGTTCCTTCTTGCATAAATATTCTATTTAGATCATATCTAGTAATGATACTTGCTAAATAAAATATATAGCCAGCACTTCTTTCTACGCAATAGTTTCTTCTAATATAGTGTGTAAATATGTAAAATATATGTAAAATATACTCGGCACACATACGATGCAAAATTAGCATTTATTTAAACTTTGTATTGCGAACGTTCGATCGTATTGTTTCAATCTAATTTCGAGTTCATATTAAAAACTCTGCCCCATTATTTATAAAAAGATTCCATTTCCAAAAGAAATTTAAAACTCAATATTTTTCTTCCCCTCCCCCAATTCACTCGATGATGCCCCGATCAAAAAATAAATAACACCAAATAATTGAATCTTGAAAATGAAAAAAGATCATCGTTTCGTTTGTTCCATTGAATGATCTCGTCACCCGTTGGCGATGGAGAAGACGCTTGGCCACCTTGGAGACACCTCGATGATACGTGACACGAATGATGAAAAAGTAGCCTATGTCGTTTGAATTCGCTACTTACCATGTCGCGTGCGAATGTAACGCAGCGAACAACAAAAAGGAATTGATGCACGGTTGCTTGATTATTAGATCCTCTCTTCTCTACTGGCCTCTACCTGGTGTCTACTACTTTACGTCCTCGATACGTGACAATCTTCAATTTCGACCAGTCCAGATGCACAAGGCCTGTACCGATTGATGAAAATGCACTTGACGTGGTATTAGGATATTTTGTATTTGGGGCACGTGCACTATTCCGAAAGCGAGACGATATAATGGAATTACAGCTGATGGGACTGGCGGGACGAAACAACTCGTACGGATCAGGTTGTTCGCTTATTCTATATATCTTGTGTTTACTCGATCGTTTAAAATTATCTATCCGTTATCGAGTACGCTTCATTATTGTTTACACAATCGCGTGATTATGTAGACAAAATTTTTTTATCGCACGATTAAATTAAACGAGAAGTTGAAATTTTTTTTTTTTTCTTTTTCTAATCAACAGATGGAATATTCTCGACTATTTCTGTCCGAACGAATCGCGAGCGTATATCGCGAACACGTTCAAAAATAGAAGGCAAAGGATCAACGGAGAACGTTGCCAATGCCACCGATATATTTAACGATGCGTTTTCGCATTTTCGTTTCATGGAAAATGTATATGTATAGCTCCGAGCGAAATATACACGCGTTTGAACTCCGCTACCTTTTCCATTCTATCCAATAAATCTGATGATCGGATTATTTAACACGTGAGAAAATCGATTTATCGTTACGTATAACAGAATCGTCGAATGAACCGTTTGGCTATGCTTCGAACGGAGCCCAATTTCTCTTGTTCGTATTTATCGTATAAGGGGAAAGGAAGACACGATTAATACGAAGATGCGTAAATATTTACATGGAAATAAAAAATATTTTCGTCGACGATCAATTATCGAGTTATTGTCGTCATTCGTTTAAACCCGGTTAAATTGATATTCGTCTATCTTCGATAGGATAGAATTTTGATTGGAAACGTTTGACTCGAACGAAGAGAGCATTTGTTGCACATACCTGAGAGTAATTTCGAGAGCTTTCTTCTAGCCGACTTTTCGTCGTTTTCAAACACACGCGTCCCCTTCGGTCTATCGCCAACTACGCACTGCCAACGTGAGAACAAAGTTGGAGCAATAGGGAGGGTCATTACCATCCGGCATACGGTAATATCCCTTCGACAACAACCCATAGAAAGGGTAGACCCCAGCTCTATTTTTCCATTGAATTTGATTAAGTTGCAAGATCTGCAACTATCGGTAATTGGGATCCTCGACTCGGTCGGCCGATCGCAGGAATGCCTCCCAGCATCCAGTTAAGCGTAATAAAATTAAGCAATTTGATCGTTGGTCGCTTTACGATCTACGCTATAATATTCGAGCAAGATAAATCTACGGAAATTTTAATTAATCCAATATTCGTGAGATAAACGATGGTTTAATGCCTCGATCCGGCTTATAACTCGTGATAACGATTCATTTATCCATTCCACACCAGATTACCTTGATCACCATAAATATATATATATATATATGGTGCTGATCACCACCATATATATATATTGTGATATGAAAAAAGATAAGATGATAAAATAAAATGATTAAGATTAACACGGTATAACCACAAACAATAATGAATTGCTAATAGAAGCAGCTTACTTGTTAATTGCCGCGTAATTATCGCGAACGCTTGTTTAATTGTTATTTGCAATTATATATCATTACTTCTCTTATAATTATAATGTAACAATTATTTACTTACTTATTAATGAAAACAATTATCTGTTTAAATTCATTATGAATCATGTCTGTTTATGTCGATAGAAAAATTGACGCTAAAACGAATGTGGACTGATTGTAATATTAAAATGATTTTGATCGATTGTGATTTAATTGAGTTCGTCCAAACGCCCTACGTGGTTAACATAATGATATCGATATTACGCAGCAAGGCAACACTTGCATATCGAAAGGAACGACTTATTATCTATCGTTACGTACATTATATTACATCCAGAATGAAGAGAATAAAAATTTTTTATTCCGTTTAATTAAATACTTTTTTTTTTATTTTTTTATTTTTTCACGTTTCATGTTCCAGTTTTCTTTTATCATTTTATCGCATTCCTCGTCCATTTGATTTATTTCATTCTATAGAGGAATAATGCTATATGATTGCCAATACACGAATCCTCCAATACAGCGAACAATATTTTTTCTTTCCATGCCTCATGAATCTTTTATGCCAACATCCTTTTCTTAATTGCAAAAAACATCGGTTTCCTTGCCAATACTTTTAAAATAATCATGCCATCAATTATCCAGATAAATTTTAATCGAGACGCTAGAATTTAAGTTAAAATTTGCTTTAAAATTCTTGTCGGTAGTTTTCCTATAATATCAAATATTTTTCGTTCGCAGTATCTCGATAAATACACGTTTTTTTTTTCTTTTTTTTTTTTTTTTTTTTTTGAGAAAAATTTTTAACAAATGACCGATGATGTGCTAAAAACGTAAAAATTTGATATGATTACTTTTCAAATTTTTCAAATCATTGATGAGAACGATCGATGATAACGATTTCGTTCTTGATAGATCGTATCAGAAAGTTCTCATTCATTATCTTTATTAATCATCACCATCACTTGCTAACAATACAATTCACGATATCAAGGTTAACTACAATTCCACATCATACTAATTTTTACATTCTCTGCATGACCTATATGCCATTTACCTCTTATTACTAACCCAATTCAAGTTTGGCACGATAATATTATAGATGTTAACAAAACATTTTAATAAAACGTATTTTATAACGTATATAAAATATATATACATTTTATTAATAAATCAATAGAAGAAAAGTATTATTTATTATATTAATGAATTATATTAATGTTTTTCTTCGTGAATTATCTTATTCTTCTGGTTTTTCTTCGTGTTTACGTGTTAACGAAAGAGCAGCTAAATCGAAAAATCTCAAAAACACATCGCTTTAATGATAATAATGATAATAAAATAACATCGCTTTAATAATGAAAATAATAAAATTTATTCACGTTTAACTGCTTTTTCCATTAACGAGACTAAGATACATTATCATAAATATCGTATTGAAAAGAGCAGTATTTTTTAATCGAAAATGACCAAGGTGTGGCTTTAAAAGAGGTGTGCAAATAGAAGTTGTATCTGTTTTTTCTTTAATAAATAATATACTTACGGTATTACAAGAATTATACATAATTATACATAAAAAGAAGTAAGAATCAAGAAATTTCTAATTTAGTTTAATATAGATTCAATATAGATACATATTTGAGTATTTTAATATAAAACATATACATCTAATAAAATATATTGTAATATAATACGTATATGATATATTGTATATCAATTTTTCTCTAAAATTTTATTTTGAATTTTTTATCCACTAAGGAATAATTTTAAAATAATTTTCTATAAATTTTATCTAAATATTCTACATATAGTATATAATATATTAAAGCACTAACTTTTTTAATATTTAAATTTTTTTTTTAGTATTTAACTAGTAGAGCCATCTCTTTGAAAAACGTTCAAACTTGTCGTACTATTATCGATAGCAAAGTAAACATGTTCTTGACTTGTGGCGCTATCTCTTTGAAAAACTTTGAAACTTCTTTATTGTTAGTAATTAGTAATTAAATGCGCAAGAAATTTCAATGCTTTTACGAGAGATGGCGCCACTAATCAAAGACCACTAATAAGTTTACTTTATTATCGATAATAATGTATGACGAGTTTGAATATTTTTCAAAGAGATGGCACTACTAATCAAATACTGATTTCTCTATCCTTTTCGCAAGAAATTTCAATGCTTTCCTGAGAGATGGCGCCACTAATCAAAGACCACTAACAAGTTTACTTTATCGATAATAATGTATGACGAGTTTGAATATTTTTCGAAGAGATGGCACTACTAATCAAATACTGATTTCTCTATCCTTTTCGCAAGAAATTTCAATGCTTTCCTGTGAGATGGCGCCACTAATCAAAGACCACTAACAAGTTTGCTTTATCGATAAAAATGTATGACGAGTTTGAATATTTTTCAAAGAGATGGCACTACTAATCAAATACTGATTTCTCTATCCTTTTCGCAAGAAATTTCAATGCTTTCCTGAGAGATGGCGCCACTAATCAAAGACCACTAACGAGTTTGCTTTATTGATAAAAATGTATGACGAGTTTGAATATTTTTCAAAGAGATGGCACTACTAATCAAATACTGATTTCTCTATCCTTTTCGTAAGAAATTTCAATGCTTTCCTGAGAGATGGCGCCACTAATCAAAGACCACTAACAAGTTTACTTTATTATCGATAATAATGTATGACGAGTTTGAATACCTTTCAAAGAGATGGCACTACTAATCAAATACTGGTTTCTCTATCCTTTTCTCTAGATTTATTTTCCTTGTCTATATTTGTGTTTCATTTGCGGCACTCTAGAGATGGCGCTGATTCCCGAATTTTTACCCTATCTCTATCCTTCTCCCATTATTATCTGTTCTTGTCTATATTTGTTCTGCAAAACTTATGCGCTCAAGGAAAAATCCGATATTTGAGAGATAATAAACTATTAATACTAATTAAAAAATTTATGAATATAATCCAATATATAATCCAATATTATATTATTACTTTTATATGTATATTAAAAATCTCTTCACCAACTTTTGTAATTAAATAAAATAAAGTTTCTACATTTACCATTCTGAATTGTAAAAGATTTATCAAACACAGATTTTTTTATTTCAGAACATGGGATATAAAGTCTTCATCTCAAATTTTAAGTTTATTTTGTACTTTGTCTGTGATTTATATATTTTTAATATGTTTTAATATATATATATTTTAATATAATATATATATATATTTTTAATATATATATATATATATATATATATATATATACATATAGATGTATCTCTTGGAAATATATTTATTTACTCTTGGAAGAATTATTTACTTAATTTCACAGGGTGCCTTATTCTTCAAATACGTTACTGCTAATGCTTCGTGCCATCGGCGCGCTCAGCCAGCGGTTGTCATGGTGACTAGCAATCATCTTCCCCCACTATTTTGGAATAAGCCCCCTCTGTGTCAGTCGTTCGCGAAGCCTCACAGGCAGCGGATATTGTAAAGTTGGGCGAATGGTTTTAATGTCGATTGTCTCTTTCTTTTCTATTGTCTTGTAAAAGAATCATAAAGCAAACGACAAAAACGGTGCGCCTCGGGGGCGCTGCCGCAAGTGTACGGTGCCCAATTTCATCACGGTGATAAACTTCGCTGCCGGTTCTTCTCTACACGGTCAATAATGAGGGACATGGCGGGCAAGATCGCCGAGTTGAAGTTCGAGGCACCCCTCGCACGATTCGAGGAGGAAGACACGGCCAGCTTGAAGAATATGAATTTACTGACAGGTGCGAAAGAATATACGTCGTTGTCTTTCCGTTTGCTTCTTCGTACTTGATTTAAGATGGATCTTATTATGTCAGTTATGAGTTTCTATTAACCTCGTTAAGATCAAAGTCTATTGTGATATTTTCGAATCAGAAATGTCTCTTTATTACAAATGTGTTTCATCAAGTACCAGAATCATAGGCCTAATCAATCTTTTACAAAAATCAATATAGCTTCAATAATTTTCGTTTCTTCTCTACTTTTATTTCAATCGATCTTAAACTCGTATAATTGGAAAGTGAATAATGATCGAATTATTTATGAAACAAATATGAACGCATAATTTTCTCGATGTTCTTGATTTTCTTTACCTTGACTAAAAATGGTATTTCAGTACGTCATCGGCACTATAAGCGGAAATTTCGAAATCGAAAGAGTTTCTCGATAGTGGGAACAGGTTTCGTTTGTCTTTGTATAAACGTGCGTACACGCGTAGTCACGCTTATTTTGCGGACGTGTAAATTAAATGACGAGGGTGGCTTAGTATAGGCAGCGATGAAGAAGCGACCTTCGGGCGACGAACGCGCGACAAAAGGCTACGTCATGCGTACAATTGGTGTCTAATATCCTTCATGTACGCTTTAACTCTCGTATCACTTTTCACGACATCGTAGAACATACATCGTTGGAAATCTGGCCTCGAAAGACCTGCCTCATGCATAGAAAAACGCAAATATATGAAACGCGTATATGTTTTCCGGTCCCTTGCAGAAAAATGACTGATATTTAATCCTAAAAACATTCGATCTCTTATGCGTCACTAGTATCTATGCGAAAGTATGATCCATCGTGTTTATATAACTGATAACACATCCATGATAAATGTAAATTAATATCGATTGTTTTTTAAACTGGATCTGTCACTAATTATTCCATTTAAAAGTTCTTTTTTATGATCCTATATATAAAAGTAACTTATTATCGGCTTTTCAATCTGATGTGTCCTATATCGAACTTATCGCGTTTACTTTACTATCGATTCTATTGGGAACGATGATTAATAAGCTAACATTAAATTCTAAAGATAGTACTCGTTAATAATGATTTTTTGTCTGTTATATTTAGAACAATTGCTGGATACAAGTTTAAACACGACTTATGGAGAAAATTGTAACGCAAATGAGCCAGCGACTACGCGTGAAAATGGCACTGATATTCTGCAAGAGGGGACATTCAGCCCTTTCAGCGGCAGTCTCGAGGACCTAGTTAACACCTTCGATGAGAAGATAACATCCTGCTTCCGCGATTACGGCACGAACGTAGAATCCCTAGCACCCGTGCAAGTACGAACGCAAGAAGAAATTATGAACGAATGTCAGTAAGTGTCTGAAACGTCGATATCCTTTTTTATGGAAGTTTTATATTTACACATTGTTACAATGAGTGTTATTTTTCAAAGATACATCATTACATAAAATCTGGTTATATTTGAGTTATGAGGTATTTGCAATATTTAAATGATAGTTTGTATAAACGATCACCTCAAGAGAAAATAATTTTAATTAATCAAATCAATTTGTGTAAAATAATCGGTTAGTGAATGGAAGATCTAATCAGAGATTTTTTTCATTTCCTTCTTTTTTTTTTTTTTTTTTTTATTTTATTTTATTTATTTATTTTCACCAAAACGACCTCTTTTTAACGCATCGCCGGCAAAAGAAATAATTAAGTGCGCAAGTGAAAATTACGTTAGTACGTGCGCGATTGAGAAGTTTCTATTACCCTCGGGTCACGCGATATCTCCGGTACAGTTATACCGGTTTACACGACCACGTTTGACGATTAAAAAAGTAAAGCTACTGCCGCTTCTTGGCGGCTGATCGAATAAATGAATACCCCTCGAAGATTGCCAGAGTTATCGCATTCAAATTGTCGCGTTTACCTTGAGGTATCTATTACGCTGTTCAACTCTTCGATCCTCGTTATAAAATAATGATAGTCGCATCAATTCTTGCTGAACGGAAGTAATCGTTTACGATAATCATGATGTTATGATATTAGTCTTGTATGAATAGTAATTATCGCTCTTATTATTTTATCAATGGCATAATTCAAGATATATAAAGTATGTTATTTAAAGAAATTTTTTGCAAAAAGTCATATATATAGATCGTACAGAGATGAGATGTAAATATTAAAGTATTATGATTCTATTGATTGTTCCTTGGATAATATTTCATATCCTGTTTAAGTAATCTCATGTTAACGCTTTCTTCAACTCTCGTTAAGACGCGCAAACAGTTTCACTCGATGGCTCCGGCTAAACCGATATCGTTTGAACGTAACTCGTATGGTTTCATTAAGAAGCGTTACAGGTTACTTGCGCTAAACCACCGCATTGATATGGTCCAACGAATATTATCCTCTTATTTTTTTTGTGTTATATAATTTTGTCACATTTTCTTAAAATAAGTGTATTTTTTTTATCAATTGAAAAAAGAGACGAAAATAAAATAATTGTATGTATATTTTTGACAATGATTGGAAATTTATGAATTCGTTTGAACGATTATTATTTTTTTTAAACAAAATGCAGATTTTTCTTATAAATTTGATCCTTAAGATCACAATATCGATTCTCCAACAGAAAAGTGTGCCACCACGAATACTCTCTACTTACATGACGTTTGCGGCGCGTTCTGCAGCTTTCTCTCCGCGAAGTGGACAGAACGCGTAACAAGAAAGTAACTTATCTTCTAATTAAACTATCGTTGCGCGTCGTGCATTAACAAATTAATGATCGATCGATCGATTTCTAAATTCTATGTAACAAAACACGTATTTTCATAATTTTTTCCATCGTTTTTTCTTTTCTTTTTTTTTCTTTTTTTCTTTTTTTTTTTTGCTTCTTCGCGAATCATTTTCATCGATCATAATGAATTACACAATTACTGCTTATAACGCATAGATATAGCACTGTGGATTCTCATATCGATTAGATGACAAAAAAAAAATAATAATGATTAAAACAAAAAAAAAAAGAGATAATTCCGAGAAAACTCGAAGTATCGTGAAAATGAATTGAAATACCTGATCGTTCAAAAGATTTCAGAGATTCCTGAAACATTCCCCGTGAAAAATCCATGGTATTATCCGCAATGCAGGTGTCCGTCCGAATATATTCCGCCACGTAACGCAGTCCGTGCAGGTGAAACTCAACGAAGCGCAAAATTGTATCTTCTTCGGTGTAGAATAACACGGTGGGGCTCTTAAACTCGTTTCAACTCCACCGCTTGTGCATAAATTTCTTTGAAGTCACGCCTTTCTCGAAATTCGTCTAGACATCCTGCTGCCTTTCATCAGACCGATCGTAGTAGAAAAGAAAATAAACCTGTGAAAAAGCATTTTGTAGTAGACCTAGGGGAGCTGTTATATTAAAGGGAAAGAGAGATTGCATCGCGACGAAGAATTAACTCTTACCCAATAGGGGAGGTCAAACTGACGACCCACGCATAGTTCTTTCGTGTACCTGTTTGGACAAGCGCCTACCTGAAACTTTTTTTCTTCTTCTCGTTGCCATTGAAATCTATGAACGGGGAAAATAAATCCCTTCCTTCAGATTTCTTCAATATTTTATTTTAAAATTTAACGTTTATATACGTTTGTCATAAAATTATCTTTTCGTGTAATTCTATATGACATCATAATAGGATTTTATGCATGTAGCGAATTGGATAGTTAAACTTTATTCTTGCTGATATATGTATTACACAATTACACGGTAGACTCGGTTCCAACACGTTGTAACCGCAACTTCTCCAAATAGATATTGTCACGAAGAGGTTTACTATGTCTTACCCTTATTTTACTTTTAACTGCAAAATCGGAATTGAACACGAACTCGAGTCCACGAATCGAGTGTTACGTAACGATTGAGATGACTCATCCTTCCGATAATTTTTGCCTCATTAATTACGAAGCAAATATTTTGCGAAACTCGTCTTTTGATTATTGTCTTAGATTTCACGCATCACAAGGATTATTTATTCAACGCAGCCAGCTTTTAATATATTCGTCATAAATAAATTAAAAATCATCTAAACGAAATATATCGGCCGTACATCAGTCGTTTAAATTCCATTTTCATCAGAGGAGTCATCAAAGTGGCTCCCCCATTTGAATATTTTTTTCTCGATCCAAATTAAAAGTCGATCTCTCTTTAGAATCGATGTTTCTGAACTGAACAAAGATGAGCACAATTTTAGGTTGGTCAAAATATCGAAAGTCTGAACGTTGATGAGAAGTCGAGAGGTCAGTGGCCGAGGTTCGCAGAGATCGGGCACGTGCACTCGCACGTGTCTCATTCGGCATCGGTGCCGCTTTCATATGCATGCATCAAGCCGGAAAGAATAAACGCATCCGTGCGTGCGTATCCGGCGCATTGTTCGTAATCCAATTTGTCACGAGAGGAGTAGCGTTGTTCCACGAACGAAACGCATCTCTTCTTCTTGGGAGCCAAGGTCGTGGCTCCGATAGTTGCCTTTGAACGCGAAACGGTGGTAGCCTTCTTTTCACCTCTCGAAAGACTTTCTCGCCCCGTAAGCCACGTAACTCCCTTTCCTTTTTATTTTTCTCTGGCCCTCTTTTCTCGAGATTTCTCCTATCCTATTCTTGACAACTGTGCGTCAAACGCGGCGGAATTGTTAATTAGTTGTCGCTAAAGAAATATTTCAAACGTGTATTTCATATTTTTAATATTCGCAATTGAAACGTTTATTTTGTAAAAAGCTAGAAATTTCCATTTCCAGATTTAAATGGTGAGCAGTGTAAAAATGGCGGATTGACGTGGCACGAGAAGAATGCGTAGGGACAGCCGAAATCCAGTTCCCTAGGAGGCGAGTAAGGGGTCAGTAACGCGATCGTAATAGCGAGAAATCGTGCATCGATCGAATCGTAAGGGAGGGGGGGGGAGAGGGGTGTCTCATGAAAATTTGATCTTTGTGTTTTGTTCCGATGTTCGTATCGAGCCACCCTTCGAATGGACAAACGTCAATAAAACAACGCATGCGCTGTACCGGTTTCTATATTTCTCGGCCACCGCTCTCTTTCGTGCCCCGTTTCTCTGATTTTCAATTTATTTATCTTTGTCGGTGAAGAATATGTGAAACGAGACGAATCAATGGTACAATGATAAAAAGATTTAAAGCGGAAACTACTTCGATTTCTCCACATCGCAATCCGCTTTCTATTTTTTAATATTGTTCAGGAGTCAATAGAACATTCTTCGTAAACGTTCAGTTGTTCATTGACTCCGTTGCAAATTAGCTGGGATAAATTGAATTGCAACGATTTATTAGAGTGATATATCGTCCAAGAATTTGATGTTTTTGCTCGTAAGCTGTTTGTATTATGCAACAGATAATGTACGAGGACTGGACAGGTCTCGTCACGGATCATTGAACCGAAGAATGAATTAATAAGCAAAGGGATACTACACTCGCCTTCCCGGGAATTTAATTTCACTCTATTTTTCTCGTTCCAATTAGTAGAGGGAAATATACAGAGAGATCGCATCAAAAATGACGATTGCAAGAATATATTATTCTTTTTTTCTATTTCATTTTATCATTATCATCTGTCTTCTGCATCGTTTCAATTTAAAAATTTAAATAAATTTAAAGCCAGACGAAATTGTCCCTGATCCAACGAGCCATTCTTTCATCAGTGGATCTGGTCTGGTTGTTTAGGCATTTGTTCAGAATGATGAGACTAACATGCGCACAGGATGAAGTCACTGCTTTAATACACTTAACGTTAATGAGAAACTCAAGTGGGTTTGAGTCGAATTGACCTCTATTTATTAATCCAACACCATTGACCGGTTCATCATATGTATCCTTTTATTTCTCTCGGGCGTATCAATATATCATATGAAAAACGAACTATTAGATGAAAAAAATTATAATCGAAATCGAATCAACTTGTGATCGATAAGAATAATTAAGAAGAAAAAGAAGAAGAAAAAATTTTAAAGGCTGCCAACGAACCATGAAGTTTCGATTTCAGTGCTAATTAAACCTAATCAATTCGTTCAATCTGATCGATTATCCGTAATCGTAGGAAATAATTTAATAATTTAATCGAACGAGCATACAGAGAAAAACTATGATAAGATGGACCAAATAGATTTTTATAAATTATATACGATATTATCTGATCGAAATTGTTTATAAATCGAAAGTCTGAAAAAGGCTCGTCGATAAGATCTCTTTCACGGGTGTCGATCGCGGAAATTCATTTCCTTAGAATGGGTGCATTGTTATCGAAACGAGTTAAACAGTGTTTACAATAGATCGAGGGGCTTATCTGTACGGTCTGTGTCTGTGTACTGTACGAGGCACGGGATACGCCTACGAGAGCCGAATGATTCACACAGTACACATCCTAGAAAACGGAGACTTCATCCAAACTTCGCATCTCGGAATCTTATCATATGTTTCACCACCAGTCATTTAACGCGATAATACTCATCTGGGAATCGTTCACAGGATGCATACAAACTGCTATGAAATTTAGATAACGTTCACACGGTTATTCTTCGCTCGTCAGAGTTCGATGGAATTATTCGTCTGCAACATATTGTTGTTACTTGTTCAGTTTAAAGATAGAACAGTCGGTAGCTAGAAATATGACAATATTATTTCCTCGGGCATCCTTGCACCAATTTTTAACGTATATTATTAAGCGTGTCTTTCTAGAAATCTAGATCTAATATTACATTTCGCAGTTGATTCTGAGTAATCGTTAAGAGTTCGGAATTAAAAATAGCAGCTGCTTACCCGGTTCGTAATTTTCAAACAACAGAGGACAATTCAACATGAGGATATGAGTCAGTTTATATAGTATGTATGTGCACAATTAGTAATATGCCCAATGAAATTTAATGTGTTTGGAAGAAAAAAATATTCTCTTTATCACGATCTTTAAAAAAGAGATTTTCACTTTTTTCTTTTTTTCATAGAATGTGGTGGACGATTACCGGTACGTTTGGTAACATATTACCAATCGATTGGAGTAAATCGTATGCTAGAAAAATGCACATGCCTGCGCTTAATTTGAACGAAGCTCCGGTTTCACAGGAAAGGTAAGTCCGATTTCTTATAGTCGTCTTCTTCGATTTTATTTTGCAGCTTTTTTTCAGCAACAATACATATCTTAAAACAATAAGAAGCATTTTAATATATTTTGAAAGTATGTGTAAAGCACGATTTGCAAATTAGACTGCTTTCATTTTGTTTGCTATAGACCTGAACTAGAGGATTTAAGTAGCGAAGATGAGGCTGTTGCAACTGATTTGGACATGCATGCTTTGATCTTGTCCAGTAGCACCGATACTCATAGTCCAGAGGAACCGTTGAAAACTGCCGAAGAAGTACTCCGTGAAATAGATGATATAATGCAGGTAAAAATCAAATTTTTCAAAAACTAGATAAAAATTTAAGGGAAAAAAAGAAAATTTATCTTGTGTAGGAAAGTCCATCGATGGAAAGATCTCCAGATTCTGATGGATCTTTATTAGATAGCGACGAAGCGTTGGAGAGAAGCAGAGAAGTTTTGGGCTCTCCATTGCATGAAAAAAGTATATTTAAATCGATTCAAAATAATAAACTGCATCGAAATAGACTTCATAATTCTGAATTGATTATGATTATTCATTCCAGAGTTAAAACATCTTACCTCCAGCCAGCTTAATGAGTTACTCGGAGAAATGGAATCCTTGGTGGGAGCGCTTAGCGAAACTCTCATTGCGGAACTTGCATTACGTGATGAACTTGAGTATGAAAAAGAATTAAAAAATCAATTTATTTCATTGTTGTTAGCAGTACAAAATCGACGAAGACAGCATCATGTTACAAAAAAAAGAAATCAAATGCAAAATGGTACTAGTCCTTTACCACAACATAGATCACTTCAAGAATCTAAGGTAATTTGTGATTTTTTGAAATGAATAATATATAAATAAATTTAAAATTATTTAATTTTAATGCTGTTTCTTGCAGTATTTAACTACCGTAATTCCTTACCATACAGACAGTGGCCCACCAGACAATCAAGCATTACAAGTTCTTATAAAAAGTAGGTATCGTTAATTATATAGTTATATTAATTGTTTAACTTTGATATTCTATTTTACAGTATTAAAAGCAATTAGTGAAGACAGTCCAACAGTACCTACTTTGTTAACAGATTATATATTGAAAGGTAATTAAATTTTGTGTTTTTAAAACAAATATACAAACTTAATATATTAAAATATTATTATATTTTTTTTTTTTTTTTTTTTTTTTTTTTTTTTTTAGTTTTATGCCCTACTTAGTGAGCATACTATAAATTTCTTAAGGAGATCGAAAAAAAAATGGAAAAAAAGATATTAATTATTAACAATTACAATTTGCTCTCTTCTTGCCAGTATGCTTTCAGCCGTTGTTGTGCCGCATATTTTTGCGTTAAGACGGGTGATTTTGCTTCGTCTCGAATTGTGTCTCGAACTATACTCAGTATCGATTATAGATTTATAGATAAGGTCTGTGACACTCACATCTAGTCTTACTTTATATATTATCACATGTATATTATTTTACATAAGGATATATTTCTAATATCTATGTATGCGCTCTATAAAATACCTCTTAATCTTGTATGACTTATAAAATCTTCGTTTTTGTATACATTATCATGAATTTCGCGATAATTCTGTTTTTTGTAATTTTTTGTACATAAAAATCTTATCGAAATATGTGAGCAAATTTTACTATATTACCGGAAATACTTATATTTATGTAGAAAAATATCTATTAATTTATAGATTACAACATATAAATTTATGAATTTGATGTATATTGTTGTAATATCCATGTACCTAGAATTATCTATAATAACATATCGCGCAAAAATAAAAACATCTTGTTGCTGAAATAATTATATGGATATACATTTACAAAATCTATTTATGATTATATGCAAAATAATAAAAGTATTCAACACTTGATGTATAGCAACATAGTTGTTTACATATATTAAAAATATTGTGTTTGTTAAAATAAAGAAATAAATTAAACAACCTTTCTACAATTTTTTTAAATATTAAGATTTGTATTTTTTTTTTTTTTGCTAATTAAATTTATCTATATTTTCTTTTGATATCTTCTTTTTTTTACTTTTAATTTCTATTGAATTTTATATGCATTTAATCAATAATAAAATTTCCACAATTCAATCACGTGACAAAAGTGCATTTTACAACTACTAAACGTATAAATATATTTGAAATTTATTGATGTATAATTAAATTATTAACAATGTTTATTTTCTTTTTTGACAGTTTTATTAATAATAGAGTTATGTGAAATTATATAAGTAGTTGACTAAGTATACAGATAAGTATATGGCTTGTTCTTCAAAGATATTTGTTTATCTAAGAAAATACTTATATACGAATTAATTGAACTATGAATGGATATCAAATAAGAGTACGTATTTTATAAGTATATAATAAATTATAATTATTGATTTTTAATAACAATACTTAATAAAAATTTGTTTTAATAAAACCCTAACCTAAAATTTTCATACAACGAAAATTAAAAAAAAAATGAAATATTTTAAAAATTGTTTGTTTTATATAGACACTTTCGCTACATAATTTAGCAAAAATTGCTTTTTACGGAAGTATTCTTGTAACAACTTCAGGATTGTCTTTAAATTATTTTATTGATAGAAGAATTCGAAAAACAGTAACATATAAAAGAGTACTGGGAATACTTTATAATCATGAGAAAACTATTGAACATTTGGGACAACCGATAAAAGAAGGAAAATTAAAAGTTGATCCTAATAATAAATATAATGATATCAAGAAATTCAGTCTTTATCTGAAAGGAACTAATACTAAAGGAAAATTAAATTGTGAGTATCAAGTTGAAGCAGACAATAGTGGAACCAAGATAAAAAAAATAGAAGTTGAATTTAATGATGTTCCTAATAAAATCTTTGTGATTCATGAATAGATATAACAATGAAATATATTGTTTTATTTTGTATTTCTCTTATATTTTTCTGGTATTGTTTAAAAGTTTACAAAAGCTTATTACTGTATAAACTTCAAAGAAGAATTAATATGACATCTTAATTATATTTAATATTATAAAATTATGAATAAATATAATTAATTTATTTAATTGTTGGTAATGGTATATCTGTAACACCTTTTGGAACTCTAAGACCTCTTCTACTATATCCAAAGCCAGCTTGAATAATATGTATAGCAGCTCCAACAGTTAGTCGAACGTCATATTTATTACCAATATAAGGATTTATTTCTACAATATCTAATGCATTCAATCTCTGAGTTCTATAGAGAACTTCCATTAAATGAATAGCTTCTCTCAATGATAATCCACCACGTACTAAAATAAATATAAGTCATGTTTAAGAATTAGATTGAGTATTATTTATGTGAAAGTAATTTACCAGGAGTTCCTGTACACGGTGCTTCCAAAGGATCTAATGAATCAATATCGAAACTAACATGTATTGATCTTGAATCATTAGGATCTATTTTATTTAATGCCATATAAGTAACATCATGAATACCTTAAAGAAATAAAAAAAAATATTAATGATTAATTAAAAAATGTTCCAATGAGTTAAAAATTTATATTATAAAATATTACCATATCTTTCTATATCTTCCATACCAAAAGCAGTAATACCAAATTTCTCAATAACTAGTCTTTCATAACTATCAACTTCTCTTAATCCAATATAAGCTACATTTCTGATAGACAGCCTATAATTTAATGTATTATACATTTCATTTTGATAATATTGTTATAATATAATTATGAATTACATTGGTTTTTGCCAATCCATTCCTGGAAGATGTGGCCAATAATCAGCCAATTCAGAAGTTAATAATGCTACAGGCATTCCATGAAATAGTCCAGTAGTACTTGTTTTATTTGTATTTAAATCTGCATGAGCATCAACCCATATTAGAGCTATATCTCCTTTTTTCTTTAAAAATAAAATTTAAAATAAAAATATATATAAGACAAGAAAATATAATTTTAAAAATAATTATGAAATAAAAATTATAATTATATATTAAAAATTAATAAAATTAAATATTAAAATAATAAAATTATATATAATATATAATAAAATATAATATAATATAAAAATTATATATAATATATATATATAAAATTATATATTAAAATAATGTTAACATTAAGTCTTTTTATATTATACCTTAACATGACCATCTATAGTTCCAATTCCTACACTATGGTCACCACCAATGGTTAATACTCTTCGATTTTTTTTCAAAATTTGTTGAAATTGTTCAGATAATTTACTTGTACAACCAGCAACATCACCTAAGTGTGTCATGTTATCTACCTGAGTTACATTTTTTGCTTCATATAAAATATTGCCATAATCTTTCACATCTAATCCTTATTTAATTTAAAAAAATATATATTAGATTTATAATTTTTAAGTTGTTTAAAATTAATAAAATAAATAATAATAATTACCTAATAATTCTAATTCTTTCATTAATCCAGCTTCTCTAATTGCTTCTGGACCTTGTGCTACACCTCTCTTATGCTATATTTTTATTAATACTTCATTATTCCTATAGATATTATATTATTTTATATTGCAGAATAATACCTGGCCTTTCTCAAATGGTACTCCAATAATTCCAAGTTTATTGTAATAACGATTTCCTAGTCTAATAATAACACTTTGTATTTTTCTTAAAGAATTCATTTTGGATTTTAATAATAAAAATTTAAAAATAGATTATCCACAAAATGACATTCAAAGAATGAAAAACTTCGTTTTAATTTAAAACATGTAAAATGTAATGTATTAAAATGACTGATTAATTTATACTTTTATATTATTTTGTAATATAACCCTTAAGATAACCCTCAAGAGTTATATTACAATGTGACATCATATGAGATAAATGAAGATATATTCATACAATTTATAAACTATATTATCTTGTTTATTAAATTGAAAACTACTTTCAGTTATAATACTTAATATTTATTATCTATGACTTTTAAATGATACGAATGACTATTATATAATTTATATGATTTATATGATTATATTTTCAATATCATATATTTTTTTAATACGCGATAATGATAAATTATATCACAAATGACACATATTAAAAAAATTGTTATAATAAATTATTAATAAAAAATGTTAACTTGATTTCGTTTTGTTGATTAACTTTATTTAGGACCAATCATTTCTTCAGGTTTCACCCATTCATCAAATTGTTCTGGACTTATACCATTTTTCTCTGCTGCTTCTTTTAATGTGATATTTTCTGCATGGGCTTGCTTTGCAATTTTGGCAGACTGTATTAAAACAATTTTTATATATTAATCATAACAAACATAATTAATTTTAATCTAATAAATAAATTGAATTATAATACCTTATCATAACCAATATGTGGATTTAAAGCAGTGACAAGCATTAAACTCTCATTTAAGAGTTTTTTAATACGTTCTTCATTTGCTTTAAGACCAACAATACAATTCTTTGTAAATGATGCAGAGGCATCGCCTAATAATCTTGCAGATCTTAAAGCATTTGAAATCATTACAGGTATAAATACATTCAATTCAAAATGACCATTGCTTCCAGCAACAGTGACAGCAGTATGATTACCCATTACTTGACAACAAACCATAGACAATGCTTCACATTGCGTTGGATTAACTTTACCAGGCATAATAGAACTTCCTGGCTCATTTTCAGGAAGAGATAATTCTCCTAAACCACAGCGAGGTCCACTTCCCAAAAATCGAATATCATTAGCTATCTATATAAAAATTTTATATAATGTAAAATAAATTATTTAAAATATAAATTTTTTTCAAAATTAAATATTATCTTAATGTACTTTCATAAGTGAAACTGCTACTGTATTAAATGCTCCATGTGTTTCCACTATAGTATCTCTAGATGCTAAAGCTTCAAACTTATTAGGAACGGGTACAAATGGTAAACCAGTAATATCTGCAATCCTTGCAATTGCTTTCTCTGCAAAACCTTTTGGTGCGTTTAATCCTGTTCCTACTGCAGTACCACCAAGTGCTAATTGATATAATCTTGGAAGAGTGTCTTTTACTCTTTGAATACCATTACAAATTTGTTGTGCATAACCTATTTTTAAATTTTTATTATTAAAATTGATGATTTTATAATAAATATAAAAATAGAAATCATATTATCATATGAATATCAACCTGAAAACTCTTGTCCTAATGTTAGAGGCACAGCATCTTGAGTATGAGTTCTACCAATTTTTATAATATGTTTCCATGCCTTAACTTTTTCATCTAATGCATTATATAATTTTTCCAAACCAGGAAGAAGAACCCTATTAATTTCTAAAGCAAGTGCTACTTGCATAACAGTTGGAAATGAATCATTAGTGCTTTGAGATTTATTTACATGATCATTTGGATGAACAGGTGTTTTTGATCCTAATTTACCACCAAGTAATTCAATTGCACGATTTGAAATTACCTATATAAAATTAATAAAATAATTACAAATATATTCAAATTATTTAATAATATTTGCTAATAATAAATACCTCATTAACATTCATATTAGTTTGAGTTCCTGAAATCAATATATACTATATCTCGTTAATATTAATAAATATGTACATTTAATAGAAAATATACAATACCAGAACCCGTTTGCCAAATTACTAATGGAAAATGTTCATTGTAAAGATCTCCACATATAACATCATCTGCAGCTTTACTAATAGCATCTGCTACTTTAGCATCCATTCCAAGTTCTTTATTTGTTTCAGCTGCAGCCTTTTTTAATATGCCATATGCAACAATAACACCATACTAAACAAATGTAAGATATGAATTAAAAATATAATGAAACTTTATCTTAGAATTTTTTTAAATAATAACTTTATTTATTTAAATGAAAGCAATTTTAAATTTTCTTACAGGCATGCGTTCAAAGCTATCACCTATTGGAAAATTTTGCATTGATCGCACTGTTTGGGCTCCATAATATTTATTAATAGGCACCTTCACTTCACCAAAAGTATCCTTCTCAATTCGAAATTCACCATCTGATTCCTTAAATTATAATATTAAAATTTATTACAATAATATAAATAAAATTTATTTATTTATTTATTATTTATTAAAGGAAAAAATTATGAATATATATACCATATTGAGATTACTTTATATAAAAGAACTGAATGAATATAGCCTCAGAATAAATATTTCAATAGACTAAGTTGAGGAATTCAAGGTTAGTTATGAAGTTAATATTATATAATATATCAATGTGTGTGAGTATTCAAATGTGTTGTTATGCTGTACAAATTAAATATAAAAAATATATATATATAAAATTGAAATTAATAAAATTATATACATATATAAATATGCAATATGAAATATACAAAATATAATAAAAATAAAACATAAATGTTATTATTCATATATATAAATAATTTTAAAAATATACATATTTAATTCTTTAAATAAAAATGTTTGTTTCATACCATTTATAAATTTGGTTCGATAATTTTTGATTTTAAAAAATCGTGAAAAATCTTCTTCATGCGCTGTTATGGATTAAATGTCAAACGTATTCAATTGTTATATTATAAATGACATAACAATATTTAAAAAAAATTTAGTAAAATTATATGTAATAAAATAGTATTTTTTTTTTAAATATTTTTCAAAACTATTTTAAAGTCTGATTCTTAAGCGATTACGTAAAAATATTCTACAATTAAAAATTTTTTGGCAAGAATATTGAAAGAAAATAAATGCGAAAATAAATAAATAAAATAATAAATCATAATTTACAAATTCGTTATCGAAAATATTATATTTTTAATCATAATATAAGTTTTATATGACAGATTTGTACCTTTCTCCTGCCTTTAGAAACTACTGATGTATTCAATGACAGCCTTAATGTTACAAAAGGCGATGATTTTTTTAATTCTAATAATCCATGATTATTTGATAAACATTTTAATAGATTTAACATCATTTTATTAATTTTCAATTATGTCTATTTTCTAAAACAGTTTTCTAAAATGTTAAACGATTAAAAACGAAAGAATAACTAACGTTGATTAGAATATGTACAAGGATATAAAAGCATGTAGGTGAGCAACTAACGTAGGTAAAACTTAAGCATAAAACATACCATAGTTAGATAGATTCTAAGTGAGCATAGATTTTATTGCAATTAAGAATAAACAATCAGTGATGTTATATAATATTCATTGGTTTTTATATTGTTTATTGAGTTTATTTAATATTGTAAAAAAATATAATCAATTGAATGATAATAAGATTGATTATTTGCGAAATGTTTTTTGTAAAACTATTTTAGATATATTTTAATATAAAAATGTAAAAGAATAATATAAAAAATTTAGATATTGATATTTCAACATTTTGATTGGAGAACTATTGTTATCATTTTCAAAAACATGAGCTTTCAAATGTGCTTTATAAACATTGAATTTTTCTCTTTTTGAATTGTTCTACTTTCGATTGCCAATACGATGTCAATCATTTAATAGTATAATCATTGTTGATGAGATTATGTAGCATTTTTACAGTCTGTTAACTTTCGTCGCCATTATATTTATGTTACGTGTTCTGTGATTTTACATATATTAAAAGTTACAAAATTATGGTGTATTCTTGAAAAACGTTACCTAAGTGGTAGTTGATAATAAGCCGATAAATTTATGTAATACGATTTTATTTTATTAGCTACGTGTCAATTATAATTGGTAATATTGAAAACAATTATTCAATGATTAAACTAAACGATTGTACTTATTGAATTTTAATAAGATTTTATTAAGATTTTCGTTTCATGTAATCAGCACGCGGATTTTATGTGTCACTCAATTTGAAGATTCTTTTTTTATGTAATTTGTGCAAAAGGGAATGCTATGCTCAAAAAATTGTGGTTAAAAATTTTTCGAGTTCGTATTGCAAGTGGTGTCTTTCGAAAATGACTGACTTTTCTTATTCTTCTACTTTTATGAGGTAAGTAAAATAATATTAAATATATCTTATCAAATATATTACATTCAGATTCTACAATTCCTATATTAATAAAAGAAAATGTCTTTTAATAATTGTAAACCATTTTACAATCAATTTATTTTTCAGCTTTTAATTTAATAAAAATGTATCTTTTGTCCTTAACCTATAATGTCACGCCGGCCTCATGTTCTCAAATAATATAATTTTTTCAATAATTTCAAATTATTGTAATTATTTATGTTAATCGTTGTAACATGTGTATGCAAATTGTCATTTTAAATTGAAATTATTTTGATTTAAATAAATTGTCATTATACACGAACAACAATAAATATAAATTAATTATAATTATTTTTTTGTTTAATAAAATTTCTAAAAAAATTATATTTCAAATTATTTATACTTTGAAAAAATTAATAATTTTATATTATATCTAATAATAATATTATTTTAAATTTAATGTATAATAATATGATGGTTAGAATCAAAAAAAAAAAAAAAATCAAAATTTTAAAAATAAAAACGATTCTCTTATTATACAATAAATAATTTTATTTAAATTATGCATTGAAATTTTATTAAATAAAAGATATTATAAATAAAAGATATTTTTATATATTTATTTATGTAAATTAGTATTTATATGAAAAATATTAATAAAAATATTATTCTATTAACTTGTGTTTCAGTTATATTATTAAAAAGGATATATAATATTCTTATAAACTTTTAAAAATTTAATAGAATAGATTATATTTATATTTGCAGGGTAATCAATAATGTGTTAACTTTTGTAAAATGTATTGCTAGAACCAGTTTTGTGATAATTAACAACATTTATTGTATACCAACATATGTAGTATGGATGACATTATTATTCCCTGTAAAAGTTTATCAACCACAAGTATATTGGAGAATCGAAGGGATATTTTTTCATTGGCTATTAGCAATGGTATCAATGTGGACTTGGTCTGCAGGTTATGATAGTGAGCATAAAATTAATATATAAGTATTATATAATATGTATAATAATATTATTAATTAATAATGAATATTTTTAATTTATAGTAATAGAACAAGGTGATGATATACAACAAATTATTAGTGAAAGAACATTAGTAATAGCAAATCATCAAAGTACTGGAGATGTTCCTATCCTAATGACAACATTTAATGCTAAACCAAATGTATTACCTAATTTGATGTGGATTATGGATAGAATTTTTAAATTTACTAATTTTGGCATAGTTTCTGTTTTACATCAAGACTTCTTTATAATATCTGTAAGTGAATTTGATTTTTTAATTTATTATTAACATCTTATATATCATATATGATAAAGTTATTTTGTTTTTAGGGTCGTAAAAAAAGAGAAGAGAGTTTAAAACAATTAGAAAAACATCTGAAAGAATCATATATTCCATTAGACAGAAAGTGGATGGTGCTTTTCCCAGAAGGAGGTTTCTTATGTAAAAGACGAGAGACATCACAAAAATATGCTAAAAAAAATGATTTACCAATTCTTGAGAATGTAACATTACCACGTGTAGGAGCAATGCAAACTATATTTGATACAATTGGTCCATTACAGGAATATAATACAACAGAACAACAATTGAATAATAGACCAAGTAAATAATTTTAAGATAAATCAATACTTTTATTCAATATTATGTAATAATGTTAAATAATAATTATTAAAAATAATTATTAAATTATAAAATAATGCTTTATAGATATGATGGTAGCTAAACCAGAAATTAATTGGATTCTTGATATAACAATAGCATATCCTCAAGGTAAACCTCTCGATTTACCAACAATTATAACTGGTTCACGTCCACCATGTGAAACAGTATTATTTTACCGAGTTTTTCCTAGTTCAGTGGTGAGTAAGAAACTTAGATTTTTATTTTATTTTATTTCATATATATAATATTTTCTGTAGGAATTTTGTATTGCGTTATTGATTTTAGGTTCCGCGGGAACCAGAATTATTATCTAAATGGTTATATAATAGGTGGGTTGAAAAAGAAGCACTTTTGGAAAATTTTTACAAATATGGAACATTTCTTGGCACACAAGCATCTGCCAATGAAGGTTCTAAGATCCATCAGGATCCTTTAAGATTCCTAGTCCTTCATTTATTTTTTATAACATCTAGTTATATACATTACAATATGTTTGCGTATGTATTATCTTGCTTCTGGTAAAGCATTTTATGCTAAACAAGAAATTACGTTCAAACATAAGTAAAATTATAATGTAGTAAAGTAAAAATATTCCTGCCTCAAATATTATTCTTGATGTTGACTAACAAAACTAACGAACGTATGGATTGTAACATAATGATTGTACGAATGTTTATAATCCAAGAATGTCACGAAAAGTGAATTGCAAGTATTAATTTCATTACTCTACATTTATTTATCATCATTTGCCTATTTTATTGATTATATATATGTGTATATATATATATATATATATAAATATATATATATATATACACACACACATATATATATGTATATACATGTATATACATATATATGTATATATATATATATATATATATACACATATATATGTATAATATATATAATATACATATATATAATTTCAAGCATTTTTTACATTGTAATAAGTCAACTTTATATAATATTGGGATATTTTCTTTAAAAAATTAATTCGAGAAAGTTGTTTATTTCTATTTTTCTATAATTATATATTTCATATATAATTATAGATAAATATTTATATAAATATTTGTTTTTGGTACAAGAAATTTGTAATACATTTCTTAATCAATAAGTTAATTTTCTTTTTATTTTATTTGGATAATGTAAGATAATTTCAATCAATTCTATCATATCTTTATGCTTAAATTTCTGAAAATAGAATTTTATGATATTTTGAATGAAATATTATATTTTAAAAATTATTCAAGCTTTTCATAAAAAATTCTCTATAAAAATATACTTCAATATTATATTATCTATAAAAAAAATTATTTAATGTTTATTGATTGGATTAGAATGCTACCAATTACATGATATTTTACACAATTTTCATTAAATATATTTTTTATTTTTTCATTTATTACAAAATGTAAAAATATAAATATCTATATTTAATTGTCTGGAGGACTTGGCAGTATTTCAGGCGATATTCATAGTAATCCTACACGTGTGTTTTGTAATACGATATCTTAAGTAATATTTTGAAATGGAATTGTAAAATGTAATAGTAAATTGTTATTGCTGTTTAAAGACAGTGATAGTGAATACTATTTCAAAGAATATCTATTTATTTGTGATATATGATAAAAAAAAAGTATTTTTCAATGCGAAAAGTCAATCATATAAACATAATTTTTTAAATTACATAGAAAATTTATATAAGTTCATAATTCTATAAAAAAAAGTAGATGTGAAATTTGACGTGAATTGTTTTGAAACTTGGCAGAAATAAAGATGATATCTTCTAAACTCTGTCAAAATAATTAAGATGTGTATTTTATTGTTAAACTTCAACTACTAATAACATTGTTCAGTGAAAGAAGACGATATGTCATCTGTGCCTTGTTCCTGCGGACAAATCTCAATATTAATTGTATATATGTAAATCTCATGCATAATTTTCATAGTCAAATCAATGCCTACAATTAGTTTTTAAGATATTCATCATTTTATAAAAAAAGAAATAAAGCATATATGGCATATATTATAATTGCATGTATGTAGATGTAATAGAATTACTAAAGACACGTGTCCTTAATGCTGCCTAATTGGTTATTATAAAGTAAAATATATAGCCCAAATTGAAAGCAATGTTTGTAGATTCTATTGGTGGATCAAAAAAATAATTAGCATGAAATGGACATCCATTTTTGTGAAATAATCGTAGTAATTAAATTTTTATTGTGATTCTTATCAATAAGAAAGGTTTCAAAAAATATATAAATTATGATTATGAATTTTATGATAAAATATAGTTGTATAACAAATTTAAAAAAAGATATCAAACAATAGGATTAAATTTATTTAAGGGGGATATTAATTTTACATAATTATATTACATAGTTATATTAAAAAAATATGGAAGTTTCAAATAAATTTATATAAAAACCATTGTGACAATGAAATACGAATATGAATATTTATAATATTTCTTGATATTAACATTTCATATAAAAATATATAGACATATGTTGTCAAAGCAAGCAAAAAAAAAAACCAAATCAAAAAATTATTTGCAAATTCAATAATTTCTTGTTTTTTTATATTACAAATGCATTTTTACTTGATAAATCAATAAATTTATATTATTGTTTTTTTAAACGAATATTTTATACTATGATAAAATACCTCTAATCTTGGTTGCAAATTTTAAAAACGATATCCTAATAAAATAAAATCCTAAATATATTATCAATTATATTATAAAAAATTATTAAATTTGTAAATAAAATTTATGTTTTTGGATTATAAAAATTGCAATGCATTTGAAATTACTCAATTAAAAATAAATAATTTGTTTAAAATGTTATAAAAATATACATTAAGATTTAATTGCAATTAATATATTCTTATTTAAATCTAAGAATTTATATAAAGAAAATAAAACAATGCTAATTGCATAATAATATTTACTCTGTTATAAGAGCCAATATTTTTAAAATATTTAGCTATTAGATTTAAAGTACAACATATTGTACATTTAATATAAATCATATAAAAAGTTAAAATATCAAATTTCATATATTTCATATATTTTCAATAATATGAAATGGTATGGCTAACATAATGTATTTATTAGAAAATACATTTATAATTTTATGATTATTGTATTAAGCATTTGTTTTTGTGCACTAATTATAGAGTATGTTAAAAATGTTATATTTTATACAACATACTTTTTAATAGAATTTTAGCACAGAATAATATAAAACAAAAATGAGAACCTGGTTGTGCTTGGTTGTGCTTTAATTTTTGTCATTGCTCTAGGATATTTTTATAAGAAACTATTATTATTCATATATATTATATTTTAAACAAAAATTTTATTATTGTTATATAGTGAAGCATATTTTTTTTATTATTTGAATATATATATTTATATAATATTTTATATTTAAATAATAATTCAAAATGTTATATTTTTTTTTCAAAATGTTAGTGATATTCAAAAATTGTAAAATATAATTTTATAATATGCTAGTATTTGTATCTTATATTAGTAGTTTTTATTTAGTATTTTACGTAATATCTTATGTGAAAAATTGAAAGTTTTGATTTCATATTTGTTACAATAAATTTTTTAAAATATATAATTAAAAAAAAAAAGATTTAACTAGTAAATAATACTTCTCAAAATAAAACCATAGTAAATTTTTAATATTCACGAAAAAAATACGCTTAATGCTCAAAATAAAGTTAAATCGTTTTTGTGCAATGCAGAAATAAATATTACATTTCATATTTTTATCGTAAATCTACTTATTCAATTTGACATGTTTTATGACTGCATCTTAAACATGATTGTATATTAATATTCACTATATTATATTTAGTATACTATATAAAAATACAAATGTAATAAAACAACTTAGTTTAAGTTCTCTAAATTTTACAAAAATATTTTGCCTTGTATCTTTTTCTTATAAGAATTTTAATAAAATTAAAATTTTCGAATTATATGCGAAAGTTTTTTTATATTTTTATATTAATATATTAGAAACTATATATAAATATATGTATATTTATTTATATTTATATTATTTATATTATTTTTATTAGTATTTATAAATTATGTAATTCAAATAAAATTAAAAATTTTTAAATTTCCCAGTGATGCAGTGGCGACTTGTGGCGTTAGATGAGTAAATTACGTTAGATGTATTTATGTGGCTGTGTTTGGAATTGATAGTGTCTTCATATTAAATTACATTTATTTATTTAAGTTTTCATAATTTTTAAAACATGACAACTCTTAGACCTTTTACATGTAATGATTTGTTCAAGTTTAATAATGTGTAAGTATTAAAATATTTATCTGTATTAGTAAACTTTTAACCTAAACATGAGATAATAAATATAAAGTATTATTTTAATAACTTTATTATAAATTTTTACTTTTTTAGAAATTTAGATCCTCTGACGGAAACAGTATCCTTTAAATATTTTGTGTTCTAATATGATTATTATTTAACTATATATATATATATATATATATTTATATATATTTTTCTTAATTTTAAGCTTTATAGTATGGACTTTCTTTTTATACATATTATCTAGCACATTGGCCAGAATATTTTCAAGTAGCAGAATCACCAAGTGGAGAAATTATGGGTTATAGTAAGACTTTTTTAATTTATTCATTTATTAGTAATTAAAGTATTTTTTTTTTTCGTTTATTTCAAGTATAAATATTGAATACGAAACACAAATTTTTTTTTTATTTTTTAATATTGAAGTTATGGGAAAAGCAGAAGGACAAGGGGAAAATTGGCATGGTCATATAACAGCTCTTACAGTTTCACCTAATTATAGAAGATTAGGTTTAGCTGCAATGTTAATAGAATTTTTAGAGAAGATTTCAGAAAAGTAAGTTTAATGAAAGCTTGTTAATATATATTTTATATTTTAATATATATGTTATTATTATTGTAGGAAGCAAGCATATTTTGTAGATCTCTTTGTAAGAGTTAGTAATAAAGTAGCAATCAAAATGTATCAGCAATTGGGATATATTGTATACAGAACTGTTTTAGAATATTATAATGGAAATCCAGATGAAGATGCTTTTGGTATGTAAAATATTACTATTTTTGTAAAAGATTTATTTAAATATTATAAATTAAATATTTTATATATATTTTTTTTTTAGATATGAGAAAGGCACTTTCTAGAGATGTAAAGAAAAAATCAGTAATACCATTAACTCATCCTGTAAGACCTGAAGAAATAGACTGAATAATGTAAATATATTACTATGGATTTAATATAAATTAAACTATATAGTTATGGGAAATTTAAAAAATATTATTATGATAAAGTTTTTAATATAATATGTAAAATAAATAAATAGTCTTTTAAAGTGTAGATCCGAGCAGTTTATTTCTTTTGCTGTACAATAGTACAATGCTTTTCGCGTACACCGCTCGTGCCTTTATGCATCGTTTTATGCGAATAAATAATAAATAGAAATATAAGATGGTAGGCTCAGTAGAATATTCCGTAGCAGCCAAATGATCGCAGGAAATTTCTACCACGATTGTAGCCTTTATCAGCTGCCATTTTTTCATTCTATTATATTTAGAAACTTAAACCTAAGTGATATTTACAGATCAGTGACTCTTTTTACTGCATCATAATACAAAGGTGCTAAGCACCTAAATGATAGCATTTCATTGCGTATTATAAAAATTAAAGACAAAATGTCGTTCTTGCATATCTTTGTACTGCTCCCAGTAATCTGAGGTTCGATCGTTTCTTATTTTATATAAATCTTCAATGCGCTAAACAAAGCCGTGCATAAAATTACTTTGTCTATACTGCTCAGAGAGGCACAGTCATATCAGCCTATCTCAGGAATTATAAAAGTATAGAAGTCTTGTACATATTGCACGAAAGCCCTACTTTCAACTTTTATTTATTTCTGGATACTAAAGAGAAGGAAGACATTTGCTAGTTATGTAGGACACATCAAGCAAGTACAAAACTTCTATATATGAAGGGATTATTATTTAATTGGTACAAAAATGTTGCACATATGTTATCGCAGGAACGATATTAATTATTTAAAAAAAACGCGTTCCCATTACATCTATTTGGTCATGTCCTTATAAAACAAACTTATTTGTTTAAACATTAAATAAATATAAAATATAAGACTAGCTGTTATCAAAATAATATGATAATATGTTCTATATGTCACTTTCTGATGAAAAAAATTTTTTTGATTGAGCTTTAATTCAATTAGATTTATATTTAATATTATCTGTACTTACTGTTTCTACTGTTTTTTGAAATTAGTTGTAAAATATATAAAAAATAATTAATAGATGCAATAAAAGATTATATATATATGATATTTTTAGAATTAAAACAGATCATTGTACGAATAATATAATTAAAATATTGTATATAAATATACAATTATAGTAAGTACAGTTATTTTAAATAAAACATTAAAAATCTGAAAATTTTTATATTTTTATATTTTTTTTGTTCATAGCTGCAAATTAATTACAGCTTATTGTATTGCAATTAATTTGGCAAAAAATAAAAATTTCGTCGATATAATCTTACATTAAAGACAAAGGTATCGCTGCATAAGTTCTAGACAGTGCTAGACTTCTAAACATTCAGTAACTCTGATTAATTATATACATATGTAATACACCACTTCTGTTTAGTTATCTTACGCTAAATGTTTTGAATTTGGTATATAAATACGGTAGCAAAAAGTTTCAGCACAATGCTCTAGCTTTTTCAATGAAACTATTCGATGTAATTTCAGATATACTAATTTACTTAGGCAGTGTTGCAAATCGTTTTCGATTAATTTCAGTCACCCACGTTCAAATCGCGTAACGTGGACCATGAAGTTTTGCATGCTGTCAGGTATGTACACAGAAATGTTGTTTATCAAGCATCATTTCTAATTTACACAAAATGCAACTAAAATCAACTACAGCGCACATGTTGCTGAGTGTCGTCCAGAATATTGTTACGCGGATTTTTATAATACAGCCTGTAGTATCTTCGAGTATAAAGTTAGTGCCATGATAGGATCAGACTTTCGTGAATCAAGTGCTGTATTCCCCTGCTTTTTTTCCCATTGACCAGTCTTTTTTTAAGGTCTTTGGTGATCTGGCGTAGATTTTAAAATATCTGGTTGCGTTGGAAGACAGCCTGAACCTAATTTAATTTTTATTTTATCAATAAAAAATAAAAACGAAGTGTATAAAATATAGATTTTTACAAACCAGTTGTGGGTCGTAAAGTTGATTTTATGGATCTGTGAGATCCATTACGAGTTAATGTATTCATTTGTGGAGTACCAGGTAAAGTATGTCCCAAGGCATTCATATAATCGGCAATTAATAATGTTATCTCCAAAATCTGTACAAATATAACCAAGTGATATTTTTAATATTTAGAAATTTAATTTTTTAAATTAGTTTCGATATATACCTTAGGTTTCGAAAGTGCAAACAAGAGTTTCTGTTCAGCTGCACCTTCATCAGAGCAAGCAACCAGCATAAAATCATCCAAACATCCTCCAAATGTAACTATATTTGCATAATTGTAACGACACATCACTGCCATTGTTTGCAATTCTAATAGTGTAACACTATCTTCGGAAACAGCTATCCATACGGTTATTGGTTCAGTTTGCTTCAACTGAGACAAACGTGTTTATATAATTTTTTTTTTTATTTTTTTTATATTTCGTAAAAATATTACTAACCTTTGCTTGATAGAGTGTAGCTCCGAAGAAAGGCCATTTTCTAGTGCAAGTTAGATATATGCGTACACAATCCAGTACACTGCGACCTTTTAATGCAAGCCATTTTTCTTGCAATTTCTCTTGCAATTCTCTACAATAAAAATCCACAGTTTCAAATATAAATAATACTTGTTAATAATTCCTTTTTGTTTACAAAACACTTGCCTCAATTGTTCGGCAGTAATATTTGTTCGATATCGTACGGGATAAAATTTATCCAAAGCTTGAAGCACCAAATGATGCGGATTACTTCCTGGGCCACTTCCTCGAGCTTTGTCATTGTTATATTCTCCAAAATCGATCTGTTAGCGATTAATCATTGCATGATTATTTTTTCATTTAAAAAAATTGTTATTAGTTGTTTTAAAGGATTTGTAATTTTACCTGTGCCATTAATGACGCGAGCTCAAATGCAAGTTCTCGATTTACCGGAAATTTGCCTTGTACGACTTGTTGATTTACTTGATAACAAAGAAGAAGTCTTTCTCTATCGGTTTCCATTTTAGCGGCCTGTCTCCAATAACATCGCGATTTATACGTTAATTGTATTACTCTGGTATTTTCGAATTTTCCCGAACCCTTCTCTCTCAATGCAGTTTCCCATTTGGAGATTATATCACAAAGCTGAAATGACAAAAATTAGCGTGTGAAAATATTTTTTCTTATGTATATATAGTTTATTAATCCTTATTTTTAATTTACGAATTCTTTTAAAGTGCATACTTTTGCTTGAAGATCAATGAAGTGTTCAAGATCTTTTTCAATCGGATCGTCACTGAATAACGTGAAACCTGATTGATGAACGTCTCGGCAACCAATTTCTTGATTTAAGGTGTTTAAAAATTCTTCTATTGTTGTGCTACCATCAAAGCTTACGACCTGATACGTGCCATTCAAAAAATGAACTGGTATCGCGTGTGGCAAGGAATGATGGTAAGGATTTTTCATTAATATCGATAGAACTTCCATTCTCGAAGGTTTCACCTCTCTTCCACCATTTTGAAGCGTTCTTTCCAATGCTCTTTCACAGTAAGCTGCATATTTGCCGCATTCCGTTCTAACAGAATTTATATATTCAATTATATTCAAAATTAATTAAAATTAAAATCCAAATTTTAATTAAAACGCTTACTTGGTATCCGCATTTCTTTGCAAGTGTAACTTCAGGTACCAGAGTAGTCGATTATTTCTTGGTAGGAATAGAGAAACGGCAAGCGCGAGCAGCTGCCATCCCTGGATAAGAACGTACTGGGCGGGATTAGTTTTGCAGTCCAAAATCGTAGAAGTCGAATGGCCCTGCATGAGCGGAGGACTGTGAGAAGTGGAGGCCGTCGATTGTGCGTCCGCATTTTCACCGCTGCCATTTGCCGCGGGACTTTGCGTATCGCAGGTGAACAGCGATTGCGTGGCGCAGAGAAGGAGCTGCTGTAATGGTATGCTGGCATACTACTATATCCCTGGATTGAACCAGACCTAATCTACTACTTTTTCTTTCTTTTTTTTAATAATTCGCGCTCCATTGTCCTCGTTCATTGCTTTTTTTTTTTTTTTTTTTTTATTTTATCAGGACAATCAAGGAAACGTATTTTAAAGAACTTTGCATTTTTGCAGCTCATCGACTTCTTAATATCCATCTTAAATTATACGAGGAATTTTCGGCACAAATATTTGAATATTTTTAAACTTGATGAAACACTCTATTCGTTACACGTCATAATATAATGCCTGTTAGTATGTAAGCAATCGAAATCGGACTGATTAACGCATAACTCTATGTGTGTTAATCACATAAAACGCATGAACTGTAATAAGTCGAATGAATTAAAAGAAATGTGGATGAAAGAAGCGCTTTTGTATTTTTTAGGCCATGTGAGTCTACCTTACAGCTCGAAACTATTTTTTTCTCATTCGTTTGTCACGAATGAATTAGATTGAAATTTCTCCTTTTTAATATTTTTTTTCGAAGCTGTACTTAACGACACAATAATTTATGAAATTGTCGATCTAATCGCGTTTCTACGATGTTCGAATCTGTAAGGAGTTTTTAAATGTTACTGTTCTTTTCTTTTATTTTTCTTTTATTTTAGATTATTTTTCTTAAGTAACCGTTAATGACCAGATAATCAAAGACTAATTTTTCTAAGCAGCATTCAAAAAACAGAGAAATATTTTGTAATGAGCTATCGAGCAAAAAAACGTACGGAAAAAGAAACAAAAAATCAATCTAGTAAAAAGATGTTTTTCTGTGTGTGGTTTTTTATGTACACCAACATACCATTCTGCAAGTGTGTGTGCCACAGAACGTATTTTGACAAGTTCCGAAATCATGTTACTTTTATTTTATTAATGATTTAATCAACCGATAATGCATCGATGATAAAGTATGATTGATGAAATATTGAGTTTAATTGATTGATTTCCGATGAGAGGAATGAATTGTCGAAATATGTTCGGCTCACATGATAGGGCATCAGGGTACAGGTGATCGGGTATCATGTATAAATATTATACACAATAAAAATAAAACAAACTTAACATGATGATGTTCTATGGATAGAGAGAGAGAGAGAGAGAGAGAGATAGAGAGAGAGAGAAAGAAAAAAAAAAGAAAAAAAAAACCAAGAATCGAAAAAAACGCATGCGATTTTAGAATAGCCTAGGAAGAGCACATGTAAAGCAGCAAATGAAAATGAAATGTGAATGAATGTTAAAACTAAAATCATTCTTTGTTAAATACTTTGTCAAGTATTATTATTATTATTATTGTTGTTGTTGTTGTTGTTATTGTTGTTATTATTGTTGTTATTGTTATTATTATCATTATTAATATTGTCATTAATACTTTATTGGTTTTAAAAATAAACAACTAGTTTTATTAATTAATTGAGTTAATTACCTTATAAAAGGAAAAAAAAGAAAAAAGAATAAAGATAACTAAACAGTTCACCGCTATTTTAATGAGATTATTTTGTATAATACTTGACTAAGCGTACCCGATGTACCATTTCTTTTGATTATTCAGAAACGTATATTCAATTTTACTTATTTTCTTTTCTTTTCTTTTTTTTTTTTTTTTGCAAGAAAATATTTTTGAAATATACCATAAATTTAAAATACCTTTGGGTATTTGCGTATTGACATGATAATAACGTTACGGCCAATAGATAAAAAATTTATTATGCGATATATGTACGTCGGCTGTAAAAATGGTACAGGGTTCAGAGTGTTTGTTAAACAATAAGCAGGACTTACAACGCGCGCAGTACCCAGCGACACAAGTCTGGCGGCCTTTTTTACCTGTACGCCCAAACGGTGTTGAGTGTGACGACTTGTCTGCTTTACCAATGCACATATGAATTCAGATTGTAGTTCAGGCTGGTCTATACATTGTTGCAACGCGTTTTGCGCTAATACCACATGGTAGTCTATGCCTGCTTGCTCTACTGCCACCGACATGAACAATTGACAAGCCTACAGGGACAAAAATATCGATTTCATAATTTTTTCGTATATGTAACATTATCGATATACGATATTCTTAAATTATACATGTTAACCTTGAAAAGCTTGATGGCTTCAGTTTGCAAGGCTTCGGATGTCAAACTAGTCAATGGGCTAGTGATATTTTCTTTTGTGTGTAGTAACAATGGGTGTCTCCAGAGGACACAACTAGGATCCCCGTCGGTTTCCATCAATCTTTGCACTAATTGCTCGTATTGAGTTCCTGCATTAGGTCCACCTCCTGATACCACCGTCAAGTGATATAACCAATTGTCTTTGTCTTGCTTATGGGGCATCAGCAAGTATGTAGGACCTTGATGAGTAGGAAAAATACCGATCGTTCTTTCATGAGGACATTCAGCGTCCCTTTCCTCGCTATCACTGTCGGACACGTGTTCAACCTCTTCCACTCTAGCATCTCTCATATTTATTTGTCCAATAGGATTCTAAAAGCAAAATAAAATAGAAGGATCGTTAATATTTATACAAATCTATATTTTTAAATGATGCATTCCAGAACATTGGATGGCTTACCGTATCATTAGGGCACTTAAAGTAAAGGAACATTTTTCCGATGAGGACGCACCAGCATTTCTTAGCGTGCCCGTTCTTCACTTTCGTCAACCATCCCTGTATCGTAGGCTTATTATCTTCTTTGCTGAGCAAAAGTTTCGTTGCATTTCGCCTTTGTACGTTTTGTAAAACTCTTATCCAATCTTCCATCGTTGCGATACAATCTGCCGTTAAATAATACGTTTTCTTGCCTGTTGCTATTTCAAATGTGGCCGCACCTTCCGCCCTATTTATCCTATTGAAAGGGTCGTACATTACCTATTTATCCATATAACTTTAATATTGAATAAAGAAAAATAGGGAATATTTAAATAATTACCTGCACACTTCGTCCAACACAATTTGACCTTGAGGCTTTCGATTTACATCGTTTTGGCTTTTCCAATACGTGAGCACTCCATTCTTCAACACGAACCATCTTTTCCTCCATGTTTTCAATTTACCACCGAGTTTTGCGAGATGGCCTGTCTTTTCCAAAGATTCTTGTCGTTTTGGACTCTCGCCGGAGACTCGCATTAACAAACTAGGCATGCTAGATTCAAGGGAGGTAGAGCTAAGAGCATCAGGAGGTATCGCGTAATCTTCCGATAAACCAGATTCCAGAGAGGTGTCTGCAAGCACGATTATCTCCGAATTGTCGGATGTACAAATGCAAAATTTAAAAATTAACATTTGAAATGCTTACCACGTTTCACGCTTTTGCTAGGAGAACCGCTGGAGCTTCTTTTGGCGGGACTAAGACTGCTGGTAGTTTTAACGCTCTTCGACGGGCTACTTCCGCTACCAAGTGACGAGTCTGTGTTGTCCGACGAACTATTGGTGATTCTCGTATTGGTTTCCGTTTGATTAGGATGCTCTTCGCCATCCGAACTGTCGTCAGAACTGTCGCCAAAAGGCATGGATCTAATTTGACTGGCTCGCCCTAAAAATGAAAAAAAAAAAAAAATATATATATATAAAACTTGATCTTTGAAAATTACTATTATTCGAGAAAAAAACAATATAGATTTACCTTTGACCGTTGCGTAGACTGGTACCGAAATGTCGCAATAGCCTTGAGAATTGTGGGCAGTCAAGTTGTGTCCTGTTGCTTGGGAATGTTTCGACGAGCTGGTCGTATTGGTCATCGTGGAAGGTGCCGATTCCTCGTTCGTAGGTGGACCGATGCCAAGCCCACCGTCCGCTACCTACAACAAAATTTGCAAAATACAAATTTCTTTTCTCGCAACAATTTTGTTTCTTGCAAAATTACTCGTTCATTTCGCGATATAAAACGATCCTTTACTTGATATATCTTCGCCTCCCAACTAGGAAATCGGTGCAGAGGCGGGGTAGGCGGTCGAGGACCTTGCGCGCTTTGGGCCCAATTCATCCCTTCTCTGCTCGGCGTGTAAATCTCCGCGTAATCGTGAATGGCCTCCGAGCTTCCACTGTCTCTGCTCGTCTCCGAGACTCCAGGTATGTTCGGCAGCATCACCAAATTTTCTACCGCCGCAGCGAGTTCTTCCGACAGTAAGCTAGAATGGGAAAAAGAACGGCAAGCAATAAAACACGGAACTAATTCAGTCGCATTCAAATCACTTCGATAAATATTATACCGATAGGCCCGTAACAATATACTCGTGCCAATAGAATTAATGTGGATCATATATTCTTTATATATATGTGTATATATATATATATATATAAAAAAGCTTTAAATACTCGAAGACAAGGGAGGACAAAGTGGGTCGACAGATCCCCGCAGGAAGTCTCAGGACGTTACAGGGTACCACAATTTCGAGAGTCGGGCGCCGCTATCACGTCGTGAGACCTCCCAAGGAGAATCGAGACACATTTACGCGACGATTACAAGCCGATAAACGACGCGCAAGCAGAAGCGAAAATAATAATTACACGAATAACGATAAGCGAGAGGTTTATATGTACGAAGGTGTGACACGTATGAAGCGTCGCGACGAGATTCTACCTTGAGTCCATATTGGTGGTTGCAATCCCTCGTTGTATTGTACCGCAAGCGGATAGGTGTCTTCGGTGCTTGGTACCGGCTTGTGGTTCCGCCACGGAGCTCTGCACGCTTTCCGGTATCGCTTGTGGTGTTCCCTCCAAGCTTTCCGATCGTCTGCGCAACGTCGGGTCTACTTCCAGGGACAGAGACGCTCTCGTGGGTGCCTGCAATAGATTTTTTTTTTTCATTTAGAGAAAGAGATGTATCTTTTCGAAGATACAAATTATTTTATATGCATTTCTTTTTTTTTTTTTTTTTTTTGATAAAGATCTTTGATAAAGTTTTTCAAAAATCGACAGAGATAAGAAAAACATTGGATTGGAAAAGATAAGAAAACTTACGGGTGGTTTCAGGCCGATGTTGGTTATGTGATTTCTCAGTAACTCCAACTGTTGGTTACATTTGTTATTCTGTTCCCTTAGATGCTGGTTTTGCTGTTCCAATTCCCTCAGCTTATTGGTCACCCATTCCTTTATTCTCGCGGCTTTCGCCTCGACCTGCCTCGCGTCTTGAAGCCGCAACTGCCTCTGCAAAAGTTAATAGTTATCGTTCGTAAATCGTCGATTTATCTCGTCCGGGATTTGATACGGCGAATCGTTTTATCACATTCCTCGTGACGCAACGCGACGCGTTATCGGAACACTTATTCTGCAAAATAGCGCGCGTGTGAAACGAGATCCGCTCGGCGAATTCTCGGAGGGAAAAGTCGGAGGGATCGAAGAGGGAGGGAGGGGATTTCCAATTTCTCGGAGAGAGATTCAAAGTGCTTTTCTTCGATTCGAAAAACACTCGTTTCCATTTCGTTTACCTGCTCCTCGACCTGTGTCTCTAGCTTCGAGATACAAGCACAATGGACATCCTCGATCTTGTCATTCTGCGTACCGGAAGTCGACGGCAGCGAATGCGGTGGAGAACCAACGCCGGATGTGCTCAAGCAATATTCACCCTTCACTAGCCGCTCCTCCATCATCCGTACCTGTAACAGAGAGTTTCCACACTGTATTATTAATCGTTATTCCATACGAATTGATCATCCGTTTCAAATTTATTTTACATCTTACGATCTTGTACCAATTTCATTTTTACAGATCGTTCCATTTTAAATTCGATTTTTAATTTACGATAATCTCTACTCCCGTTTCAACTTCCCTTCCTCCGAATAATCTCTTTCGATTCGAAACCAACCCACGCATCGATCGGTATCCATAAAAATTTTCTCTGGAAGAGAGGCTATTTTCCAAGTTTCTCTTCCAATGGATAAACTGGGCGAAATTCTCTGGACGAATTTCGTTGGCTCGAAAAGCGTCACGCGAGAGTACCACGTTTCCGGTACGATCGAAGAAGCATGGCAGTCGCGGAGACGCGTGGCGTGAGATCGTCGAGTAAACAGCGATGACAAAGCGAGTGGAGAGAGAGTGGGAGAAAAGGGAAAAGAGAGAGAGAGAGAGAGAGAGAGAGAGAGAGAGAGAGAGAGTGTGTGTAGTGTTGCGAGTTGCGTGTGGACCTCGTGCGCCCCTTTTCTGGCACGATGATGGCAGTGCTCGTTTCGCAGCAGCTGTCAAAAATCGATATCCACGTTTACACAATGTGGATACGTAAGCGCTGCACTCTGTACGTCCGGTAAACCGGTAGTGAAACGAGAGAGACGGAGAACGATATCGAGAAAATCAATACGCCAACGTAGAAATCCTCCGGCCCAATGTTTTCCTCCTTGTGTACCGCGTGTGAGTGCATGTGCTCCGCGAGTCATATCGATCACCCTCCGCGTTTTCATTGTCGTCCTTATTCACCGAGTCAAGGATTCAACCTTTTATTTCCGTCTTCTGTTTTTCTTCTATATTGATTTAAAAAAAAAGTTAAAAGGGATCGAAGAAAATGTGAAAAATGGATGGGGAAAAAAAAAAAAGAATAGAATAAAAAGATACGACGAGTTTTGTATACGACAATACTAATATACGACAATACTAAGATAACGATCGAAACAAGACTGCAACTGTTTCGCACGACGAGTAACAAAGCTGAGACGCGAAACGAGACACAACGCTGGCAGAGAAGTATTAATAGCACCGTCATTCCATCGAATTATCTTCCCAGATATCTCTGCATTCTTCGGTCCTCCACATACACACACACACACACACTGTATCGCTGTAAATTGCCCACGTGCCGCATCCTTCGTACAATTTAAACCATCATCACACCCGAAAATCGCACGATGAATCGACTATTCGCATTCTTTTTTTCCCTCCTCGCAAACTTCTCCAAAGAAATCGGCCGGATTTTAATTATTCCCTTTCATCAAAGAAACGTTTATCGAGACGATGATTCCCTTACCCGAGCTACGAGTGGCCATGATAATCGATCGATGAGATAATCGACCAACGACCTTTTTAAATCCTTTGTTCCTTCTTCTCCTCTCGAGGGCTCTCCCACGATTCTCGAGGGCACTCCCACACACGACGAGGACAGGGCCACACGAGATTTCCCTTCCCTGCTACAATATAATCGCAGCCGGCCTCTTCTCGAAGGGATGCGCGAAGGGGAGGAAGATATAGCCGCTGCTCGCGTTGTCGATGATCGAACCGGACTGAACGAAACGCGTAAACTGTACGGGCCTTTCCTGCGCCCGATGAGTCACGTTGGCTCGTAGCCAATGACAGAATTCGTAGAGGCCCTCTGTGCGTGCCACCCTTGGGGGGCGAGTACGTCACTCGGGGCTGACAGTCGACGACAGACGATCCGCACCAGCCTCCGACCAACTAACGAAAACGCGACAATCCGATCACGTTGCACGTCCGCGTCTTCAGATTTATCGATCTGCTCCACGTTTGTATCTCGCAGGCCTGCGCTCGCTGCCCTCCTCGCCACACGTTTCTACGATGGATTGGATCGCGGCACGACTTCTTACAGCGACGCTGATTCCTCCGACGGACTTTTGGGATGAGTTTTTTCTTTTTTCGACTGCGGACTTTTTCATCACCGTAGATTCGATCCAGTGGAATCACGATTGTCGAGTATTTTTTTTTTTTTTTTTTCAAATCGAGATGTACGTATGAAAGTTATTATATACGCTCGGGATGGAGAGTCCTGTCGCGAGATAAAATTGTAAAATTGCGATCGAAGAATTTTTCTTAATTTTTTGAAAGGGGACGGCTGGATGAAATTGGCTATGCATTTAGGGAAAACATTAGGAATTCGAGGAATTAAATGGAGCGTGAAATTCAACCGTGTCTTTTTTAACGTACCGGCCGAGTCGGTGAATTTCAAAAGAAGGGGAGATAAACTAACTTGGCAGCCGGAGCTCTGTTTAATTCAGAGACAATGACCGGGTACACCGAGTTCATCATTCGATCGAACGATTTCTCGAGCAGCACGCGTCCGAGAACTCTATCCGGAAGATTTATCGATTCGTTTCGCCACACAGACTTGAAACGCCTAGAAATAACTCCGCGAGGAGAATAATCGAATCTCATGCGCCGATCTACACCTCCTTTCTGCCACCTTCCATTCAATTATTCTCACGTCCTTTTTTTTTTTTTCCGTTTTTGTCAAACTTCCTCCCCTCCTCCCGATAATACTCTATCGAAATCGGACGATTTCATATCCCGATTATTATAATCATCTAATGATTTAAATCCCGAGCGTTTCTCTTGGAGTGCGGTTCAACGGCCACTTTGTTTTTTATTTTTTATTTCCCCACGAAGGGGACGCGGTGGGATCGTGGGGAACAAAAGGGTTCCATTGGAGAGGCCTCTGGTCCCCTTATCTTTTCACGGTGGCTCGGCGCACGTGCGCGTACACGCGACAAAGCGGTATCACCTCTCACGGGTGCATCGTCGAATTCTGGCTGGCTTCCCGCCAAAAGCAACTGCCGTGCAACGCGCACGTATACGCGTAGAAACATTCATTCAGCTGCGTTCGTTCGGGGGAGACGAGGAGAGCGAGAGAAAGAGAAAAAAAAAAAAAAGAAAAAAGAAAAAAGGGAACAGACGACCGCGGCTGGCTTAAATGGATCAACGACCGACGAACGCGTGAGAAATATGTAGTCGGCCGAAGGGCTCGACATTGCCCGTTCTAATGCGTACATTTCCACGTTAATGAGGAATTGTGAATGACAGAGAAGATTGGAAGATTTCGGAGGTGGAGTGGAGCCAAATGAAAATTCGAGTTTTAAGAGATTGTCGAGAGAGATATTTGAACGGGATTTAAACTTTGTAACCATTCGAAAGTTATTTTATTCGAAAGTTAAAATTCTGCCGAGCTGCTCCTCTTCTCTCAAGCCTATTTTTACCAGCGTTCTTTCGCTCTCGGCGCACGATAAAATAATCCTCGAGATTCGTCTATTTTTCGTTCGTGGGGCTAGGATAGAACGAAGAATCGCACGACGGAGAAGAGAGTTACAGAAGCAGCGCTCAAAGGGAGGTGGAGATGGACGATTCGAAGGGGGAGAAGAAACAGCAACATTGGAACGAGTTCCGGCGCCACAAACGCTTTGAAATATTTAAAGGAACGGGGTGAGAAAGGGACGGGGTGTGCGCGTACCTTTATTTTGTTTGGTGCGCGGGTGCTCACGGGAAACGAGGATTACTCATGAATTGGCGTTAAGCCAATTCTATACGCGACACGTCCCGTCAAAGCGGGTCGTTAAGTCGACCCGCGTCGTCCTCCTCCAAACCCCTCTTCTTCCTCTTCTCTTCTCTCTTCCCTCGCGACACTTTGTGTCCACTCACACTTGCCGATCTCGTTTCGATTCAATCCGTCCCACCTCTTCTTCTCCTCCAACTTTCGATTCCAACGAATGACTCGTCATCCACTTTCCCTCACACCATTCATCTTTATCATTATCATCCTCCTCCCTTGTCGTTAAGGACTTATTACTGTACACACTGACCGACAGACAGACAGAGCTCGTTAAGAATTCTCACTTACGATACGATATATCAAATGTATCAAGTATACCGACATTAAGAAAGCGAGAGAAAACGCACGAAGAATACGAAAGAACGATGAAGAAACGACGACGGCACGCGACAAGTGTAAGGGAATCGATGGCTGGAAGGCGCTAACTACCAAAAACTAAAGGAGATCGATGAGAGGCGCGAGTATAGCGTGGACGCACAGTGTGTCGTGACAGGTTTACCTTTCATCGGTGTCACCTGCCGGCCTCCATAATTCTCGTGGACGCGGTGGTTGGTCGACGCCGCTGCCCCGGCCGATCCTCCTCTCCCCGTCGCGATCGGGGGGGGTGCCAGCAAGGATCGAGAGAACCAACGATCGCGAGATGTCTGTCGGTGGCCGACGCGGATGCACGTGGATCACCAACGCCCGACTTTTTCCCCCAAATTTCGAGGTCATAACAAAACGACCGTGTTCCCGGCCGGTCGTACGGCCATATTGCACAGGCCTCCTCCTCCTCCTCTCTCTCTCTCTCTCTCTCTCTCTTCGCTCTCCTTCACGCTCTCTCCTCGTTTGTCCATCACTCGCTCCCAGCTGGCCGTCCTTCTCCCGTCCCCGTGGCCACCCCCCGTCTTTCTCGCGCCACCCGAATCCGCAAAAATCAATGCGACGTAACATGCGCCCTGCCGACACCCCGGATCTTTCCGGTGTACCGACCGAACAACTTTCACTTCCCCTCTCCCCCCCCCCCCACCCCACCTCCCGTTTTCTTTACTACCGGTGAGTAAACTTAAAACTTCCGCCCTCCTCGAAATATATAAATTCGCGTATAACTTGCTTTGGAAATTGAAAGAAAAGAAAGAATCGTTTGGGAAGAAAATTTGAGATCGAGGAGCGGCGAATATCTAGAGAGAGAGAGAGAGAGAGAGAGAGAAAACTAGGGCAAGGTTGCACACTCTGTGAATAACGTTTCGAATCAATCCTCGAGAACGCAAGAGAGGAATCAGCGTTGGTCGAAGCGGGTGTTGTATCGATGAGAGATTTGTTCGATCGAGAAGCGCGTAAAAAGAAAGATCGTGAAAAGTAGAAAAGAGAAATTGGCTACCTACCGTTGGTACAAAGTCAGGGTCGCATCGCGTATGGAATTTATCCGTCGGTAAAGGGCAAGCGATGGGGGTGCAAGGTCGAGGGAGAAAATCGATGAGGAACTCGGTGGAAACGATAGTCTGCTTCGTCCGGTTTTTCACCCTTCGAATAGAGAATTCCCTGGTCGGTAACGTAGTTATATCGATGATATTTTTTCGGAATTTTGCAACTTCTCGTTCCTCGTCGTTTAACAGAAATAAACAATCGTTAAATCTTCTTAAAAAATGTCATAAAAGACGCGCCCTTTCAAATAAATCCCCCAAGGGAGGAAAGATTTAATTTTTCGTCCACGCTGATAGATGGAGGATCAAGTGGTAAGAGCCCGGGCTCGACGTTAATTCTACCGGAATATGGATATTCTACTTCGCAACTTATGCACGAACTTCTAATTAACCTGGTTCACCGAATTTCACGTCTCGCAAAATAGAACTTGAAATTTCCAGGCAGGGAGATTCGGGGGACAAGGTTTTAAAAATGTCAAAGGTGTACATATCTGCGCTGTTGTTTCGTTATACCATCGATTAAACGAATTAATCTTCTTCGCGATTTCGTTACGACCAGAAAATGAGATATTTTTAAACGAATTCTAGAAGAAGAATTTCGCAACGACGCAATTTACAACGCAACATCCGATATATATATATATATATATAGAAAGAACGGCCGAGACGAGTCATTTCGAAGGGAAAGGAAGGTCTTGCTAGAAAAGACGTCGTTATCGCTCGCTAAATTAATTATTTATCCTTGGTGTATCTTGGAGCTAGCTGGCCGAGTGTTAACCGAGCGACACCGGTTAATAGCTATCAGGCGTGATCATTTACACATCGATTGGACGCTCGTCCAACAACGACATCGACAGACAGACAGGCAGAACCGATTTCATAGCGTTTCGATTTCTCTCATCGACCTGAATTGCTATTTACGAGCTCGAGGAAACGGGCTAACGAGTCGAGAATCGAGAGGCACGATCGGTTGCGTTGTACCTCGAAGAAAAAGTGGAGGAGGGATCTCTCCTCCACGATGGCGATTGTAATTTATTCTCACCTTGTCCTCCGCCTCGTCGGCTCGACCCTCCGCTTCCAATACTCGCTGCTCGAGTTCCGAGAGCTGGAAAAAAAAGAAAAGAAAGATCAGCTAACATTTCTTCTTTTTTTTTTTTACTACGATCGAAAATCGTAGTAAATTTTCTCTTAATCCAACTTTCAATTTTAACTTTACAATATTTTTCTTCTCAACAATTTTCCTCGGCCTGAAAAATCGATCGAACGTCTTCCAAAACCTCGAATCGTCGAGTACGCTCCGCATCTGTTTCGGCATAAATTTTGGATTTTGGGTTTGAAAAGAGACTTCGCGTCTACGGGAAGAAAAAAAAAATGAAATATTCATAATCCGTCGAGGTATCGAGAAGCGAAAAAGAAGAGAGAGAGAGAGAGAGAGATTTCACGTCGGTATCTCGCCGTCATCTAATTTTCCTTCCAGCGGGAAAACTTCCATCAAAGTTGCTTAAGTCCATAGCCCGATGGATGGATGCCTGGCTGACGAGAGTTTAATGGATACCATGGACTTAAGCGGTGCCACAAAACTTGCTTGATCCGTCAAAGATTGATACGCGCCGCTCCTCCGCCACGACGTGGACGTATTCCCGACGTGGTTTACCATCTTCAACCGACGTTTCCTCCTCCGCCGATTGATTTTTCCACGGACGATACTAAACTAAATTTAAATCTTATCTCCCTTTGTGTTTATATTTAAGAAGGTTACAATCAAGAAATATATTTACATTAGTAAGAGCAACCATACGACGACAAAGGGTTCGAATTCGAATTTAAAATAACGGCAACACCGAGTCTTCCACGATCCTCTCGAGTTTAAGTCCATTAAACGGACGGAGAAGCTAGCGAAAACAACGACCTCTTCTCTCTATTCGCAAAAATAATGGGTAATTCATTCGACACGCGTCCGTGATTTAAGTCTGGCCCATTAAACCGAGGCTCGTTGACTCCGAAGCAACCGGCTAAAAAGTATCCCGCGGTTGACCCCCGGGAATTAAACCCTCTTAAACCCGCGCCTCGACCCGTATATTAACCTCCGTTTTAATTAATCACCAGGCGACGCCTGCGTCCTTCTCGTCGCGATACACCACCCCCGCCCACACCGACTTATCATCATCCCGTTGCTTCGAAAATCACCGAAAATTCCCGAAATTTGTTTCGCTGTGCTTATACAACAAGGGCCGATCAAATAACCCGCCGCGTTTAAACCGTCTGCCTGGTTGCTGCCGGTTAACGAGAGAACGATTCATCGTTGCTCGATAATTGACACGGGTGAAACGCGCGAAACCATCCGCGCTCGAACGCGGTGCATACTTTAGCGTCGGCCATGTAAAACGGGCGAGGAGAGTGGCAAGTGTTAACGAGTGTACCGACGTATCACGGTTGATCGGCAAATAATAGGAGCCCAGTTGCGCGTTTATAGGGGTTGCACGGTCAACCCTGTGTGTGTGTATGTGTGGCTACAACAACTGCAAAAGAGAATAGGCGAAGTCCTCCAATTACGAGTTTTCCACCGATAAGCAACACCGCTCCTCGCCGATCATCGTGATGAAAGGGAGAGCGGCGGTGTTGTTGGGTCGACGAGCAACCGCAAACACGGGGGGGTTGGCGGGGCGAGACGTTCGATCGCAGGCCCGGTCTTGGTCGTGCGTGAGAATTCAGTCGCGAGCACGGGCTCGACGACAGTCGAGGAGAAAGAAAAGCGCCGAGGAGGAGGATCTCATCAGGAGGGTGCACGGCATCTGGCTCTGGTTGAGAGGGAGAAGAGGGGGAGAAAGTCAAGAGAGGTATGAAAGGAGGAAAGAAAGGAAGTAGTATCGAGAAAAGGGGGATTCCTGGAAAGAGGGGGGGAGGGGATAGGCGCGGATTTCCCTCCGTGGCGTTAAAGTCGCGGCTCGACTCGAGAAGAAAGGACGACGAAGGGTGAGGACGGGTACATTAGCCGCGAACGGGATGCCCGGAGAATCTCTCAAACTGTCGTCAACGCTTAAGCTCTCCCTCTTTTCTCTCCCTCGGCTTCTCTCCGATTCGGCGATAACGGTTTGAAATGAAAATCGTGGCTTCTCGGAACACGCGCGGTTTCGCCCATGTTTCTTCTTTCCTTCGTCCCTTTTTCTCGTGGAGAAACGAACGAAAGAAAATTTCGCCTCGATCTTTCAACTGGGTGGGTCGAAAACGACCGATCGTTGCTAACAACAAATTTCTCTTGAATTTCTCACGTCGAACCTTGTAAATTCTTCCTTCGAAATTTTTCAAGCGTGGTAGAGTAAAAGTAAGTAACGGACGAGTCGTTATCGAGAGAGAACGCATTCGTTATGGGAATTCGTGCTTGGAACAGGTGACCGGTCGCTAAGAGGGACGAAAAAAGGGAAAGAGGGAAGAAACGGACTCGACGGTCAAATGAAAACGTCTGCGCAGATTCGATGTCGAGTATCGTTGGAATTCAAATCGAATCGCTCTCGAGCACTGGCTACCTCGAGTGGAAATACAAAGAAGATTCACCGCGAATTGATCGGACCTGTGAGCAGCAATTTAACAAGCTTTGCTTCGCTTTATTCTTTTTTCCAACTCGTTACGGTTCGAGGAAACGAACCAGTCCCTTAGAATTTTCTAAAACTTACCAACGGATCTTTAAACCGACGGATCGTTTAACCAACAGACTTTGACATTTACGAATGAAAGTTGACCGCCGTCTCGATTATTCGTCAAGGAGAAAAACTATTCAAAGAAAAGAAACTTGACTTTTAAATTCCATCGACGAAATGTCGACGGAATGGACGATGATGACGATTTCATCAAAAAGCTCGAGAGAAAACATCGAAGATGACGAGATGCAAGGAAAAGTGGGCCAAAAAGAGGAATGGCTGAGAAAGAAAGAAAGAAAGAAGACGAACGAACGCGAGAGCAGTTCGGTCGAAACGATAACTTTCGCCCTCCCTTGGTCGTTTTCGAAAGAGGGTGAAAAAAAGGGTGGGTTCGTCGAGATTGGTTCGTTAATGTTATCGCGTGATGCGAGACATAAAGCACGGTGTGCGCCTTCTTGGGTTTCGTTTCTCTTTGTGCCGGCGAATTTATGGCGGGCCGATGGTGTCGCGTGAACGAAAAAGAACGCGGGACACAAGTGTATGTACGACACACGGTGCTGCCTCCCTCTTTGAAAAATCGTCACGCGAATTCACGCTTTGTTCCTTTTACCGATCATCGTACACGGATAATGGTCACGTCCAATCCAACGGGCAGAGAATTTCTTTGAAACGAGAACGAAACAACTTTTTTTTTTTTTTTAGAAAAAGAGTAAAAGCGAAATCAATCAAACGTAGAATTCTTCATTTTTCTTAAATACTTGCTCGATTCTTCTTCTTCTTCTTCTTTTTCCAAGCTTACTTTCGCAGCTACACCACGTCAGTCACGTTTTACGTATTCGAACGGTCTAAAATTATATCCGACGGATCTTCTCAACGTTTCCCTTCCGGTTAAAATCGCGAGTTGGGTGGCGAGGGAGCGGGTGGAAAAGTTGGCTGGAACGCTTTCATTTTTTATGAGAGGAGGGATCGTGCAGGTCTTTACGGAAGCGCATTAGCACTTCATGGAAGGCTCGGTCGGCATCCCTCCGAGAGAGAGGTTTCCTTCGATCCCCACGGATCGTTCTCCCGTGCCTTGTATATTAATTATTTCGAGCGGAAAAGGGTAGAGTTGGCTCGGCCAGAAGAAAATTACGGTCCGCGGGCGGGGAGAGAGAGAGAGAGAGGGGCCACCGTTGACCCAGATTCGCGTCGCGCGTTATCAATTTCCATCTCCCTATTAATTAACATCATCGATTTACGATACAAAGCGATACGATACACATACACATGGATGTAACGTTATTTCAGTGGGGCACGCGTCGATAAATAAACGACGGCCGATCGATAAGACTCGTGATTTATTCTTTGTTACGAGGGGGATTGGAGATAATCGATGGAACGTAAGGACGAGTGTTAACCTTTTGCGCTCGCCATATAATCCTACATTTTGTTATTACACGTATGTTTACATAGTAAGATAACCTTCTTAAATATAAAGTTGGAGAATGACACGTGTTTCTCTCGTTGGTTTGATAACAGAGAGGGGGATAATTGACCGATTTTATGTTTCGAACGATCGCAAGATCCCACGTGTGTGTCCCGAACAGGATATTCCGGTTCGACGAAGAGGCGGGGATTAAGGAGGGTGACCGAAACGAGGAAATTGTCACTTTCAGCTATTTTCGTTGACTTCGCCACCGGCTTGACTTTCCAACTTAAATCTAATTCAACTTCCAATCTCAACTTGCGCTCGGTTTTCAACGAGGCGCCAAGTTCTCGGCGAACTGTGCGCGAAGCGGCACAGAAAATTGTTTTAATCTTCTTTCCCGGCCAGATTTCCCTCCCCGGCTTCCTCGAGAGGAAAGAAGCGTGACTTACATTCGTGAAAAAGAAAAGGGAAAAAAAAAAAAAAGCAAGGAAAGCGGTAAGCAGCGAAAAGTACCGAGAATCTTTTGTTCCGTTCGTCTTTCATTGAAGCCTGTAAAAAAAAAAAAAGTCTTCAAGAGGAATGCTACCTGTTGTACCTTACCTTTCACCTCTGGCGAAATTTCATCCCGTTCCTTCTCGTCCCCCGTTATCACAGTTGAAATCTCTCCTCCTCGTCTTTGAAATTATCACGGTTGAAACCTGCCTCGACCTCCTCCCTCTATCTTCCCGTATTAATTGCCCGTTTAAGAAACGACGAAGGTACAAACCACGAAAGGGGGAAAAACGAATTCAATTCCTTTTCCCTTTCAACCCGATCTTTTCAACCTCGTCTCATCATCGCGCGAGCGGAGAATTAATCTCGCGCGTGCATAAAAACCTCTCGAGGATTCGACGAGATTCGAGATCGAGAAGCGAATTCCTCCTCGTTGAGGAGAGCACGAACAATCCTTTCTAGGACTGCGTTATTTATTCAAAGCAGGCCGCCTGAATTTTTCCCGCTGGAGCGTGAGGATTCGTAAAAAGCAGGCCGTGAAAGATAGGCGAGATTTTTCTCTCCCTCGATTTCGAGGGACGGATCTTTGGCCACCCCGTAACTCGGCGAACATCCTCGCAAGAGGAGGAGGAGGATGCGATGTCGGAGGGCGCGAAACGGGACACGGTCGAGCGAGAGGAGAGGCGGCCCCGTTAAAATCGATAACTCGATTTTCCGCGCATAGGACGGGCATCGTCGGCCGTGAGCGAATTAATTTCCGACCGTGCAAATTTCGTTATAACCGCGGACAATGCGGAGAGGAAGGCCGATGATATAATTGATCGCGCTTCTATCCGCGGATCAATCGATCACAATGGGCCGGCTAACGAGCGGATCGCGATCGACCCGTGTTTCGCCTTTTTCCGCTCGACGCGATTCCACGCGTGCCAGCCGGAATTTCCCAGCCGGCCCTATTCCTAGGGAAACGCGTCACGTGTCACGCTTTAATTGGGAACGAGCGGATCCCGATCAGAATTCGAATTCGGGGGAGGAGGGGCGTGGAAAATGGAAACGCGACAATTCGATCGTTTAAACGTTCGCGCGATCATTCACCAATCCTTGGTTACAATTAAACTTTTCCTTCTCCTCGAATCATTGTAGAGATCAAATACGTGGAAATTTTCTGAAACGGTGGAAAAGAATGAATGAAGAGGAAGGGAGAAAATTCGATCTCGAAGGGGTTAAAGAGGCACGGATTCGCGAAATGGCGTGGAGCGGCGAAAAAAAATTCGATAGTAGCGTGTAAAAAATAGAGGAGGGGAATAATTGCGGGGCGGGCGGGATTGCGATGGGAATTGGGCACGTAGGACGTTGGAGAGGCGGGCCGCGCAACTCTGGCCGCGATGCAATAATAACAATAACGGGACGATCGCACTAACAATCGCGAGGACGGTGATGACGGCGATAATAAAGCCTCGCCACGGGACAATCGAATCTCTCGAGTGGAGGAGGGGCGGGATGATTCGATCCGATACACGCGTTCGGATCGATCACCAATTTCTCTCCCCAACTTCGATTCCCGAAATTCGAACCTCTTCTTTCGCGCCTGAGAAGAAGAAGAAGAAGAAGAAGAAGAAGAAGAAGAAGAAGAAGAAGAAGAAGAAGAAAAAGTTCCTTCAAGAAAAGGAAACGAGCGGATTTCGCTATCGCGAGAAAAAAGAAAGAAAAATAGCTGCGATATCGATATCGATACCCACGTCCCTTCCCCGCACGTTTCTCCCTCGTCACCTCGTCGTTTATTTGAATTTTAAATTTGAAAATTTGAATTCAACTTCCCCCACCCCATACATTTTTTATCGCTTTAAACGATATCCGGACACGTCCAATCATCGTCCGGACCGGCCAATTTTTTTAACCGCCAGATCGACAAACAATTTTCCCTCCCCTCTTCTTTTTTTAAACTTTACCAAAGCCACGCAATGCAAATTTTGTCCCTCGTTTTTTTGTCCTTCCCCCCTGTCCCCGCTGCCCTTATTGTGCCAGAGCACGTTTAAAAATAGGGAGGAGGTCGTTGACGCGTCGTTGTTTTTTTTTTTTTTAATTCCGCAATATTCCGAGAAATTTAATTTTCATACGCGGTATTGAAAGCGCGGTTGTTCCGGGCGCCGGTTAATTTGCAGGGCGATCAACTGAATTTTTCGCGACGGTCAGGCGGCGAAAATCGGCCAATGGAAAATGCATTATATTTGCTTTATTTATCGCGCGGTCAGATCGATTTATTTTGCATATATCGAAAAGCCGGAGCGTTTTGTTCGCGCCTGTCGCTCGACTAAGAGGCGGCGGCCTTTTGCTCGCCTCCGTGTACAACACGGGGTCATGAATTTTTCAACAACACGCGTCGCATTTTCCACGCGCCGCGTGGATAACGTTCGATCCAACGTTTCGATCCTTCCTCTTTCATCTTCCGATCCTCGACATCTTTAAATATGCACCGTGTTTACGATTCTTCTCTCTTTTCTCTTTTCTCCGATTCTTCCGCATCGTTACATTCCCTTCCTAAACGCGAAAGGATAAATTATTCAAACTTTAACTTTTTCGTACTCGAAACAAAGTATTCGCGCAACCTCGTCGTTCGCACGCGATCTCTCCAACAATCGATTCTCCCTTCCTTCCTTCTACCCTTCTCGCTTTGTAACGAGCGGTGCCACCACTCGTAATAAAAAGAATTTAATCAGATCGATCTTGTACACATCGTTGTCACTATCGTCGTTATCGTTACTCCACGTTTCCAATTTAACGTCTCGGCAGAGAGGTTGCTTAAGCCTCGAGGGTAATTGCAAGGATTGAAATATGCAGGGGTCCACGACACCGTGTCGCGGAACCGTGCGCACGTAGAAATTCGCGCGACGGATCGATCGGTTGATAATTAGGTCTCCTGGGTGCGGAAGCAATCATGGAACAGGCCTTAAGTATCGTCTGCTCGAGATTCAGGCCGGAGTTACAGCACTCTGGGAACCATCATCGGGAAGGATGGTAATTGTGGAACTTAAAGGGAGGAGAAAGAGGAAAATTTCGTCCGACGAACGTATTTATTACGCGTGAAAGTGTCGAGATATTAAACGCCACGTGTAACGTTGGCCGGATAAATAAATTTGTCCGGCAATCTCTGGCGCGTTGATTGGGCAGCCCGTTGTTTCTTCCTTTCTCTCCTCCCTGTCCCCGATGATTGACACAGTTGGATCACGATAGATACGACGCCACGAATTTCGAGTAATTGGATCTCGCGAGTATTAGCGAGAGGGATGGCTGAGTCGCGTTGCTTGGTCACGGTCCCTGCAGATATCCACTGTTGTCAACACATGTGCCATTGTTGGCCTAACTTCGGGAACAGAGACGTCGAGTAGCATGTTGCATCGGCCGAGATCGATGCAACGATCGAGCGTTTGTTGCTCGATACCACCGTGTTATTGACTCGATCGCATCTCTTCCCTTTTCCCCAGGATTTGACAAACCTGTTTCAATCGAAAAGGCGACGTTTAAACGACAATCGAACCGTTAGAGGAGAGGGGATCATCGGGTGCAAGTTTGAATTGGCGCGTTCCAATTAACAAGGCAACGAGTTGGCAAGCAGCTATCTGCATATTTACACGCGTCTCATCGTTTAAATCAGTCGGGCGCAATCCGTGTACAATCGTATTTCCTTGAAACATTCCTCAACGTTTGGATCGAGCCGAGAGATTTAACACGTCAGAGATTGGAATAATCTACTTTTCGATAATAATAATTTCTTCTTACGACGCGAATTGGGTGTATATTCGAAATGGAACGATCACGTTAACGTTTGGAAAGTTTAAACGGAGGTAATCGTGGAAATTTTAATCGATCGAGGATCTGTTTTCCGTTGAAAAACGATCGTGAAACTATCACGATATCGGGAACGAGAAAGTACTCTATGGAGTACTAAGGTTGCGCCGGATTATCATTCGCGCTTATATACGCGTGCACTTAACGCTTGCAATTTTTAATTACGCTCCCTCGCAGAATCCGCCAGAGTGGGGCGAGTTTTACGATAATTTGCGGCTATAATTCGTCCCGAACCAACATTCACAGGAATTCTATGTTATTCTCCTTTCTTCTTCTTCTTCTTCTTCTTCTTCTTCCTCCTTCTCTTTCTTTCTTTTTTTTTTTTATCGTAAAAACCGTAGTACATTGTTCTCCCGATAGTAATTAAACGCTCCCGACGAAACGAAGAACCACAAAAATTCGTGGTTGCCGGAATATATATTCCAGGGGAGGACAAGGGGATGTAAATCTAGGAAAGGAGGGAAGGAAAAATCAATGGCCTCTCTTTCCTTTCGACGGCGCACCGATTAAAGTAAATCTGCGCTTTTATTTCTATAGGTAAGTAATTTCGATGGAGAGAGGGAGTTTTTTTCGTCGACGAAACAAATACGGTTGGGGGGAAAAACGGATCGAAACAATGACGATCCATTTGAGAGCAAAATTCTGGAAAATCGTCCCTCCGGAGAGTGACGAGAGACACTCGCGTCCTCGAGGAGGAGGAGGAGGAAGGAAAGGAGAATTCGATCGCACCACCATTCCTTTCACCCATCCTTTTATTGGCTGGAAGTTAATGCATTTCGATGGTAAAGATTCCCCTCCGGATCGAGCCACCAGTTTGGAAATATTGGCGGGAGAGGGAGCATGTTCCAGCTGATAAGCGACGCTTTGTGCCGCGATAAGTCGAACGTGAAGCAGGAGAAATCGGTCGGCCGCGTCGATTCCCGCTCCACACGCGAGTCTTCTTTCGCGTAAACCGCCAATCGAAAGGTCACGGGCCATCTATTGCGACTGTACGAATCTCCACAGCATCATTCGATGGTTTTGCAATTTCCATTCGACTGGAATCCGAATACCAATCTCGCGAACCGTGTTTCCCTTTAATCGTATCGATGGAACGAATATATATATATATGTTTCCATAAAGCGCGTTGCGTAATTCCTTTAATCGATTTAATGGATTCGCTCTTTCCCCGATAAAACATCGAGCCGATCTTTGCTGAAATTGATAAATCGACGAATATAAATTCACGGGAACTTTTACGATGGAAAAGAGTTGGCTTCAAACCATTCAAGTTCGCTGGCAGACAAAACTTGGTTTTTGCCTGGCTTTCTTTTCCCAATTCCGGAGCAGGGATGTTAAAATCCGCGGAAAAGAATGGCGGAGAGGAAAAGGGTGGTTTAAACGTTTATCGGAGGAGGACACGTGTGACGAGGAATGGAATCTCCTCCATCTGCGAGGCCGACAGCGTGGAGAGGTTGGAGGGAATCGTTCGAGATAAAGAAACGAGGTAGCCAGGCTCGTAACCCAGATGCGTCGTGTTTTATTGGCCCGTTACGCGGCCAGGCAAGGGTGGAGATGGAGACGGCTTCTCGCGTGCTCCCTTCCTCTCTTTCTCTCCTGAAATCCGAGCAAGCCTGCCAAGATCCCGAATAAATTCACCCTCTCCGCGATTTTTCCTCTTTTCTCGCCACCGAAACCTCCTCTTTTGGCCTTTTAATCGAGCCCGAAACTTCCCTCCTCGCCGTTTATTCAAGCAACACGTGTTTAGGTAACTTGGATCTCGAGATGAAGAATAGCTCGGATGATCGAGAGAAATTGAAAAAAAAAAAAAAAATTAATTCCACTGCAGAATTGCAGTGGTGGACAGGAGGAGGGCGATCGTCCGGCGATAATTTGAATTATTTGGTTGGCGCGGATCGTTCACCAATGCGGAAGGTGCGCGGACACGGTTTCAAGGTCACCGACACCTGTCCATTCCGCCGCATACCGGCTGCTTACCAACCTGTCCAGCCACTTTCTCCGTTTCCCCGCAGCTGATATTATGCCCGCACAGAGCCAACCGAGCGTGCTCGCCTCGTTATGCATTTTTCAACGCGGGGCGAGCGAGCCGCCCTTGACTCCCTCCTCCTCCTCCTCCTCCTCGCCCGACTAACAACCCCAGTCGCCTTCCTTCCTTTTCCTTTCTCCCCTCCCATTCCACGGAGAGCGTTAATTTTTCGCCCGCATCGCGTATTAAAAAAATGTACACTCGAGCCCCAAGAAGGTTTAACGAACCTTCTCCGTATGCCGTTTTCGTTGTCCACGCCAATTTTTGCCGTTTCTTCTTTCTTGCTCGAAGGGAACGCATACACGCTGGTTCGGATGCTGGATCGGATCGAGTACGAAACCGAGAGAGGGTGAAATCCTCCGTATCTTCCCTCCCCCCCCCCTCGCGCATCGCGGATTTTTCACCACGTTGACCCGAGGCACGAGGAAGGGAAGATGGCCGAAAAAACTGGAAAAACACGTCTTTCGACTTTGCCGTGTATCCATGCGGGGGGGAGAGGGGTGGAAACAAGGGCTGGCGAGCCTTTCCGCCCCTCGCGCGGTCGCCTAAGCGGCTTTTTGCGGGACGAACCGTTTCGTCCCGCACCATTCCGAGAAATATGGGATCTCTGTTCGAGCGTTGGGATCGTGCTAATTGAACTAAACAAAAAAAAAAAAAAAAAAAAAAAAGAAGAAAGAAAAAGTAAAACGAATATAAAAAGAAGAGGCGATTGTGAAAGTGTTAATCATTACGATCGAGGAGAGATTAATTTAGGGAGAACGGAAATTGAAATTCGGCGAAATGTCAAATTCGCGAATCGGAACACGTCGATTATTCTTCCGTTTCGACGCGTGGCAACCTCCTTATATATATATATATATATATAGAGAGAGAGAGAGATTTGTTTAAACGGGGAATCGAATTAGCACGCACGGGGGGATAGTCAAAGGAATCACCGTCAAACAGGCCCTCTCCCCCCTCCCTTCGGAGTCACTTTGTCGTCGGGGAATCCACCGCCAAGAGGCAGAGAGCGGAGATAATCTGGAAATTCGATTTCGAAATTTCCCCATCCCCACGGAAGCGGGCCAAGATCGTGCCACGTTTGCGGTTTTCGTCCTCTGCAAGGATGTATATCACGGCCGGTATAATCGAGTCGGACGGTTCGTTCCGGCGAGATTGAATTAGAGAGAGCTCGCGCTCGCTCTCTCTCTCTCTCTCTCTCCCCCTCCCTCCTCTCAGATCTTGTCGCTTCCTCCCTGACGGATTAAGATGGAACCGCGTTGGACGCGTAAAAATGGATGGACCTCCCTCCTTCCCCTTCGTTGGGGACCAAGGGAGAAGGAACAGCAGCGCGGGGAGGGGACAAAGGCTTTCGATCTCGGCTAAGTAACGAACCCCGCTTTATCCGAAAAACCGCGCGAATAATTCGAACAAAGCGAGACCCGGTTGAGAAATATTTACCGACGAATTCGGGAAGATCAGGAGCAGTTGTAGAGAGAAAGAGAGAGAGAGAGAGAAAGTGTACGTGCGCGCGCGTTCAATTCCGGTTAAGAGATCGCTTTTCCATTCGCCTAAAAGGTTCGAAAATATCGTTACCGGGAATCGTTTTAAGAGGGCTTTGCCTTTGAACCGGCCATAATTGCTCCACGCTCGTAAATTTCCACGAAGCGTACGCGCGCGAGGACAACGTTAATGATTCTCGGATCGCGCGGTTAATGTCGAGCCTTTTGAAACGGGGGAGGAGGGGAAGACGAGGAGGAGAGGAAGCGAGAAAAGGGAAGGAAAGGATATCGAAGGGGGAGAGGCATAAGCCACCCCTACCTCTATCCATTTCTATTTTCTGCCTCTCGGAGAAGTTATCGGGCCGGATGAGGTCTGCGCTTAGAAGAAGGGGGGCTGGAGAAGAAGAGCCGGGCTGGAATAGAGCCCCGCCATCCGTGCTCTTATTATATCGATGGCATCAACCCGGCCTGGAAAAGCCCCTGAAATATTTTCACGATTTTCCGACAAAGCGTCCCGCCGTTTCGCGCCAAAGTGCTCGCGAATAGTCTCATTTTTAACAAGGGACGCGAGGAGGAGGAGGGCGGTGTCGCCGGGGGCGCGTTCTCGATCGTTCGAGAGGATTTAACGCCCTATCTTTCCCCAAGATAAAATTTTCACCAAGCTCGCCACCAACCCTGCGTGTTGTTCCTTTTTTCAAAATTTTTTCATCCCGATTTCTCCTCCTCGTTCGAGAGAACAAACGCGAGAAATTGTTGAAAGGAGAAGATTTACCGGTCCGATTAAACCAGATCGCGAAAGAAACTTCTCTCCTACGTACTGGATGTGTATATATATATATATATATAGAGAGAAAGAGAGAGAGAGAGAGAGAGAGAGAGAAAGGAATCGGATTCCGGGAGGGTGGTCTATTTACCGAAGACGAAGGAGCGGAAGAAGCGGAACGGTTAACCGACAGAGCGATATTTGTTTCCAACCGACCGATCCTCCAATTCCTCGCTACACGATTCGTTACGCCTGTCGCCACCCGGTGTGTCTACCGCACACTACCCTCGTAATTCCCTTGTATGATGTAGACGGAGGAGGGAAAGCTCGCGGGAAAACGAGGCGAATGTTTGCTCGAGGTTCGCGAAACTTGCTTCTCCCTCGTTAGTTGGCCATTTACTTCGCGGCTTCCCTCCATTTCCTCCTCCTTCTCCTCGTCGAAAATTGAAATTGATCTCGAGCTCGAACCGATTAACGAGCCACGCAAACGTTTTTCTCGAATCTACTCTCCGCGTCGATGGCTCCTCCAGTTTAACTTTCGGCTCACAACTTCAACAACCGAGCCGAGTTATCGAGGGAAGGCAAACTCTTCCATTTTCTTCCCTCCGATTTTCCAGCCAAGCTTCCAAACAGACGAATGCTCTCGAGAGAGGGGAGAAGAGTATGGAGTATCTCGTTGTTTTTTTTTTTAAATAACAACAATCGCATGCGAGTTGGCGCTCGTTGCCAATGCAATTTCGGGCGTAGCTGGACGTTTGCCCCGCTAAGCGGCAATACGAGCGGCCATAGGGGCACAGAATTTTTCATTCGTTAAGACGTAAAGAGAGAGAGAGAGAGAGAGAGAGAGGAGTTGTCATCCGTCGGTCGAGAGATCGTCCATTTCAGCATTCACACGCTGTTTCCCAACCGTTACCGCGTCTCGTAAAGTTGCGAAAACGGAATGTTTTGTTGAGCTTAAGAACTCTCCTCTCCTCCAACAACGAAATGCTCGAATCACGGGAAAACCCGTACCAATTCCACTTCTTCGCGTTAACTTTTCCTCTCCCTACGAATAAAAATCGATAGGGCCGAAGAAGTAACCGATTCTAATTTCCGGCGCAACTTTTTGCAATAGCGTTCTCGTTTAGCCACGGAATTTCCCCTCGAAGCGAAATTTTCCATCTCGCAGCGTTTTCGAGCCGAGATCCGGATCGTTCGAAATTACCTTACCGGCGGTGGCGGTCGCCCGGGAAATCCGCGAATCTCCCCGCTTCCTCCTCCTTCTCCTTCATCCGTTATCCGTTTTACCAATCTCGGTCCCGATATCGGGGCAAAGAAAACGCTAATTGCGCGACTAATTGCGAAGACGGTGAGCACAGCGCGTCGGGGGCCGGGTGTATCTCGCATGACAAACGTAATTGCACGGTAACGGAGAGACAATTAACTGCTCCATTCTCGCGGACAAATGGTCCCGCATTACCGGTGCTCTCCCTCACGTACACGGGCGAACACGGAACGGGCGGTGGTGCACACACGGTGGTGGATGCGCGTTATTTAAACGTTTATTTATTATACGCGGTCCAAGCTTCGCCTATGCAAATCCACCGACGGTGGATTATGCATTCCATGCATAAATTATAAACGCGAAGACCAGTTTTCCAGTTTGGTCGAACGGTGTCCCCCTCCCTCCGACGTCTCTTGCTTCGACGTCGTTTCTTCCCTTTTCGAATATAATGTACGGCCAAAGGGAATACGATTCTTTGAGAGGAGAATTATATTTCGACCGAAAAATAATATCTGGCCGGTATTCACGATACCCGTGAAATAAATCTTTCGATCTCGATCTTTCATTATCGCGATAAGATTCGTACAAACAAGACGGTGGTATCTACCTTACCTCTTTGGTCGTTATCGGTTGTTACAAGGTTCGTTAAACGGTGTAGATAAGAGTGTAAATAAAGTGGCGATTACCTTTGTACCGATTGGCAACAGCTTGGCAACATTTTTTTTAAACGCGTTGCAAAAAACGTTTTCCCTCGATCGGAAAAAAATCGCGTTAAACCGCCCTAACGTTTTGCATACGAAGCGACGTTAATGGATCCCTTTGAACCGCGTTTAATTCTCCTCCTGGTAAAAAAAAAAAAAAAAAAAAAAAAGAGAGAAGGAAGAAGAGTCGGCGGAGTATGGTTAATTTGGCCTTTTGAGCGACAATTACACGGTGGACGGTGATTTTTTTTTTTTCCTCGGTGGACGTGGACGGATTGCAGCCGCGTCGAAGTAATGAAAAATGGAGGGGGACAGGGTTTAACAAACGCCAATTAAAATGAAAATAGCCACGGTGTAGCGCGAAATAAACAGGGCGAGGAGGGGACCGTTTATAATTTCACCGTGCTTTTCCGCGGCCATCGGCCATGAATGTTTCATGAGCCATGCTGGAAACGTTCGAATCAGAAGCAGATGCCGCCGAGGAAAAGATCAACTGGGTCGCGACCCGTGCGAAACCGTGGTTCAGGTGGAAAAGGGGGAGGGAAAGAAAAAGATGCAATCGTTGGAAAAATTTGTTAAAATATCTTTTCTTCCAATTTTCGGGATAAATCCTCTCTCTCTCTCTCTCTCGCGATATTTTTTTACTATTTTATAGTAAAAGGGATGGAATAAAGATTCAAAGATCGGCCAAAATGGAAAAAAAATATCAGAGAGGAAAAGAGATTGAATCTGGCGTGCAAAAGCGACCAACCGTTCCATCTTTCCGGAATCTGTCGCGCGCGACAGCTTTACCCGATCATCGAGAGCTTTTGCTTTTTTTCCCTTCCCTTTTTTCCACCCCTCCCCGCTGATGAACCTCTGACTAAAAGCAGAAAAATGCAGAGCGGGCGGAGACAGCTGGTGGGAAAAGAGATCGAGAGAGAAAGAAAAAAAAAAAAAAAGGAAGCTAATACGCTGGCACGTGAAAATCAGCGCGATCGTTTGACGTGGAAAATCGTCAAAGGGAAACGACAACTTTCCCCCGCGTTACATTAAAGCTACATTACTGCAGTTACCCGAGCTTTTTTCCTCTCTCTACCTTCGGGGCCTCGTCTCGTTCTCCGTCGAGCAAAGCCAAAGAAGAGGGAGAGAAAGAGAGGACGTGGCGGGAGAAAAGCTCGTAAAAAGGAAAGAAAGGAGGACGCGTTCGGAGAGAGAAAAAGACTCTTTCCCCCTTCTTTCTCGCGGCAAAGAAGCGCGATGGTCTTCGACATCGATCGTGAAAATCGAGGATGAGAAATCGATGAGATCTTCGTCTTAAGATCTTACGCAAACAACGACGACCACGAGACGAAGTTTCGTCTTTTTAAATGTTATTCCATCGATAGATTAATATCGCGGGTAACTTTATCGCGACTCGAAAACGAGGGCCGATATCGAGTTAACGTTTATATACACTCGTGCCTTCTCTCCCGGCTCGATATTACCCACTCCAAGTTAGCCGTGTGTTTACGTTAACGAGAGAGGAACAACCCCCTCGAGGAGTTTGTTCCGCGAATCACCCCTCCAAGGCCACCTTCTCTCCTTATCCTTGCAATTTATACGCACGGTGGTCGAAAGAAACGAAAGAAACCTACCTACGGAAGAAGAATTTAACCAATCCGGGAGAAAGTTTGTCCCGAAGTCACCGACTGCTATACCCGCTTCCTGAATCAATAATTCCTAAAGGGTACTTCCTCGTTCCATCGGTCCCCGCTTATTTGTCCACACCCACACTCGACCCAGTCTGCTCGCTCCCCTTTTGCCACCAACGAACACAGAGAAAGAGAGAAAGAAAGAAAGGAAGAAAAAAAGAAAAAGGGGGAGAGGCATATCGTTTTCACCGACATTCGGTCGACGCTGTTCTTTTCGGCCGCGAGGGGTGAAAATTACGGGCGGGTCGCGACACGAGAGTCCTCGATAGTCCTCGATGGGTGAGGGGGAGTTTCTGCTGAATTGACCATTAGCGTGGTTATTAGGTGGGTCGAGGGGGGTACACACATATATATATGTGTGTGTGAAGGAGGAGGAGGAAGGCTTTAGAATCGTTAAAGCGCTTACGCTAGAGAGGCTCTCTTTCTCTCGCTCTCTCCAGAGCAGACATGCGTGCGGGATACTCGCTAAGTGGTCCATTCAACGCTGCCTAACGGAATACATTACAGGAAGTAGCAGTTAAAAAACCTTTCCCCTCTCAAAGACCCCCGCTATCCTATTCGTCTTTCGACTCACGGGACGTAATTCTTGCTCGTTAAGTGGAGTTATTACATCTTTCTATATATATATAATCTGAATTACGGATGGCACGCGTTCGAGATATGGATCCTGGATGACACGAGTGTTCGACGAAATGGACGGGGGACAGAAAGCTTTTTTTTCCTCTTTTCTTTTTACGAAAGTTGTTGGAAAGTTGTCCGTTACCTTGCGGAGCATCTCCTCGAGCGACTCCATGTCCAGGGCGGAGTTGTTGTTCTCCGTGCGCACTGGTTGAACCATTTGTCACAGTTTCTCTCGTCACAGCCGCTCGCTTCCTGATCGCACACTGTTCCTCACTCGCGCTCGTTCCTTTCCCGGAAACTTACTCTCTACGCGTCTTCACAACTCTCTTGCATCGCGCTTTTCGCTTTCACGCGATCTCGCATCGAGCACCGATTTCTATTCCTTATTGAACCTCGTTTCCAACTAAGCGAATTTCCCTCCTAAGCGAACGAACGTACGCGGCTACTTGGAATTCTACAAACTTTTCGATAAGTCTCAAGGACAAAAGAATCGACTAATCGGTCGCGATAGAAGTCTCTCTTTCGCAAACAAGTATCGTCGGCCTGCTATCGTCCAAAGAAACTATCGTCTCATTTCTCTCCCCGAGTTTCCATTGTGCCTGCTTAGAATCTCGTCGAGAACCCCTTTAAAGAACCTTCGAAATTCTTCGAAAGTTGGAAAATCTGTCGATCACGGTCGGACGAGGATCGAGAAGTCCTTGTCTCCCTCCCAAGTAGGAAGGATTGATAAAAAAAAAAAAAAAAAAAGAAGAGGAATCGAGGACGGATTCGTCAGGCAATCGTCCGAATTTTACCAACCGAAACGTATAAATGAAAACAGGAGAGTTTATTATTACGCAGAAGAAAATTGCTTTCCGACTTTTCCTCGCGACGAGTGCGAAACGAAAAAGAAGCGGACTTTCTCGCGACGAGTTCTCGCTCGCGCATCGGGACGAGGACGTTGAGGGTGCTCGCACGCACCAATCGACTATTTTCGGGCGGCGGATATTTTTAAGCCCCCGTTTGGAGCACGAACGACCGATTTCCAAGAGAAAGAAGCCCTCCAAACGGAGAGAGAGAGAGAGAGAGAGAGAGAAGCGCAGTCGACGACCGATCCGAGAAAGAAAACGCGCGTCGGATGTGACGTCTCATCTCCTCCTTCTTCCCGACCATAATTAAATCCTGCCCACCGAAAAACACGTCACGGAAAATCTTTATTTTCTTCGCCCGTTTCTTCGAAAGCGTGTTTCTCTCTTTCTCTCTCTTTCTCGTGGCAACAACACGCTATCGCATCGTGGTATCGATTCGTCGAGAAACGAACGGAGAATTCTAATTTAAGAGCGGCGTAATCTTAGCGACAATTTTCATGGCTCCATCCGGGAAGATTAAACGCGAGTCAAGTATCGGGAGGCGTTAACCCCTTCTCGCGTTTCGAAAATTCGAGCGGCTCTCGAAGCCGAGAAACGCGTTTGGTTTCGAACCGTGTTACGCTCTCCACGAGTTGTTACGAGTCTCCAACGGATTTTTACAGCGGCGGATATCGTTTTCTCGCCAGTAAAAAAAAAAAAGAAAAGGAAAAAGTTTCGTGTCGTAAAGTCGATTCGAGAGATCCTTTATTTAATTTTCTCGGGGCGGAGATGTGCGTGGATCGGTTCGATCCCGAGATTTCGTTAATCGCCACGGGAGATATCTATCGTTCGCCGATTAATTTCCCGCGAGAGACGAATCCTCGTACGCGACGATACGCGATGATACTGGAAATCGCTCGGAAATGACTCGCTTTTCCTTTTTTCTTTTTCGCCTGGATGATGTTTAATCATCGGAGAGGATTTCCAACGGTTCGATCGTCCACGTGTTTGGGGAACGGGATCATTAATTCGCGGGTCAAAGCGGACAGGTATTTAATTAACCGAAACGTCAACTCGACAGGGTGATGGCGATATCCGCAAACAAGCGACGTGTTAACGTATTCCAACTATCTTCGCGAGTTTTCTCACCCCCCCCCTCCCCTCTCTCGATCCAGCTAAATCGAAATCGAAGTTGGAACATTTCCGTTTGGATGGATATCGATCGTACGAGGAAAGGGAGATCGCGTTAAAAAAGGCGAGCAACCCGTACTTTTCGCTCCATTAATCGGAAACAATCGAGAGATCTCGCGTTTCCGCCGATCCGGGGGCACACGGTTCGTCGACGTATAATAAGTGGATAGACGAGGTGAAAGGCGCGTCAAAAGCGATCGGGGGCGAAAGGTGATTCCGCTAAACCAACTTTATTTCTTTTTCTCCATTTATCGCGCTTTCGTCGGGAGAGAGAGAGAGAGAGAGCAGAGAGAGAGAGGAGTCTCGTCGCTTGCTCTTCCCACCTCTGTGTCTTCCCTCCGTCTCCCATCGCCGATCGACCGATGTTCGTTTCAGCTCTCGACACGAGCCGAGCCGACGCGTTTTATCTCGTCCCTGTGATCAAAGCTTAATTGAAAAAGGGCCGGGACCACCACCACCCCACTCGCCCCCAATGGAAACTGATACCGGCCGAATACGATCGACAATGCAGCCTTTTACCTCTCTTTCACCGCGTACGTACCAGTTTGCACAGGTATTCGCGGGGTAGCCGGTTAAATCGACGGATTAAACGCCATAGACAAAGAGAGAGAGAGAGAGAGAGGGAGGGGACGAAACTAGGAAATGGAGAACGGTTGCGCAACCGATCGACCACATCCAAGGTAATTCTCCACGGTGACCGCGTATCTCGTCCCAGATTAAACTGTCTGTTTTCATTTTTCGCGCCCGAATATGCTCTCATCTTTGCGCTCTCGTTTCTCCGTTCCCCGCGATTCCTTTTTTCCCCTTTAAACGATTAATTTTTAAATCGTTCCCCTCCTCGTCGCGTAGGATGGCGTTGCGACAACGACACCTGCCGATCCATCCACGCGCGTGGATACCAAAAGGGCTCGACGAAGGAGAGTGCTCGAAAGAGACGTCGGCTCAGCACACGCTCGGTCGAGCGCTCCCCGCTAATTGGCCGGCAACTCCGATTAATTACCAGCGCGAGAAGATCCCTCGATTTTTCTCGCGCGGCGTTTACCCGCTAATTAGTATCGTGGTGGATAATTGTGTTAGCGACAACGGGTGTTTCGGCTTCAAATCGTTCGATCATCCGAAACCTTCGAGAACGAGCTTCGAAACCTTCATTCCCTTCCATCTTCCGCAAAGGGTAAAGAAGAAAGTTAAACGCGGGGGGTAGAGAGAAAGAAACGGTTTATTGCCATCCTTAACTTGGTCGTAGAAAACTTGTACGAGATCGTAAACGAAAAGTGCAAAGATACTCGAGAGAGAGAGAGAGAGAGAGATCACTTTGGCTTCCTCTCGCATGGATACGAAAGAAAAACCTCTATTCAGCGTTACCCTTCATAACGGATCGTTTCATAAAAATAAAAACGTAAGCGGGTGCAGCCTCCTCTCCCCTCCCCTCGTGCGGAGAGGACGGCGCGCCTGTTCATCCGTAACGACCGAATATACTCTCGAATAATTCATCGAGTCGCGGATGATAACGTCTCGCGAACGGGTGAATAAATGATAGGTTGCGAAAAATGGTGCTCGATGGAGAAGGGGGGAGGGGGTCGAACGTCGATTCGGATTTGGTTGTTTCTGGTTTTCGCGCGGAATTATCGTAACCGCGCGTCAACGAAATCCGTTTAATCATATCCCGGATATCAGGGCGATTTTTAATTAAAAAACACTCTTCTCGCTCTCGTCGATCGATTTCCCACGTGAAAGCGGGAAATACGGTGTATATAATATTTAATCGCGGCGACAATTAATTACCCTTACCGAGAGTGTCTTACGATCGTCATTTCACGAGTCGATTAAACCGCGAATAAAACCGAATTAAACCGCGCTGCCACTTCTCTCCTCGATAACGGTCTACCGAACGACCGTCGCGTCGAGTGTCTTCTATTACATCCACCTTCTTCCCTCCTACAAATTCCACCCAACGATTTCGATTCGAATCGAGTCCAACACCACCGTAGATCGACGAAGGTCGAAAAATCCTTTCACCGATAACAATCGAGGCTCGAGTTTCTCGTGGTCATCTTACGATTGATCCCCGAATCGATCGACGATCGTCAACCACCACCACCACCACCACCACTTCTTCTTTTTCTTCTTCTTCTTCTTCTTCTTCTTCTTGTTCTCGATGATCGTGCACGAGTCGAGGCGACGATCCTCGCGTCACTGAGTGGCGTGAAACGAGAAGGAGCGAGACGCGTGGTGGCAAGGTCGAGCGGAAACTTCCATCCCGAGCCGCGGAAGTGTCGTCGAGAGTGTGTCGGATGCAGGAGAGGAGGGAGGGGAGGGGGGGGGGTTGGTGTTGGATAGAAAGCGGTTACGTGGGAAGCAAAGGGGAGGGGACGGTCGTCGCGTGTCCGTCGGCGCGATGATCGATCGAACGACAACGAGAGCGTTGTGCTGCTCCGGTCGCGGTTCACGGGCCACTGAGAGGGAACGTTGTGTTCGAGTCGTGCTCGAGCCACCGACAGACAGAGAGGGAGAGAGCGTGGCGTACGTCACATGCGCGTTGTAACCCCAAACAAAAACGCCCGCTGTCCTCGTCCCGCTCGCGTCTCTCTCTCTCTCTCTCTCTCTCTCTCTCTCTCCGTATTCCTCCACCATGGTGAACAACAATAACAACAGCACGCGCGCCGCACGGGGATGCAGCGGATCGGTGCAGAATACGGAATCGGGAGTTGTGCCAAACTGTGGCCGCAACCTCTTCTGCCCTCTCACCCACGCTCCCTCTTCTTTCGCGCTGACAGCCGCTCGTAATCACCTTTTTCGCGCAACTCTTGCTCGCGCCGGCTCTTTACTCCCACTTTCGAGAAAGGATTACGTAACGGATAGGAACGAGGGTGTATCGGGATCACAGGGAGGGAAAGGGAAGCTCGTGTCGAGGAGTTGCGTAACTCGCGTGTGTTTTTTCGCGATACGAGATCGTTATATCGAGAGAGGATTTAACCGGGCGTGAACCAAGTTTCTACGGCTACGTGACCGTATATACATCGCGCGAATTTTTCCAAAACACGGGGATAGACAGAGATCGATCGATCGATCGGGCTCTTTCTAACCTGTAGATATCCACAAGTGCTAGTTGCTAGCACGATCGTATCCTGTTAAATTCTTCGAGATATGTTATCGAGATCGATCGATATGGCAAACACGCGGATCCCCGTGCAATTACGTTGCTCGTTCGACTCACCTGGAACAAAAAGCGAAAAGGAAATTTTCGAGTTGGCACTTTCGATTGGAAAAAAGGAATTTCGTCCCCTCCCTTTTTGAAACACCGCAGCCGCACACGTCGTACGGTTCTCTCGTCCACGGGTTGTCGCGTAACGTTATCGTCTTGACGCCGCCCGTCACCGCAAGAAACCGATAGCGGAAGCACGAGCGACCGTTTTGATATTCGGGGCGCGGGCTGGACGGAAACGTGGCCGAGCATCTCGTCCCGTCGTGATGTCGTCAACGTGTCGCCACCACCGACTCGTGGCGACGTTTTACGAGTCGACAACGACGAGAAGCGGCTATCACGCGTGTAACCATCTTTACCCACCGCTTTTCGTCCCGCTCTTCTGTAACGCGCGCTGCTCTAATTCCCTCCAATTTCCAAAACCTCGCCTATTTTCGACCGAGCCAATTTTTTCGGCTTTTCGTTCTTCTCTCTCTCTCTCTCTCTCTCTCTCTCTCTCTCTCTCTCTCTCTCTCTCTCTCTCTCTCTCTCTCTCTCTCTCTCTCTCCAACTTTAATTCAGTTTCGCAAAAAGGGAGAAAGACGATTCTTCGCGGGGAGGGGAGAGAGAGTGTAAATTGATTTTAAGTAGTTGGAAGCGCGGGTTTGATGGTTTTTGGGGGCAAGTTTTTATTTGGGAGGGAAGGTTTTAATCGCGCAATTTCATGGGCAACTCGAGGGGGATGTTTGCAGCCGAGTTCGGAGGCAGATACGGAGATGGGCGGCAATTAATTAACGGCCGGTTTTAAAACCCGCGTAGAATGGAGTTCAGTTGCTAGGAGCCGTCCAATTGTCGATTCAACGAGATTCTCCGACAAACTTTTCACCGCGTACTCCTCTCTTTTCTTTCTTTCTTTCTTTCTCCGATTCCCGAAGAGGAGGAGGAGGAGGGTCGAAAAGTTGATATCGTTTTACGTCCGAAACTGTTCCTAGGAATTTTGTTCCATTCGCGGGATCTAGGAAGAAACACGAGCCCCATTTAGATTTCGAAACGCGTTCGAAACGGATCTAAGAATAAGACGCGTGGTCCTCGGCTTAACGGGATAACCGATTTAATTCCCCCCTCGAGCGGACCCGAATGAGCGAGACGAATGAAACATGTGCGAATCTCTTAATCGCGGAAAGGTTTAACGAGATCCGTAGACGTCGTAAATTCTCCCTTATTTCCAAATTAACGAGCGCGCTCAAACTGACCGTCGACAATATTTCCACGCCCGCAGCGAGCGTGTTGCTCGCGCACGACCAACTGGACCGGAAGCGGCTATTACGCGCCAGGAAAATTAACTCCCGCTCCCGTAACCAAGTTCCGTCGCGCGCTTTTCCACCTCTTTGTATTCCTTGTACGCGTGCCTGCCTGTCCATAGACAGATCCGATATCGAGTCGAGCGCGAGACAAATTCAAATCGAGATAATGCGCGGATGGATAGATATTCATCATTTTTGAATCCGAAACTGTAAATTCGCGCAACCCTTCTTCGTCCTCGTTCCCAGGACGACGCGTATCTCCGTCGATCGATCGCGTTTCTCCGTCCCTTGATCCTTGCGTAAAAATAGCAGCCACGTAGCTCGAGCGTGACGCGGGAAAAATGTAAATAAACACACGAAAAAAATGTAAATAAATAGAAAGGTAAACGGGCGAAAATGTAAATAAAATAGGGGGAGAGAAAAAGAGAAAATAGCGGACGGGGTAAACAAGAGGGGAAAATAAACGAATGCGATAAATCGTTTCGAGATCTTGCTTTGTCCAAGCACGAAACACAGAAACTACGGACAAAGATAGAAGAGGACGAATGTCGGGATCGTACTCGGGGCGAATCATTCGCGTTCCCGACCGTTGTCCCATCCGATTTCTTCCTCCTCCTCTCTCGTCTCCAACGTTCCTCGTCGTCGAACACGAGGAACGCGAGTCGTCTTCGCCGAAACGAGCATCGTTTTTATTAATAACGCGATATCGTTGCTTAATAAAAGATCTCGTTTCGAGGAACGCGCGTGGAAAACCTTGCGCATCGAGATCCCTCCCCCGTCGAAAGACCTCGATTAATCGATACGACGGGTTAATTAACCGACGGCGGTTTCATTAGAGGGGCTCCCGCTGACCGATGGCTATGCCGGGAATTTTCGCGAAATTCCTCCAAGAGCCTCGTGCGATGAATTTTCAGTCGAGCCGCGCCCACCCACGCCCTGCTCTCGCCTCGTCAACGAGCGCAACACCACCGTTCCCCTCTTTTTTTCCCCTTCTTTTTTTCAATTACTCGACCGCCCATGCGACACTCGCGCAATTACGACGAGTTGGCAACTGGGTCAGGAGCGTGGTTTAATCCGGTGCTCTCCTCCCAAGGAATTTCTGCGTTGGACGACAGGAGAATTCCGCGTCACCACGCTTTCGCCTCGACGCGTTTCGACAACGAACTTTCCTCTCCGATCTAATGCGCGTTTTCTCAAACTATTACTCGTCAACTGGAGAAGGAGAAGGAGGAGGAAACTGCGCGTTCTCCCTCCGCTAATTGACTCATCGGAGAAGCTACTTAACGGGGTCCAGGGTCAACGCGAGCTCGTGGCAGACGATTCGTATTACGCTCGTAGCAGAGCGATCGATGCCTTCGACGAATCGTTAACAAAAAAGGACTTTCCCCCATTATATTTTCTTTTTCTTTTTATCCTCCAAGAAGAATGGAGGTCGAACGAAAGACAAGGCGAGCGGAAGCAATAAGTTTCGATTGATACGGAAACGCGGGGAATACTCGAAATCGTTATTTTCATCGTCGGCAAGGTGAAAGAAGGGAAGAAGGATCTTCTTTTTTAAAAATTTTTTAAAGGAATTTTCGGCAAGAGACTCCGAAAACGACGGAATCAATATTTAATTCCGTCTACTTTTGGCCGCTGCCTCGACAATCGGATCAACCGAGAAGAATAGAGCGGTAAACAAGGAGGAAGGAAGGAAGGGGGAGGCGTTGCGAAAAAACGGAAAAGGGGAGCGGTGAATAGAGAAGTGGAGAAGGTTCTTCCCTTGGAAAACTCGATAAGACGCGGCGCAAAATCGCGACGAGCCAGCCGAATTCTGGCGAATCGAACGGAATCCATCGTCTTTTCCACGATTCGTACACGCGAATTCTTTCCTCCAAACTATCCGCCTCCCCCTTTCCGTTTCTCGAGAACTGTCGCACAGAACGAGTTTTTCCAAACTTTCGCCCATCCGTACGTTCCTGCATGCGGTTTCCCTTTTTTTTTTTTCAATTTTTCCACAGATTTATCGCAACTTCGATTGAAACAACATGGAGGTTGATGTATAATTAGCAACGCGCCAATAACCGGCGAGACGTCTCGTTGAATGTTTAACAGAGAAGAGAAAGGGGGGAGGGGGCTGTAGGATCGTGATTTCAAAATCTCGCGGCATAATTATCGCGGAATGTAAATGCTGCATAACGTAGTTCCATTTAGTTCGATAATTGGTGAATGCACGGACGAGGAGAGCTTTAATTAAATTTTCGCCTAACCTCGGTGAAAACGATACACGGTCCGGCGAACTTGCCCCTTTTTCTCCTCGCCACCTATTTAATCCCCCCCCGCGAAATTACACCGAATTTCGTCGTTTACACTCCTCGTATAACAAGGCGGAGCAACAGGCTTTTCCGTACAATATCCGAGATATTTAACAAATTTATTTTTCGCCGGATCGAGAAAAGAAAAAGGAGAGAGGAAGAAAAAAGAAAAAAAAAATCCATTGTTGGAAAGGCACGTGTCCGCGTTCCAGAGAGAAAAGGTTTCGCGTGGAATCCACGCGAAAAACGTGGCCGAGGAAAGCAGCCATAAATTGTCCAGGAGGGGGGGAGGAGGAAGAACGATATATCTGGAAGGTGGAAAGGTGGGGGGTAGTACGAAATCACCCTTACGCACGGTCAAACCACGAGGGTGGTGGTCTCCTCCTCGAACGGTGGATACCGATAGCCGTGCGCGTGATGAAATTTAATAACCTCCCCTCCCCTCCCGTGCCCGTCTTACAAACGATCCCGATTAATTCCTCGGATAAGCGTAATCATGAACGGCGATCGCCAACAACGAAAACGTTCACGGCGAAGAAGGGGAGGAGGTCTCGATGTTACTCCGCGTTACAAACGCAAATCTAACGGGTCGAACGAGGGGGAGAGGGAGGGTGGTGGCCGAGAAACGGTCGATAAGGGGTGTAAGATAAGCTTGGAAGGCGGCGATTTTTTTCTCGGGCGAGAGATAAGCGGGATATTATTCGGAGGCGTGAAGAAGAAGGGCGTGGAAAATTCGGCGGAAGAAACGAAGGAAGAGGAATGTTCGGCCTCGCCTTTGGAAATAGTCGATAGATCAACGATCTCCAAGCATGGCCCAATTTATCGTTATTGTTCCGTCACCTACACTAAGCGAACCCGGCCAATTCCCGGGGGAAGAGAGACGACGATGACGAATCGCGACGTTGACGTTCGCAGGATGTCGCGGGGAATTTTAAGCGTGCCGTGGATTTTAGTTGAGCGGCGCGATCGCGTACAAGGCCGGAGGCGACTCGTCGTTGCCTGATTGATCGGAATTACGCGCGGTTAATGGTTTAAGAGCATCCCTCGAGTTCCGATGCAGCGCTCTAACAAGTTACGTCGTTCCTCCGTCCGACTAATTTTGATTCGTACGAGCAATCCGATATATCGAGATATATATATATCCACTGTCTGGTCTCCTCGAGACTTCCTCGAAGAAGAATTTTATCCGGGAAAGGAGGAGTGTATCGATCGCGAGGATTCTTAATTATCGAAAGGTGTTTAGAATTTCGGGAAGAGACTCGTCTGAGTGGCTCGTTAGACGGCTTCATCGCGTCCTTTGGTTTGTAATCTCCGTCTCCGTAAAACGGGGTATAACGAGGAGAAGAGCGGCGAGGAGGACGGCGAGATCGATAGAATTAACGAGTTGGCGGGTGTACACAACCGGTGGTAATATTATCCCTCGCACGGGATCGCGCGTTTCCATGGGCTTGTTATTCCCGCCCATCGACTTCCGCTCCATCGATCCTTCTTCGCGATTCCTCCTCCCTCGCCCCTTTCGAAAAACTTTGCACGCTAGATGCTCCCCCTTCAGAGATAGCTCTCTCTGTCCTTCCTTTTTCACTTTCACTTCGCTTTCTGGAGTGACCGAATCCACCACTCGAGAAGATCGATCGATAGAAAGAGGAAAACGAATCCATCTTGGCGAATCTTCGTCGTGCTCCTAATCGATCCTGTATTTTAAAGGGAAGGAATCCCGGTTGAATTAGCGTCGAAACTCGACGAAAGGAAAGATCCGCGACGGTGAAAATCCTCCTCGAACGCATCAATCTTTGAGCGCGAGAAGAGAGGGAGGGGAGGAGGAGGAAGGGTGGATCGTGGACAAAAACTCGGTCGCCGATGAAAGGCGGGGAGGAGGGAAGGAGAGAAGGGTGTAATCAACGCGCGGGTGTCACAACGATTCGAAGAGAGAGCGATATTTCGGGAAGAAATTGCGGCTCTCCGCGGTAATTTATACTCGTCGGAATGGGCGAATGTGGCGCACAGGGCCACGACCGGAACGAACAAAAGCGGCGTGTAAATAACGGCCAACACCGAATGCTTTCCCGGATGATCGTCATTGTTCCAGCCGCAGTTACATACGTGCCGCTCGAAATGCGGCGAGCTACATGCCGAGAGAATCGGAGGGGAGCGATGAGGGACCGCCCCCGTCAACCCGTTTTCGTTCGCCGACGATTCCTCCGGCTACAATGCGAGCTTTCCCCGGATCCATCCACGCCATGCGCGCTTCGTCGTTTGAACGCCTCACGAATTAAAATCGTCACGCGGAAAAAGCTGGAGAAACGATACGCGTCTCGCGATTCATCGTTGGTTAAGTCTTGCTACGGGTAAAATGCCATTGACGTACTATGGGCGACTGTAGTCGGTCTGCACAAGATGCCGCGTATTGCACGTATGACGAGAGATAATCGGCAAAAGAAGATGGCAAATCAATTCGGAGACTTGGCTTGTTCGAAGCTTTACTTTTTTTTCAACAACAGATCCAAAGGAACTGTACTTCGAACCGGATTTTATCCCATCCCCTTAAAACGACGAAAAGAAGACGTATTGACGGTTATTATTATCGTACAATTGTATCACATCGTAATGTTCACATTGTAATGTTATTTGATTCGTAATTAAAAGTGAGCGTGGTTAGAAGTGTCGAGGATTGCAGTGAGGCGTCGTTCTCGACCACGATGCATTTTTGACGCTGTTCAGCGAGAGCCAAATGTTTCTTCATCGCGTGAAAAATCTCTTCGAATTCCCTTTCTGAAAAGATAACGTTCGATCCGATATTTAGTGGACGACGCGTTCTCGTCTTTCATCCCCCCAGGGGAACGTGCTCGCTTCTCTCCCGATAAAAACCGCATCGTGGAGTCGTCGCCGGCCCCCGAAATCCCGAGGACCGTGTATCGCGTGTAAACGACCCACGCCACCCACCTCGAAATCCGCGGTCACGCCGACATTGCGCCGGAAACTCCGCTCCCCCGGGGAATTGGCGGCGTCTGCTTTAGCGCCGGGCCCCCGTTCCCAATCCCAATGACACGCCATTCGTGTCGGTGCTAATCCGGGCTAAGGAGGTTGAACGTAGGATTGTGGCCATTAATTCGAGCAACCCCTCTACTCGGTGCCTGGCATCCCGGCCTCCGCAAACAATTCCTGAACCAGCCCCGGTTATCGGTGCGACGCCTCGTCCTCGTCGTCGATCGAGGACCATCGAACGCGGGATACGCGATCGGGGCCCATGCCAACCACTTCTCTATGTTTATTTTTGAACGCGCCACTTTTCACAGGATATCGTTCGAACGCTTACTTCCGTACGATCGATCGTTTTCGAACAGGAAATGCCGCGAGATTCGCCACTTGTTTACTACGATTCGTCTCTAAAAATACGGCCGATCAATATCGAGGGAGTTAATCCTTAGGACTCTCCAATGTAGAGTTAGACTCGGCATTATACATTGTAATTTTTAAAATAATTTAAAATGTTTAATCTTTTTTTTTCTTTTAAATATTGTAATGTAATAAATAAAGATTGAATTTGTTATATTTCGCCATTTTACACGATTAAGGGGTCGTTGTTAAAAAAAAAAAAAAAGAAAGAATTAAGGAAAGCGCAAAGTTAAAGGATGGCACGCGCTAATTCCGCGTTGAATCCCATTGGCTCGCGCTTGAGCTCGGCGATCCCGTCTTAATTCGAGCGCAAAAGAATCGAAGCGAGGGAACATCGTTCCAGCTTGAGCGGGAAAAATCCGCGTGGAATCCAGCTTGGCTGCTCATCCACCGATCGCGGAAGAAGCAGCAGCCGGAGAGGAGATGGTGGTGGCGGGGGATGATGAATTACCGGAGGAACCATCCATCATTGTCATAAACAGCGCGAAGATCGCTGTTCCGGGGAGCAACCCCGGGAGCTGCAGGCGGCCTCTTGCTAAGATAATTACCGCCATCTTCCAATAATAACCCAGCGGTGCCGCCAGTCTGTTAAGTATTATCGGCCGGACTTCATTCGCCCAACTGTATAACTAGATGGGGACAGGGAATCGATCTCGTCGCACTTCTCGTCGCGTGAATTTTCTCCCAATTCCTGCCCAACTTTCCAACTCTTTCTCTCGATCGATTCAAAACTATTTCGCCGTTCCTTTCGCTACTATAGTCGCTCTGCATAAGATGCCACCGAAATACCAGGGGCCACTATAGTCGCACTCAATAAGATGCCACCAAGATACTCTACGGACGACTATAATCGCTCTGCATAAAATGAGGTATTATGGATGACTATAGTCGCTCTGCATAAGATGCCACCGAGATACCAGGAGCCACTATAGTCGCTCTGAATAAGATGCCACTGAGATACTTTACGGACGACTATAATCGCTCTGCATAAGATGAGGTACTATGGATGACTATAGTCGCTCTGCATAAGATGCCACCGAGATACCACGGGCCACTATAGTCGCTCTGCATAAGATGCCATCGAGATACCAAGGGCCACTATAGTCGCTCTGAATAAGATGCCACCGAGATACTCTACGGACGACTATAATCGTTCTGCATAAGATGAGGCACTATGGATGACTATAGTCGCTCTGCATAAGATGCCACCGAGATACTCTACGGACGACTACAATCGCTCTGCATAAGATGAGGTACTATGGATGACTATAGTCGCTCTGCATAAGATGAGGTACTATGGATGACTATAGTCGCTCTGCATAAGATGAGGTACTATGGATGACTATAGTCGCTCTGCATAAGATGTCACAAAGATATTACGAGCGACTTTAGTCGCTTTAGACAAGATGTTATTGAAGTACTCTATAAACGACTATAATCGCTCTGCATAAGATGAGGTACTATGGATGATTAGTCGTTTTGTATAAGATGTTGCGTATCGTACGATACGACGAGCGATTGGAGTTATATCTTCCTCGAAATATAGCATCGATATTTTATTTTTATCATCAATTTTGTTTTCTTTTTTTTCAATAAACAACACGTCGAAGCAACTCGAATTGTAAACGTTGACGATCTTTCTCGAGCACCGTGCACATTTTTGGTGCTGCGGTTCGGAGAAGTAAGGCCCGTAAGGGAAGAATTAATTTTTATCTTAAAACTCGAATCGAGCTCGCGTCTCTCTCTTCGATTCTGGAATCTAGAAGAAACGTTCTTAGAAACGTGGAAACGTTTCCCTGGATAGGGAAGATGAACGAGTTCGCTCGAATTTCGAACGAACGAAGTTTAGACGAGGCAGGTAGCCGATTCGTTCGCGGAATCGTCGGCGGATGGAACGAGGAGCGGTGACAATACGCCTATAAAACCGTCGTCGTGGTCGCGATCTTCGTTATTCTCGCGCTATTTTCGCCGGCGTTTCCGGCGACGGCGTCGGTGAATCAGCGGCCAGACGAGTGGAAACCCGCGCGTACGTAGAAACCCGACGAGGATGACAGGGAGGGGGGGGAAGAGAAGCGGCGTACTTGGCGTGGGTGTGCTTTTATTATCGTGTCATCCCGTAAGTGCAGCCGGTCCTCTCTCGTCGTTTCGTATCTTGTCGCCGTGTGTTTCGTCCCTCGTTCGCCTTCTTTTTCTCTCTTTTTTTTTTCTCGTTTCTCCTTTCGAAAGACTTTGCCGCGCGCGATAAGCGGCTTGTTTCCACCGACGTTTCAACCCGATCGACTAGCCCAGAGAAAGACGGAAAATTGTATCACATTTCCAATTTAAACTACGTAGTTTTTATCATCACGACGTATCAGAAACACGCACGTATTTTCCCCTCCCCTGTTGTTACTGTATTATCGAAAATCGTTTGATCCCCCCAAAAGAAAACACGAAATTAAAAACTTCTCCGTTTCCATTCCTATTGAACGAGCGAGAAGCGATTACAAGCGATTACAAGAGTTCAGAGAGGCGACGACACCGTTCACCGATCATCGCGTCACGAATCCCAAGATATATAATATTTCACAGAGTATTTCGTAACGAGGTTCTCTCTCCCCAATCCGGTAGCCAGGTATGGCAAGTTTTTAATTAACACGGTAATGTACTCGTCACCGAGGCGTTTTCCCGCCAACAACGCGTTCGGAGTCGTAATTTCGGTCGCGTTCGTTCCGTCGTAAAAGTTTGCGTCCCCCGAGCGTGCGAGGCACGGTAACGGGGCGAATAATTCCGAGGCTAGAAGCAATGGGAAAAGAAGCCAGTCGGCTTTACGATGTAACGACAACGCCGCCACGCGTTGATTAAACTCACCATCGTTGCACATATTCGACGCGCCGCTAGAAACATTGGCAACGCGTATAGGACGCGATACAAGTACGCTTTTTACCACGGATCTAAAATTTTTCGCTACGCGAAAAAACGTTCCATTCCCTTTTCATAGTTGAAGCAAAAAAAAAAAAAAAAAAAAAAAGGAAAATGGATCGAGAACTCGTTTCGCGTATCAATTTTCGCAAATATTTTAATTGCTCGTCATTAAGGGGTAACCTCGTCGCCCACACTTGTCGGCCGAATCGTGCGGATTTCGCGTTTAATTGGCCGTGCTCGAGAATAGCGCGCGCGTTGCGCAATCGTGCGTGTGGAAGGAGATAATGGAGCGAGAGAGAGAGAGAGAAAGAGAAGGGAAACGAAAGAAACGACAATTTCCCGCGAAGAATCGGCGAGGAGAGGACAAAGAGAGAGAGAGAAAGAGGGAAGAAAAGTGGAGAAAAACGAGCGCGAAAGGGGGGAAGGAGAGGGAGAGTCTGGTTCGAAGAGTCTGGCCGGTAGTTTAATTTATAAATAGCGGTGCCGGGAACGGACGCTCGCAGTTAATAAGCCCCCGCTTTCGACTCGCCACCAACCTCGAACGGCGATCGTTCATACACACCGAATGAATCGATTCCGACGACTTTTACTAATCGCCGCGATTAACGATTACGATCCATTCCCGGCTCCATTATTTTCCGCCGATTTACTCGCGCATATGTACGCGAAACAATGGCGCGTGCATTAAGAACGAAGCTCGAGAGAGAGGCGTCGTTTAGATCCATTTTCAAAACCCGCTTCGATTTTCCACCTTCTCTTCTCCTCGAGATGCTGGGATGAAATGGAGCGTACGCGACTGGAAAGGAAGCGGAAAAAGGCTAATCTCGAGGAGTTGAATTTTTCAAGGATCGATTTAAAGAGTGCGGCCAAGTCGAGGCAAGCGACGAAAGTCGGTTACGACAAGTTTTCGTCGCGCGAGCTCCCCTCTCCGCAGGAGAATCCGAGGGAAAGGGAGGATTTTTCACTTTACGATTCTCTCACCTAATCCGCCTGAAGGTCGCTCGTAAGCGAGACGGTGCGTTCGTGACGTGGGTAGGGCGATTGCACGCTTTGTCGCTCTTTCTCCTTTTCTCCTCGTCCCTCCCTTTTCGAGAATTCGGTTCTTCCTCCCGGTTTTATCGCATCGTAATTGTCTCTCCTTCAAAAATATATATTCACTCTATTCTTTCGATCGAAAGATTCGATTCCAAAAACACCGCGTAGAAACGTATCAATTTCGTCGATGATCGCGATATCCTTTCCTATTCGGGAAACGTTCTTTGATTGCGCACCACGATAACAGTTCAGATCGATAATTGATAACGGAGGAGGATAACGAGCCTCTTGCGCGTTCCTCTTTTCAATCGCGATTGTATCCACGACACAAAGATTCCCCCTTTCTGCCTATCTTTTCGGGAAGCTTGAAAAAATTGAGATTAAACAACTAGCTAGCGCGTTACACATTTTTCCTTTCTCGTGCAACGAAAATAAAATATTTCATCATCGATTGTACAATTCTCGGTCCTTAATGTATTTGTTCCCTTCGAAATAAAAATGGACGCGTCGTATTCGAGGAAGGAAGTTCGAAAAAGAATCAGGGGGGAAAAAAAATTGATTTCCGTTGTTATTCACGGCGAGGCCGACCGATATTCTAAAAAGAGACGCGAACAATAAGACAAATCCCCGGACTGCAACCGTGGAATTACATTTTTTCCGTGGCGCGACAATTTCTCATTTTCACCCGTACGCCCGAGAACGTACTAATTAAAATTCTTCCGCGAAGAAAGGGTCGCGGGAGTGCACTCGTCGAAGAAAAAGTAGAAAAAAAAAAAAAAAAAAGAAAAGAAAAAATGAATAAATAAAAAGTGGGATATATATATATCGCGAACAAAGGGCACGAGACGCAAAAATCGAAGAAATAGAGTCCGTCTCGAGGAATACATTTCTCAGAGAATATTTACGTTCAACGATCGTGTATCGATCCCGAGATCGTTCCTTCACTCTGCTCTCGAAACTTGGTGCACATTCGACGCCCAACGGACGAAGAAAAGTTTGCTCGATTCGAACCATTTCACGACCGCTTTCGCACCCACCTTGATCGCCACCGCGCTACACTTTCCACCATTGAATTAACTCGAAACAATATATCGCGGCCATTGTTAACCGTCCCCGCTTCTCTAAGCGAGGCTACTTCATTTATCAAGTTAAACAATGGGTTTCCCCTCCTGGCTGGATGGGCTATCAGCCCTCTTCGAGCTTTTCCTTTCCTTCCTCCGCTCAAAATCATCCCCCAACGCGCTTCTTTCGCCCCTCTCTCTCTCTCTCGCGAGCGTGAGATTTTCCACGCGAGAACACGCCGCTCGCAGCAAACGTTTCACGCTCTTCCGACCGCACCGAGTCGAGGATGATCAAAACTGGCGAGGCGGCGATCTTATTGGAGAGCGAGAGAGAAAAGAGAGGGGTGTCGTTTCATGAAATTCTAACTCAATTTCCAGAGACACGGCCCCTCTTTCGACGTTATCGCTGCCTAATCGTCGCGAGAACCGGCATGAACGGGACGTAAACTCGGACGTAAAACTGTTCTCCCCCGAGGAGAATCGGGAGATCTCTACGAGGAATTCCGTCCAATTGCGTTCCTTTTTTCTCTTTTTCTTTTTACGATCGGGGAGAATTTACGTAGCCTATACTCGTCGAAATCGGTTATCGAATGTTCCCCGCGGGTTAGGGGACACAGCTAAACAACCGATTCGACTACCACTGATCGCTTTTCCAATTTCATCGACGAAAATGCCGGACAATTCTTTCCAATTCCCTCTGTTCTATTTGTGTATTGTTATACACAAACGCGAAGAATAATTTTTTTCTCTATTCTATTTATATTTATATTACGCAAAAGGAAACGCGAGGAAACGGGGCAAGTTGTATCGCTGAACTCGATCGATCGAATTATATGGGTTAACTCGACCGTTGATCGCTTTTCCAATTTCTTCGACGAAAATGCCGGACAATTCTTTCCAATTCCCTCTGTTCTATTTGTGTATTGTTATACACACAAACGCGAAGAAACGAGGCTGCAAGTTTGTATCGCTCCTCGTTTCTTCCTCGATAACGAGGCTAATAAAGAACAGGTGGATCAAAGGAACGTATAAACATTGGTGGAAGATGGCGGGTAACGGAAGGCGGCCGTCCATTATTCTCGGAGTGGAAGAAACGCGACGGGGGTGTGTTTAAAAGTGTGCTCCTTGGAGGCGAGCCAGAGCCGGTGTATCGATAGATTCCGACTATTGAGTCGGGCCACGTTCAATTAAACGTAAGTAACGAACCGTGGAATTAGAGTGGCGCCCTATATAACGCGATAACACAAACGACACCGGAATTCGCGTCGAATTTAGTGCTTTAATCCGGCACGCGACCGTTCCTTCGTTTCTGAATTTAACGCTCGGTGAAACTCTTGTTTATCGGGCAGATTTTTCCTTTTTTTCCTCTTTTTTCATTTTACACGGTCAAATTCTCCAAGCGCCAAAAGGGGAGGGATCGTTTCATTTTCCTCGGGCGGGAACGCATTTGGCAGAAAAGGCGATTCTCCTCGGCAGAATGATTCTGGATGAGATTTTCAAACGGCTAGCGTTCTTCCTTCTCGTTTCGAAGAGGAGGAGATCGGTCGAGGAGAGAAATTTAACGCCTCGAAACCAGGGCGAAAGAAAGATAACGTTCGTTTCTAAAGTAGTTTAAGAAAAAAGAAAAAAAAAAAAAAGGAAAAGGATATCTTGGAATTACACGTTTAAACATTTTGCCTATTTACGTTCCGTCCTCCAGGATATTTGTATCCGTCTTTGCTCTTAATCCCGTTCTTCGTAAATTAGACGATTTTCTCCGACGAGATAATATTCGATTTCCGTTTCTTTTCTCGGCGAAGCAGGAGGCGAAGAGAAGTTTTCGAGAATCGGAGACAATAAGTTAGTTGGCAAAGCAATTTCGCGCGCGCGTCCAAGTTTTCCTATCTTTCGCCTTCTATCCTTGGAATTCCTCGTCTTGCCATCTACTTACGCGGCTAAAAACCATGGTTTTCGTAGAATCTCCGAAAAAGTTTGCACGCAAGTTCCACGAGGAAACAACCACCGCTGGGATCATTTCCAATCTCGCGACCGATGTTGTCGTTACATCCGTCCGACCTTTTCTAATCAATTTCCAAGAAACTTTCTACTACTCCTCTCGATCGCCCTTCGACTCGATCCCTCGAACAAGAAAGGAAGGGAAAAAATTCGAAAAAAGAAAAAAAGGGAACAAGCAACGGAAGAGATTCGAGAAGGATTTTCCAACGGGGCAATCGTTATCGGGGCGAGATTTCCTCTAATCTCGCCGTTAGTATAAACTAGTCCTCGCGCCTCGAACGACGCCCTCGTTAAACCGTGAAAGCGTCGTTGTTGCCGCTTTCCAATTTCTATTCCCTCGATTAGGAGAAGTCGGGGGAGAAACGAGCTCCCTCTCCGCGTTAAAGGATATCTTCAACCGAGTCACTCTCTTGTTTCGCTCGTCGTTTTATCGGGGATAAACTCGGGGAAAATAATTAAAACGATCGGTCACAGCGATTTGCCCTCCACTGTTCCGTGAAAAGAGGAGATATAATAAATTATCGAGTCTCCGAAATAAGGAAAAACGTTCGTGGACGAGAAGTGGAGAATTTTATTCCTCCCCTTGCGTGATATTTTAATTTGCACGCTTGTTGCACTCCTTCTTCTTCTTCTTTCCCTCGTCCCTTTCTCGATGAAAGCGAAGATCGAAGGAGGTTCTGCATTTTCCTCGCCAAGCCTGGGCAAACACCTGGATTCTCTTCCGAGGAACGCGTAAATCTCGCTTCGAAAGTAATCGAGTGCTCGAGGAAGCGAGACTAGGATCGATTAGAGTGGAAATAGACCGATCGAGTCTTTTTTCAATTAGATCGGAAAGAAGTTTGGAGAGAAAAGGCCTCGGTTGGGGAAGAGGGAAGAAGGGGTGGTGATCGAGAACGGTGGAAGGTTCTCCGCCGCGAGGACGGGGCGTCCCTTATCGGTCTAAAGGGAACCCCGCTTGACCAAATCGCTCGATAAAAAGCACATCGACCAGTTTCCTTTTTTTTGTCAACCTTTGTCTCGATTTAAAACTGTCCCTATCCCACGGGCCCCATTATGCCAGCCAATTCCTCCTTTATTTTCGCCCGTGGTAATTTATTGAATTATTTCGCGTCCGAGAGAGAGAGAGAGAGAGAAAGGAAAAAAAGAAACGAGAAGTGATCCCTTATCAACCTTCCTCCATCTTTTCACGGATTTAAATTAAAATATCTCACCTCGAGTTTCCAAAGTCAATACGCCCTCCCCCCGTTTATATCTCGTCGATCTCTCAGCGGAGGATTCAACGTTTAAATATTTCGAGTCTCGCCCAAGTCGAAGCTTCTCCATTATTTATCTTGCTTGCTCGAATCTTTCGGAGAAAGATAACGAAGGACTGCGAACGATCTTGCACGAGAGATCGGCGAAAAATAGAAGGATTCCCGATCATTCCTCCTACGCGTTTTTTAATCACGCAACCTGCGCGATTGTCCCATTGTTTTCATTGTCATCCGTCCGCCCGTCATTCATTGCTCGCCCCGGCAAAATGAGTTTCCTATGCGTCCATTCCCCTCCTCCTCCTCGTCCTTCCCATCGAATTCCAGCGAAACTTCTATCTACAAAGATCAGAGACGAGCGAACACGTTGGCGACGAGATCCCCTGGACGGTGATAAAACACAGGAAAGGCGAAGGGGGAGGCCACTTGCGCGAGGCGAGTGGTTCGATTTAGCAAAGCGACGGATCGGAACGGGGCGTGGGAGGGGGTTGGAAAAGTTGGTGGTTGTTTTACGCGATAACGTTTCCGTTCTCATCGGCGTATTAGTTGAAAAATCGAGCGTGGAGTAGGCGAGCAGACGTGGTCTGCAAGGAAGGTAAAGTGCAGAGAGGAGGATACTCTTGCAGAGCCGATAAAGTTGCCCGAGAGATAACTCGTTCGGGGGTTAAATGGGCTCGACGAGCTTCCCGCCGGCAACAACTTTTTCGGAAAAGCAAGAAGGCGGGGGAGAGGAAGGCGAAAAAAGCCAAATACCGCGTTAATCGAATCTGTCGGAAGCTTTTAAAGCACTCGTGACCGGCTAATTTCGCTCGTAATCAGCCGCGCCACTCTTTTTATCCCCCGTAAATTTAACCCGGCTCTCTCGTAATTGCATTCATCGATTACGGCCAACCTCGAAAGGCCAAAAGTCTTTCGTCTTCCGAGGACGAGATAAATTATATACGCGTGACAGAGATGATAGAGAGATAGATACTTAACGGCTCGGGTTTGCAATTTTCCAAAGTTGGAAGATCCGTAAAGGGGAGGAACTGCTATTGGATTTCCGCAATTTTATTCTCCTCTTCTCTTCCACGACTCGTGAACACGATTATACGAGTTCGAATCGAGAGATCTTCTCGTTTCGTCCGCACTCTTCCCGCGAGACGATTTCAAAAAATTTCAACGAGCGTTTTTGCCCGAGTCGAGATGAAATTTTCGCCCGAAAATCGCCGGGAGAGGAACGGATCGCCCTCGATTCCGACTCCTGCCGCGAGATTCCTCCCCGTTTTTTCCCGAAAGAAAAATCGTGGTTGCGTGCGGCCAATGTGCTTCCACAGCGTTAATAATAATGGGGAAAGTTCCGCGGAACGTACATCTATGCCTCTTCTCGTGACAAATTACACCCCAGGGTTTTATTATTCTTCTTCTTCTTCTTCTTCTTCCCTCTCTTTCTCCAACTCCTTTCCCCCTCCTTTCGTCGCACATCCCGCAACTTTTCCTTACCCCGTTGCTAATTAATATATTTCGTGCCGCTTACCACCACCGGTTGCTCGCCAACTGCGATACATCTTCCCGGCTCGCAATCAGCGTGGAGCGCTAAGTAATCGCCCCTTCTCCCCCCTCCTTTTCGATTAATCGTCCCGATGAAGAAAGAAGGAATCGGTCCGCCGGCCAAGGGATCGATGAAGCGGGCAGAAGAGGCGAGAGGCGAGGAGAGGAGGAGCGGTCGTATAATCGGGGAGGAAGCCCTCGAGCGCAAAGAAAAAGAAAGCTCAGTAATCCTGTTAAGGTGTCTTAGACTCGGCCGTCTTCGCGGGGCCTCCTTGGCGGGGTGGACTACTGCGTGCATGCATGCAGCTGCCTCGTTCGAGGTGTCGAGTTATTTATCGGCCGACGAGTAATGGAATAGCCCCGGAAGGGGAGAGAGAGAGAGAGAGAGAGAGAGAGAGAGAGAGGAGAGGAAGCTTAAGAAGAGGGAAAAAGATGGAAACGCGAATCGGAGAAGCGAGTGGACGATAGAAAGAAAAGCAGCGTTCTGTATAGAACGGCCAATCGAATCGGATAAAGCGCGGAATCAGCGTATTCCTGATAAGTCTCTCGTCGAGAAGGGGGGAGAGAGAGGTTACGATATATCGACTGCTTATCGAAGCGTTTCCCCGCGTATCCTTCTCCCGCAGGAGAATCTATTCTTCTTTTCGCGCGCGTCCTCCCCCCCTTGACCCCTCCCTTTCTCACGGTGGAAGGGAAAAAGAAGAAGAAGAAGAAGAAGAGGAAGAAGAAGTCTAGTACTACTCGGAAGTTAGAAAGTTGCCACCTCGGTGATTCGGTGCTCACCTCGCCGAACGGTATATCTCCTTTTGACAAGCGGATACCGCGGTCGGTAAACAAGGGGAGGGGAGGGAAGTAACGACTGGAAGAGGTATAACGCGTGTTACCCTCGTATATCTGGAAAATTGGATTCGAGTCGAGAGAGATTCGTGGCCGTGATAAATTCTCGCGGCAAGATTTCCTCCATCCGTTATATCCGATTCTCTTCGGGCCGAGCGAGAGATCGCGGATCGAGAGTAAGAGTATCGGAGAAATCGAAGGATATATATATATATATACAATTCGACGAGTTTCGTAGTCGAAACGAAACTGGCCGACCTTTCGCCGCGCGCTCGGTATTTATATACCAGGAAAGTTGGAGAGGGGGGAAATGGAAGCTAAACGGTTTATCGCGGAAGGGATATTAAGAAAGGGATTCTCTCGAGAGGAAAATTGTTACGTTCCTCCTTTTTTTTCCTCTCCATTTCTCTCCCCCCCCCCCGCCTTTTTCTCTTTTTCCCTTAGTCGGAGCAATTAAAACGCTTGTCCATCGTAATTTTAAACCTCACCCTCCCACCTTCGCTTCGTTCATCGAGAGGGTAGGGTATGCGAAAGGGGTAGTAAGTAAGAACCTCTGCCCTTTCTTTCGTTTAATTTATCTGGTCACTTGTCCGCTTCGACCAAACGAGAACCGTTTCGAGTTCGACACGGCTTTAAATTACAAGCTCGACGAAAGGAATAATTCGTAGTAACGTTGAGAGGTGTTGGTTGATTATTTTGCCTCTCTCGAGGGGAGGGGGAGGGAGGGAAAAAAGAAGAAAATTACGCGAGGATCGATCTTTCGTCCCCTAACTTTTGAAAAGAGGAACTTTCCAGCCCCTTCTGCTTGCGAGGGGGAAGGGAGCAAGAGCGAACCTCGGTGTTGCCCTCGAACGAAATTTCCTCCAGCCGCGAGGAATTAATTACTCCGACGGGTGTTCGTCTTTGAGGGCTTAACGGCGGCTTCAAATGTCCTCACGTACGATTCGGCGCGAAGTTAGGGAGGAGAGAGAGAACCCTTTCTCGAGTCCAATGGTTACGCTTCGTCGACGGATACCTTCCTCGCGTGGCCGATTTATAGGCGACAGATCGTCGACGATCAATTCTCGTCTCGTCTCTCGCGTGGAATTCTCAATCTCTCCCCGGGTTTTGTCCTCGAAACCGGGAAACATGGTCGGGGGAACGATATCGATCCGTCCTCGAATCGTGGAAATTGAATGCGATGATAATTCAAAATTCGGCCGGTTTACGGAATCAACGAGACGAGGATTTAATGGAAACGTAAAGGACAATGCGAGAGACGTCTGGATTGTTTCGAAACGAATATTCTATATTCAGCGCGAAATGCTAGGGATAATTTTTCGTCGATAAATCGTCGAGCGTCGCGTGGAATATACGACGAGGGCCGTCGAGATAATTGGACGATCCGTTCGAAATTACCGCCGTAAGAGATCGGTAACGGGGTGAATCGCGCATCTTAAACGGGACACGTTCGATGGATATAAAGGAGATGGTCGACGAGGTGGATCGAGTATAATTCGGAATAATTCTATCTCCACCACCGTTCTCGCTTTCTATTCCATTCCATTCTCGTCCCATTCGCTTTCCACGCGTTCCACGAAACTTTATCCAACTTCCCCCGGAGCGAAACGAAGGCTCATCAACAGAGGCTGGCCAGTGCACACCGGATTACTACGAGCGGATCGAATCCGCTATCCACTGCGCGTCGAAGGGAGGATCGAGAGCTGTCCGAACGAGCTTTCGGGACAAAGAAGGTGGAGGAAAGAAAAAGCTGTGTGTACGATCTTTCAACGTCGTTTCAACGGGGAGGGAAGGTCGTCGTCGTCGTCGTGTTCCCCTCCTCCGTAAGGCCAACGGATAAGCCTTCTTTCTTCTGCAATTTTCGCGGCCGTTCCCCCGAAAATCCCTGGAAAATACGCGATCCCACGTACCTTTATCACGCCGCGTGACGAGAGTCTCGGGCTTTGTCGCGCTTTCCTAAGCCTCCTCTCCAACGTGCGAGCTCCTCCGTGTCCTCTCGTGGACAAAATTGCGAGCGTGTAACCTGCCACTTTGCAAGATTGGAAGAAATTTCGGTCGAATTTATCCAACTTGCGCCCATTCCATTCCGAATCGCGATCCTCAGACTGCTATGTATGTCGCCATTATATTTCACGCGTTGAAGAGGCGACTCCATCCAAGGGATCGTCTTCTTTTTTCTCTTTTCTTTCTCAAACGGATTCTCGTTAAAGGTTTTCCTTTTTTTTTTTTTTACTTTAAAAAGAGAAAGAGAGGTGGAAGTTTCGCGGATTGCTCGACTTTCGTCCCTCTCCTCCCCCAGCCTGGATACTTTCGCTCGAGAAGCAGTGGAGGCTTCGCGACGCAGACACCAGACACAAAGACGAAAAGCAGATCGGTAAGGGAGAAGGAGAGGAGGGGGGAGGAGGAAAAGGGGAGGGAAAACGGAAGGTGAAAGAGGACGAGTCGACTCTCGAGCTCTCGTTACGGGGAACCGAGAGAGAATATTCTTTTGTGCGGCCTCGGCTTCGTTAAAATTAAATATCGATTTTGCTTCCAGGGCATTTCAAGCTGGCCTCCTGCTCCTGCGATTCCGCTTTTCGTCGCCCGAAAATGTCGCGCGGTTCTTCGCCGTCCACGATCCATCCGATTTTTCCCTGTTAATCGTGATCGCTTTTCCAAGAGAGAAGTGAAAAAGAAAAAAGATCGGATCGATTAAAAAATTCTACTAACCGAAGCTGACCCAGAAAGATCGCGCGCAACGAAAAAAAAGCGCACGGTGAAATATTAAACGACACGTTCCACTTTTCCCGCTTTTCTCTCCAGGCTAAGCTACGCGATCCTCAAACCCCGCTTTTGTCTCTGTTTCCCCTGCACTGGGTCAACAAGATGCCACCGGCCTCGCATAAGACCGAGATAAGGGCCGCTTCCGGAATCCTCGAGGAGAGACACGGATAATTGATCATCCCCCTCTCGACACGATTCGATTATTAGTTTGGCGTATTCGACTTCGAACTTGTTCTTTCGAACAGTTTTCACTCTCTTCTTCCAGGCGTACGACAATTCCGAGGATCCTCTGGGAAAGCGGAGGGACCCACTTTGACCCAGGAGCCGCTTAACGAGGGCTTTTTCCCCGCACGCGCGAAATTAATAAATAACGTCGGTCCACTTTATTGCGCGCTGCCTTTTCACGAATCGGGAGGCAAAGCTGGCCCCCGCGCAATATCTTACCCGCGCCCGCCCTTCGAAGCGGCGAAACTTTCGCGCTCCCTTCACGGTTTGGAACGGCGCTCCAAGAGAGGCGGCCGCCAATCTATTGACCTCCGCGACGAACACGGCGACCTTAATAATTTACCTGAGCGAAACGCGGCGTTTTGTAAAATTAGTTTTGTCGCGCCATTCGACGCTCCCTCCTCTCCTCTTCTACCGAACTCCCCATTCTTCTCTTCCTCGTGCCCTCCCCGCCCTCTTTGTCCCGGAAAATACGTGCTCGACCCCTCGAGCGAGCATCTCTAATTTCAGGGTTAGTTAAAGTCCCGCGGTGATTTCGTCTCGGGAGTCGCGTCCTCGTTTTCCAGACTTCCTTTCCTGTTTAATGGCCGAGGGGGTGGGTACGGCTTCCGCGTCGTCCAAAAGATCGCGTCGAAGCGAAAATTCGATAAATTTGGAGAGCGAAAAACGCGAATCGATTGGCACGATGGGCGAAATATAATAGCAGGCGGGGGAAAATGAGGGAAATGTAAAAATAAGGAGCACGTGGAGGAGATAATAAAAAAGGGCGAGCACGCTTTGAACCGAATTTTTCGTTGTTGAAAAACAGCCGCGTGTCCCGGCCAATTCTGTTTTTTCGGTGGTTTCCAACCGTGCCTTCTAAACGTCTCTCGCTCTTTGAAACCCAACAGAGGCGGCGGGCGAGATTTTCCCTCGGCGGTCCATCGCCGAAACAAAAGTCCCGCCCGCCATCGCAGCTTATTCCGGGGAAAAGCTGCTGCGCCGCTTTATATCGCGATGTCTCGCGTCCTTTCCACGCTTTGTTCCACCTGTCTGCCGAGATCGAACGAAATTTCCGTCTCGCTCTCTCTCCGTTTCGAAACAGCCTTTCTTCCCTCCCCGAACAAAAGCAAAGAGGAATTTAAGGGATTGGAGGTTGACGGAGGGATCGCGTCCATCGATCATCCGCGACTCCGCAATGAGACGACCGATCTCTCGAATAATACGAGGAAAAGGGAAAAGAAGATCCTTGGCCGAAATTTAGCGGATTTCCCACCCATCACGTTTACGGAAGATCGAGAAGGAATCTAACGTTTCCTTGCCTCCGCCAAATCCTCGAACTTCCGAATCTTCTCCATCGTTTCAAAAAAAAAAAAAGAAAATATCTTGCAAACCCATCGCGATTCTAGTTTATTCTCGACGAGAGTCTACTGCATCGGTCCGAATAATCGCGTCTATGGTAAAAAAGAGAGAGAGAGAAAAAGGCGCGAGTTACAACACTCGCCAGAAGGGAAAGCTTTATAGGCGGTGCAATATGTAACTGTCGGTGGAGGACGTCCAATAAAAGCGGGCTTTTTCCTTGGCCCCCTTTTTTCCCTGCCGGGGATAAATGGATCGGGCGGACGTGAGCTTTAGGCCGTGAGCTTTTGGTCCGAGAGAGAGAGAGAGAGCTGCCAATCGCGCGACACCGCACGCGTCAAAAACGGCCGGCTACGTCCAATGAAGTCGGTTGCACAGCTGCGGAACGACTGTCTTGTAACGAGTTGTAGCGACACGTGCATCCAACTGGTCCCATCCTGCTGGAAACCGGTGCGCAAAAAGACCGTCTAATGGTAACCCAGTTTCCGTGACGAACATCGCCTTCCCTCTGCCCTTCCCCTCTACTAACTCGAAGGGGTGAAACGCGTTGTTCCAAAAGAAAAGAACGCCTCTCAACCGCCCCTCTCTCTCTTTGTTCGCAAATGTATCGAATGGACGAGACTCGCATTCGGGGTGGAAAAAGAATCGGACAAGCTTGCACATTTCGCGATACGAATTTATCACAAAAGTGGATCGAGAGAGAGAGAGAGAGAGTGGACGAGAAGCATCTGGACGAGCATAGAAAATTTACACACGGTGAGACGCGTAAACATCGAACGGATATATTCGACTTAAGAGGAATACGTACGCCAGACGAGGCCAGACACGCAAATTTCGTGGAAAATGATGGAAACAAATTGGCGGAAGTTACTCTCGTTTGGGAGGAGAGGCGAGGGTCGGCGAGCGAGCAATGGAAAAATTGCCGGGTTTATTCCGCGCACGTCTTCGTTCGGCCTGGCAACGATATCGAGTAAAATCGTTTAAATTCGCGGACGTGGATCCGTGGCGACATTCTCCACGGTGAATCGGTGACGCGGTTCGACAAATTCCGTTCCCTCTCTCTCTCTTCTCTCCTCTTCTCTTTTCCACAGTCGATATTCGTAGTCGGGCCCGCAGGACAAACTCGACCATGCGTCTACTACGCGTCTACCACCCGATACGCAACCGTCGTGTGTCTGGCTGCGCTTGCTGCGCGTGTAATGGACACAGGGGAAAAATCAATTGTTGCCCGAGGGCTTTTAATCACGGCCTCGATCTTTTTATTTCCACATCCACCTACCTCCCCCTCCCCTCCGACGAAAAGTTCACGGGGTTTACCCTCGCTATTTTTTCCATTACTTCCTCCCCCTCCCTCCGGCCAAGAACACCGAATCTAATGAAGAATCACTCCTCCACCCCAGGAAAGCCACCATCCATTTTTCGCAAAGGAACAATCGTAACGGCTCGTTCGTATCGGATTAAATCGGATGCTTCTTCAATTACCCCGATCAATTACCTGGATTCTCCCTCTTCTCGAGATCTCTTTCTTCCACCTGCGCGAGCAAGTGGGTGGTATTCGAATTTTTTCGATCGTTTTTAATCAAGGGTCTTGGTTGTTCCCGAAGGTGGCGGGGCGCGCTTATTTCCACGAGTGGTAATCGCTTCAATTACGAGAGGCCTCGCCGCGTCTAACAATTCAACAAGTACCCTCTCTCTCTCTCTCCCCCCCCCCTCCCTTCCCCGTGTTTCTATTGAAACACGTAGACGTGTTGTGCTGTACGTGTAGACGGGCGAGAGCCTGTACATCAAGATCCATTTCGGTCCGCGCTCTCTCCGCGCGGAGGAGAGGCGAAACAAAGGAGGCGAGTTTCGAGAAAAGTGGAACGACCGCGATCGATCACGAAGCGAGAACGGAGCGAGACAATGGCACGGTCCGCAGCCTCGTTCGTGAAACCTGTTCCACGTCGCGTTGTTTCCACCGTTTCAAACACCGTTCCGTTCCGAACGGAAACCGTGGAAAATCGAGAGAAGAAAGAATCGAGGGTGGCGTTATTTGGGAAACAGAAATTATTATTAGAGATTATTAATTCTCTCGTCTCCTTCGAAATTGGATCTGAAAATCTTTCGATTCCGGGAAGACGATCGCGCGACACGCTTTATATTTCAGCTCAGAGGAGAGATTTCGATACCTACTACTTTGTCAGAGAAACGTAACGATCGAGGTTAAGTTATCAAATCGGAAATTAATTCCGATCTTTTTTGTTTCAAACAAAACGACGAAACATCCGCTTTTCTCTTTCTTTTCTCTCTTTTTTTTTTTTACGCTGAACGATACAATAGGAGCGGAACGACGCGTCAATAGGGTTGGTCCATTGATCGAGAATTGTATGGAAAACGGGCGAGACGCAATAACGATTCGATCCCTGGCGCGATCCTCGTAACGTATCGGCGATATCAATTCTTTCGATTTGCCCGGTAACCGGTCGTAATCGTATTCGCGACGATAGGAGGACGACAGGGGCGTGGGGGCGGCGGCGCGCGGCTCGATGGACGACGACCATTCGATAGATAACAACATCCAACGTGTGCACGCGATGCCGAAAAATCCGATCGATCGCGCGCAGCGACAGCTTTTACGAGCCGTCGCGATCCAATAAACGCGGGACGAGTGGCTGTCCCCTGTCAAAAGTAGATTACATTGCTACGAATTACCCCCCTCCTCCCTTCCGCTCGAACGACACACCTGAACCCGATCCCCTCCTATCTTACACCTGCAATAGCTTGGAAACGAGGGATCGCCGTTTTCTAAAAAAATCGAGGACTACTTTCTCCTCCTCCTCCTCCTCCTCCTCTTGGAGAATCCTCCGGGGAGTTCGCGCCGAATCGGAACGAATCGATCAATCGTCGCCTCGTTACGGCGTCTCTTTGAGAAAACGAACGAAGGACAATTCGAAGAGGATGGAGTGGAGTCGTGTAAAAAAAAGAAGAAAAAAAAAAGAAACTCGCAGCCGTTCGTTACCGTCTCTCTCTCTCTCGGCCGATCGCAAGCACAATTTGCTGCCTGTTGAATCGGAGGGGGCGTCGTGGCGACGTACGAGCAACCCTTGTACAAAGAATCCGCTCGTAAAGGGGGGAGGTTCGGCCCGTTACGCGCGAGCTTTATCGTACGTCTGGTCAAATGAGCGTACGCTCCTCGTCGTCGTCGTCGTCGTCGTCGTCCCTCGACTGCGAAGCCGTTCCTTCCTCCAAGGAGACGTTTCTCCCAGATTTACGTATCCTCCGCCCCGGGGCGGAGGGATCTCGACCGAGGGTGAAGAAAAAAGTCGGGGAATTGGATTATTCCTTATGGTGCTTACATGTGCCAGTTTCACCCGGAGAGAACGACCTCTCTCTCGAAGATGTATATCCGCGGATACGCGGCCATTCGAGGGGAAAAAAATGTTTTGGGCGAACGGAGGGAAAGAAAAGAACCCGCCTCCGAGCCTTTCTCCCCTCCGGTCGGGGAAGAAGAATTACTTATTCCCTTGCCAACGAATTAATAAAAACAACCTCGCTTGTTATTATTATTATTATTATTATTATTATTCTCCAAGTTGCGGAATTTTCGCCCGTTGACCGATCGAAATTCCGTTCTCGCGGGTAAAAGCCTCGCAAATTCACCCTGTAATCGTTTCAACGGCGAAAGAATTACTCGAAACGAAACGAAACAGTGGTTCTCCTCCCCCTCCCACAGCTCGACGACAGGGAGGGAGAACTTGCTTTGCGAGATGGAATTCATAAGGTCGCCGTGACTGCACTGCGGACGAATATCGATTACTCGGTCGCGGGGAAATTTCGCGATTCTTCTTCTTCCTCCGGATCGGTCGGCGATAAAAAAAAAAAAAAAAAAAAAGGCGGAAAAACTTTAGACGATCGCGTTTCGAATTTCTCGGTTTCACGAATTTCTCCCGCGACATCTGAGGAAGCATCTGTGTGTTCCGGAACGGCGCGTGTGTGTGCGTGACGAGAGGACGAATTAAAGGAGTGCGCGCGAGAGGGGCGACACTTCTCGCTCGACGTTACGCGGGGACGGGCCTAGCCACCCCAATTTACGATTACGAGGCACCGGAGGGTTCGAACCAAGGGTTAAACCGGGCTTAATCAATTCTCGTCGTCGAGACTGTCGGGGATGGATTTTCAACGCGTCGAATTCTTCTACGTTCAAATAATAATAATAATAACAATAATAACAACAATGATGAACGGGGATAAAAATCGAGGCGAGAATCGGAATCGTGGAGAGATAATCGAAGGACACGTGGAAGAAGGTCGAGCTGCCTCCATTTTCCCTTTCATTCGCCGCCGTTTTCACGGTGATTCGATTCGAAGAAGGGGAGGGGGAGGGTCGAGCAACGGTCGGGAAATTAGTCACAAAGGGATCCCACCGGCGGGATCCTAGCGTCGTCCGAATCTCATCCCCGAAAAGCCACCACCACGGGCTTTCCAATTTTGTCGTGGTAGTTACTCGCCTGCCTCCTCCTCGTGAAATTTTCCTCGCCCGTGGGAGAAAGGAAGAGGACAGGATCGATTTTAGGATTCTATCACCGCCTTGTATCCTCCTCCTGTAATCTGCTCGCGACGTATCGCGGTTCGTGGATGGTCGATCAGACGTTGGTTCGACTCCGGTTAAATTGTTTCGTAAACGGCGGTTTACCTTTTCACGAAATTCACGACCGGTTTGGAAATTGTACGGGAAATTATTACCCTCCTCCCTTTGAACTCTGTAAAGAGGTGTTTTCCGGTGATATAGAAATATATGCGCTCGTGTTTCACGATTCCCTAGGGGAACGCATCTGAGCCGCGTAACGAACGAACAAGTTGGAAGAAAATTATTAGAGCCGAGAATAATCGACTCTCGTCCTTTCTATCCCTCCCTCCTCTCTTGGTTGGTATTTAGGGAAGTTTGCAGGGAAGGAGGACGTTAAAAGCAGAGTAATCGAAGAAAGTAGAGTAGAGAAGCACACGCAGGTCGAGGAGAAAAGGTACGCGAGGACGTAACGTGATGTTTGCCGAAATACGAGGCGGGCTCGTGCGATCCGGGGCAAAAGGGACCCTCGTCAAACAGGACTCGAAGCGGTGGTGGAAGGTGGAGCTTTGATCATTCCTGGCTGGAACACTAGTCCAACTACGACGCTTTTAATCTCGAATCATTCGAATAAAGAATCTTCGGTGTGATGTCGAAACGTACGGCCTCTTCTTTCCACGCGAGAAAAATCGAAAGAAAAAAGGAAGAAATCGTTCTTCTTTGGCGATAGATTTGGCGATAATCGAAAGACTCCCACGGAGCAAGCTCCGTTAATAAAAACGGACTGTCTAAGAAGCGCAAAGGCTCGTAAAAGACGATTTCGCATCGCAACTTTTTCGACTTGCAAAGTCTCGCCCACCTTATCCCCCTTAATTCGTATTTACTAGAGGCCGCGAAGCTTTCGTATCGGAGAATTTAAAGCTCCGTTTCGTATCGCCTCGCGCTTAAACACACGACGCCGTATTTCTAATCTTGCAATTTTTTCCATACTACCTCCCCGCTAATGGAATAATTTCGAACGATAATTTGGAGACGAGCGATTATAATTTGTTCAAGATAACACTCTACTTGTCTCGCGGTCGATTGCACGGCGTGGATAAAAGTCAGAGGGTGGTCCAGTTCGAGCGAGACTCGATTTATTCGAGTCGCTTATTGGCGCGGAACTTTTCCCGGCAGACAAGACGCCCGGCGTCGTGGCGCCGTCTCTCCGCGACACAGGCGTGCATCCCACACACGCGAGGGAGGTGGTGTCGGTGCGCGAACGAGTCTCCTTCTCCGTTTCGCGTGTTCCGTTCCGCAAATAAAGGATCGAATTCGGTGGACTTCCGTTTCTCGATCGCGACTCCGAGAGAAACCGGAAAAGAGGAGATGCGGAAAAAGAGGAGAGAGACTCGAGGAAAGAGTATTTTAAAATGTTAGGTTGAAACAGGGGTGGAGGGGAAATTTTCCCTCGAGCGAAAGGAAGGAATAAATCCCTGTTGCCTTCTACGCTTGGAGAAGAAATATACGGAGAGGTAGATGGAGGAAAAACGAAGCTGAAGTCTCGCGAATTTTTGACGAAAAGGTTTGCGAAAACGTTCTGGCCGTTCCTCCTTATCCTATTTATTCACAAGAATTCCCTTCTCCACCAAGCTTCTTGGAATAAAAGAAAACGCATACTTCAACCGTGGATCCGACCACTCTCCTCTTGTTTTCCCAAATTCAAATTCCCGATTTCGATGGAAAAATATACGCGGTGCTTTTTTGTCGTATTCTCGTCGTATTCTTCCGGACGAGGATTATCGATCTCGAAGGGAAAAGCAGTCCTGCTCCAGTCATCGACACTCATCGTTCGTTGCACGCGCTCGTTTCTCATTCCGAGTGGGGACTATCGCGCGTGGAGACGACGCGCTCAAGGTGTTTCACGATAATACGCTCGTATCTCTCTCTCTCTGGTCTCAGAAGTTTAAAAGGACGATCGAGCGGGTTGTAAAGATAAACGGGAATGTTTACCGCGCTCGTGTAACCGGCATTAATGGCACGGCTCATTTGCATCGATAAGTTACGTGGCAATATTCACCGAGTCACGTGCCAACACTTTCTCCCGGGATTTAACGCGGCCAAGTTCCGGGAATAAGGGGAATTACGAATTCGAAACTCGAGAACTGTTGCTGGCACTGTTCAAACTTGAGCGAGAGAGAGAAAAGAAAAGAAGAAGAAAAGAAAATAGAGAAAAGTCCGCCTCGTTGGAAAACTTTCACTCCGGGTGTTGTTTGCGGGTAATCGAGACGAGTTGGGGAGCGATTTCTTAATTCGTGTAGAGGGGAAATTTTGGCACGGGCAGTGGCCGATTATTTCAAGAGAAACGTCGCTAAAAGCGGCGATGACTCGAAGCGTGATGCGGATCTAAAAATCGAGAGCGAAGTTCAGGCTGGGTGTCCCCGAAAATGGCCACGAATCCAACCTTCGAACCGATCCCTCCCCCGGGACGCCAAGTTTTAATTGAGACGCGAATACTCCGAAACTCGAATTTCGTTAAAGTTCCCCGCTGCCTTGGCTACTAATTGGACACGATGTCCGGGTTTCTCGTCGCTGCCATGCGATCCGACGTGGTCGTCGCTTGGATTGTAATTTTCTCTCCCTCCCTCCCAATATCGCGTATTCCAGCGTACGATATTTTCGTAATACGATCGATAATACGTTCGCCTTTCGATTCTCGATCGTAAAAAAATCGTACGTGAGATAATAATATGGCGAGACGAGACACGGCGAAGGAAGAACATGAAGAGTCTATGAAAAGGGATTCGTTCGAAGCAACGGGGGGTTTTTTTTTTTAATACTGTTCAAAGAATTCCACCGCCGCCACCACTCAAGAAAGTAATTTTCCAGGCCGTTTTCCTCGAGAAGAGCGCGTCGCGGTGGATTAAAAGGAGACACCGTACGCGCACGAGTGCGAGTGCACGCGTGCCTCTCTCGTCCCTCTGTCGTCGGAGTGGCCGCGACGAGAGGGACTTTTGAGGGTTTGGTGGCAGCTAGAAAGGAACCGAGTCGTCGAGCCGCTCTTCCTGTCTGCCTCCAACAGAAAGAGAGACTCTCGACGCGTAGAGCAACGCGCAGGGAAAAATATGTACGTGTATGTATGTATATATGGCGTACGTATATGGGACTCGGCGAGAAAATTACCGACCTAGTCATCGCGTACAGTTTCTTCTCTTTCGTTTGTCTCGGCGAGGCAAGGGAGCGCGATTCGTTTCGGTCATGGATGGCGAGACACGGAGGAGTGACTGAAAACTCGGTTGAAAAGCGTGAAAATTGAATCATGCGCGAAATCTAATTCAACCAAGATTTCGGCTAATATCCGTCGTTTCGCGCACTACGTCTTCCCGTCGAGGTTCAAAGTGGACGTCGGCCGTCCTCGAAGCGAGAGAATCGAATCGGAAACACATCCCCCACCCTCGTTCGAAAACAAACGGGGATCGTCGAGAATAGAGCCGCGTAACCGAAGAGTCTGAACGGGCTGTCGCCGACGTTAATTTCGAAAAGTTGCCTTCCCTCGGATAAATATCGCCGCCGGAAATGAAACGGAACGAGATAAAGGACGTCGAGGTTTTGAAAACGAGCCAGATACACGCCTCGTCTGCTATCTCCCCGCGCACCTGTGCGTCTCCTCCTCGTCTCGTCTTCTCTCTGTTCGACCGCGCGTGTGCGCTGTGTGGATGGAACACTCTCCAAGGATGGGGCCAATTAGAGACACCCTTTTCTTTGGCGCGTTGCCCCCGATACGAAGGCAGTTTAAGCAGAGACGAAACGGGAAACAAAGAGGGCCGGAAGAAAATGAGTCGAGGAGGAGGAAGCGATAAACCGATTCCTTAGACACTGACTTTCTCCACTTTCCACTCCTTCTCTCATGGATATCAACTTTCCACGACGAATAATAATGATGATAATAAAGCGGAAACTCAGATCCTCGTGAGGGAAAATGTTTGGATTCGTGGTCGAAAATGGGATGGATCCGGTGTTGTACACGATGAAACTGAAAGTGACGGTGATCGAGCGGTGGATATAATCGAGCGATCCATTACCGATCAAACATTAATGAGGAGCGCGAGCGAGTCGGATGGACGCGCGGTGGGGACACCGTATACAAATCAAGATAATGGGGAATATTTCAGGGTAATGTAACGGGTGGCTGAGTCATATCGGTCCCACGAGCATTCCGTATACACAGGGCCATCATCCGTATCAATAGAGACCCGCCACAGTTTCTCCCCTCTCTTTGCCCATTTACGATCCTGTTGCATAACGCGAAAGACGAGATAACGGAATCGACGCCAAGATTGAAGGAAGGAAATAGGGACGATAGAGGTGTGGGAAGCCGATAGAAAGGGAAAACGGAAAGGAAACGCGGGCGGAGTGATCGATATTAAAGCGGGTCGTTCTCGAATCTTGGGAGGAATTCGTGCGAGTCATGCAATTATTCCCCTCCGTTTGTCTTCCACTTTCGGCATTGAAATTCGTTTCACGGCTCTGGTCACGGAAGCAACTGATAATTCGCCGCTGACGTTCCATTCCATTGCGTTAAAAATTGGTTACAACCAAACCGAGAAAGGGGAGGGGGAGGGGAAAGAAGAGAGGAGAGGAAAAAGCGTTTTCACGATGATAAGAGAATAAATATCGCGTCGAGTTTTTTACGCGCGAGTGCATCGACGACAATTTTGATGAAAAATTGTGTGGTCGGCCGCGCCTGATTCCACCCTGATTCCGGCCTGATTTTATTCGCATCGCGCGATGTCGATTCAACGGAGAGAGTGCAAACATGTGAAGGTGGCGGGGAGCGTTACAAAATGGCTCGTTACGTCCGCCAAGAATCGACCTTCCCCCTCCTCCCCCGCAACTCATTTCGCGAACACGCGAATTTGTGATGAGAGCGAGACCACCAAACGCGCCCAGAATAATTTCATTAACTCCGTTTTCCACCGTTTCCCACCTTGCGACGATAAATCCATCGTCCACGCACGTTCTTCTCCGCCCGATAATACTCGGACTGTCCTCGTATATATTGTTTTCCCCTTGATCGAAAATGGTGGGGGGGAAGGTTGAAAAAGCGAAAGAAAGGGGAGATAAAGACGATATACACTTGCTCCTCCACTCGCGGACGAGCGTTCAATTTTCAATATTCTGCGCGAGAGCGAGGGAAGGAGGGTCTCTCGTCGCTCAGCCTTCAATATCCTTTCCGTTCCCGGTGACAGAGAGAAGAGCGAGGCGCCAAGTTAACATCCGTTTCATCCGTAAATAGGTCTGAAAACGTTGGAAAAGGAGGCATCCCCCCCCTTCCCTCTTCTTCCTACCCCTCCTCTCTCACCGTTCCCTCCTCGATCCATCGAGAAGGAGGATGCACAGCCTTTTGAAATCCGCGCGGCGGAACTCTCTCGTCTGTTTGCACGGGAGCTTCCATTCACGCCGTCACCGTCGAATCAATATTGATACGGACCTTTATATATATGCGTACGTATGCATGTATGTATGTGGGACGCGCTGTGCACGTCGCCACCGATGGAATGTAATATTAATAGCACGGTTCAACAATACGTTCACGGCCTACCTGCGCGCGTGCAATAACGCGACGATATTTGCTTAGGCGGGGTTCCGGCCTGTCATCGTCGCGGATAACGAGCTGTCAACGGAGCTTGGACGATCTTCGCCGTCTTCGTGCCTCCGCGCGAATTAACCCTTTTAGCGAAAGGAGGACGAATCGCGAGGAGGGAATAAAAAAGAAATGATTTTCGAAAGAGGAGAGGGACTCGGGAGAACAGAATTCAACGCGATTCCACTATTTGCGATAGATGTTTCGCGTTTGACTAAATAATCCGCCGATATTCGCCGCGTCGGTCAAGATTAATTGAATCGATACGAACAACCGGCCTGGAATTATTACCCCGAGGATATCCATGGAACACACACGTTCAGAGACGTGACACAATTCCGAAACTCCAATGTTGGAAGCGGTATTCGCGAAAATGGGAGCAGTTAAACAAGAAAAAAAAAAAAAAAGGAAAAAAAATAAACGACAAAGGCGGGAGGTCGGGGGTGTCGCGATGTGGGACGAGAGATAATAGCGAGAAACGCAGGACCGGTGGAGACAAAGGAAGATCGAGGGCAAAAAGGAAAGGGGACGGAGAAAAATAAGAGGTGGGCCGGGGGGCAGAGACGAAACATCGCGAAACGCTTGACTGCCGGTGGATAAATTAGAAATTCTAACGAGGATTAAGGGAAGGTTTCGAGCTCGCGGCGTCACGGTAAGGTTCAGAAGAAAGAAACGCGCGAGGGATAAAAGGCGACGGCCATCTCAACGTATCTTCTAGCGAGCATAATGCCCTACAGCTTCGCCCGACGACTACCGGCCATTTCGGACCCGTGTGTCAAATTGTCCTCCCTAATCTATTCGTCCAAGGTAATAACGTTTCTTCTTTCTTCCTTTCTTCCTCTTTTTTCTACGCCGATGATTTTTCGATCGAAACTCCCACTCGATCGATATTTATCGGCGACATACATCGATTCCAATTCCTTTCGCGTCACGAAATCGAAACGCAAAGAAAATATGAGAAAGAGAAGGAGAGGGTTGAAAAGAGGCGACGAAAGGAATTGGTCCACGCGAATTCATCCGCCGATTCGCCTCGCGATATTTACCGATCCCCCGTTTAACTGGATGTTTTTTGAGTGAGGAGTGGGGCGTAAAACCATGGGCGGAAAGAGGGTGGAACCCGAGGGACAGGTTGGGAAAAACGTCGAAATATGGCGTGGTGGGTCCGTGGAGGCGGCCGTATAATTTCCGACCGAGCGCGGCTCGCCGAATTCTCGTCAATGTTTCACCCTCCCTCTGCACACACGCTCCGTTCTCTCACCCTTTCTCGGCCGCAGTTTGTCTGCATTAACGCTCAGCCACGCGACACGGTTCGACGTCGGAACGAAAGCGGAAGAAGCGGCAAAAGCCGGGGAAATTCCACTCGGCGTTGCGTTCCATCGTCGAAAGGGTGGTGGGAATTTTCGCGACAACGCTATCTCGCCCCCTCTTCCCCCTCGACGCGCTTATTTTCTTTTTCCTCCTCCGCTTTTTATAGGGGAGAGACGACGACCAACAGCGAGGATATCGTATCGAACCGCGCTGTTAATTTTTTCACGAGGTCGTTACTCGTTAGTGGCCCTCGAAGAGAGGCTTTAAAGAGAGCGTCGTGATGGCCGCTTCTTCCTTCTCCTTCTCATCGTGCCGGTGGAAGCAACTATTTCCGTGACCGTGAACGAAGGAACGTTGTCACGCGATCAAAGGTCAACTGGAAACACGTGAACGATTTCCAGGAAACCGGGCCTGCGTGCGCAATCGATCCGAATTTCGCGGGACTTTCCGCGGCTGAGACGAGGATTACGCGATTCCTCGTAACTTTTGCTCGTTGGAACCGTGGCCATCCAATTAGGGAGGGCTGTTTATCGATCGGAGGGGATTATTCGTATATTGGCGTGTGAATCGGATACTTGGCCGAGAGATGGAAAATACTTTCGTATTATACGCGAAAGAAACGCGTATCGTGTAAGAAAGATGGAGAAGAATCGAGAGTTTTTGAGTTCTCGAGCGATCAAAAAGCTTTCTAATAATCGTTTAACCTCAACGTTGAGGCTAAGAGGGGGATGGAAGGTTCGATGCGAGCGTAATCTCGAATCTTAGCGCGCTGTAAACAAACGTTACGTCAATCAGGACAAGGATCCGGCGGTGATGCAAGCAACGCGTAACGGGCTTCGACGCGATACGAATGCGATAAGGAGGTACGGTCGTGGCTCTCTCGTCAGCTGATTTTACGAGGATATACCACCATGTTGTCGATCGAAACATCTGTCTATCCGACACGTACGTTCGAAACGTTGGATTAAAACTTATTCGAAACTTATTCGTGGATCTTTTCCCTCGAGATATTCGGCGATGAAAAATAAAAATCGTGGAATATCGAATCGCGATTCGAGGTTAATGGATCGTCCGCGTACGCGACGATAAATCAATAGAGTGTATGCAAAACACGCGGCATCGTCTTTTTATCGTTCGATCGAAAGGAAAATATTTTACGAAGCGTAGCGTGCCAAGGATATTCTTGTTAATGGAAGAGTTTTGTTCCTTTCTTTTTCTTTTTAACTCGATCCACGAGACGGTAGAAAAAACCCATCTTTTCTCAAAGATGAAGAAATACCGGTCGTCCGATATTTCAGTTCGAACGTGATTTTTCGACGATGCGTACGGGACGGGAAGGATGGGAAACGACGATTTAAGCAGTTGTTCGCGGAGTCTCCTCATCCGGCAAGTGATTCAATTCCGTTTAAGAGGCACGAGGGGTTCCGAAGGAGCAAAGAGACCATTTCCCTGCCTCTCCACAGCGGCGGCTATGTGCCTTATCTAGGGTGGCCGCGTTAAATCGTGACGCGTGACCGTGCATACTAAAGACGCATGTATCTTTAAGCGGCGTTTTCCCCTCCCCTGTTTCACCCTCTCCTTCCACTCCATTCCGTATGTCGAGCGTCGGATAAAACTGTCCGGTATAAATTGTTGGAGAATGGGTAACCGGTTGTTCGTCGTCGTTCTCGATCCGAATCGACGCGAAGGGACCCCTTTCGCGATACGCTCGACAAACAACACCCCGTTTCCAAAGCATTCGATAGGAATTCGAGAAGGCGAGAAGAAAGATATTTCTTCTCATCCTCGTCGACTCGGTAATTTTCGTCGTTTCGTTTATAGGCGTAGCGTAATTTGCTCGTTTCGCGGAAATGCAAAATAACGGACAGCATCGATATAGCGACGCACGGGTATAAGGGAAAATGTTGTTGGCCGTAACGCCGCCGGCACGGAACGGGATCGGTTATTGGTTTAGTCACGGGCCGTTCGTCGCGATCGGTCCCCCCCCCCGGACACGCCGGAAAATATGGGTCGAAACGATCCTTCGAAACGAATCATCTCGCATTTTTCTCTCTTCTCGAGCGTCGCGAAACTTCGGTTCCTTCGGAGAGGAAAGTGAAGGAGAAGAGGAAGATAAACAGACTCACCTTCTCGCGAAGCATATCTCGCACCCTGGTCGCCTGGCTTCTACTTCTGTGCAGCTCGAGCTGCAACTCGAGGCACCTCTCCTGCCAATTAAGCTCCTCCACGGCGCTCGAGTATCCGTCGAAGCTCTTGGACGCGCCGTAAGCCGGCCTGGTCTCGAGCTTCTCCTTCTTGGCCGCCTCGGAACCCGCCGCCCCCACGACGCCCCTTTGCTCCGCGTACAGCCGGTTCTCGGCGAACATCCTGGCGGCCGCCGTTTGCTGGTCCGGCTGCCTGCCCGAGAACGAGTACGCCCGATCGAAATGTCCCCCCTGGCGCGGGCCAGGCCCGGGGTCGAAATTGGACCTGGCACGCGCGAACGCGGCCAACTCGTTGGCGTCGTAACAGGCCGACGAGGATGCGGTCTCGACGAAGTCGGTCTGCGCGGCGAACGTCCGCACCTTGTCCGCGTACTCCACGTGGCCGCTCGACTCCGAGGTGAAGTCGTACGGGCTGCACTTTGGCTTCGCGTCCCTGAGCTCGACGTAGCCCGCGCTCCTCGCCGCGTCCGCGAACCCCTTCTTGTCCTGCTTTTGAAACACCAGATTCGGCACGTTGACGTAGGGCGAGTCTCTGGCGTGCACCGGAAGAGTTGCGGCCGGCAGCGCTGCGTGGTTGTTGTTGTTGTTGTTGTTGGCGGCGACGTTGTGTCTGGGGCGGGGCGGCGGGGCCGGCGCTTGGCGGAGCTGCCTCGGCCACAGCCGAGGGCTCTCCGCTCCGCCGGTCGGCGGCAGCCCGCCTCGGCTCGGCTCCGGTTGCCTGCGCGCGGCCTCGGCCTGCGGGGAGCTCGCCTCGTGGCCCCGCGCGCCCAGCCTGGGACTGCAGGGGGCCGAGCTCGAGCCGAAATCGGTGGCGAGCCGCGCGATCGGGTCGAGGATCTGCGAGAGGCGTCGCGCCGGGGAGCCTCGCACCTCCTCCATCCTTCGTTCCTCGCTTCGTCCTAGCTGCCTCGCGTTGTCCTCGCTGCTCCACCAACAACCCTCACTGCATCGCTCCACGGCGCTTGCCTCCAGGGATCACGTTGAAACGATCGCGGCCATCTCCCGGCGATCATCTCACGCACACCTGCGCGCATCCTTCCTCACATCCTCGCGGCTGCCCTGCGACCTGCAACGTCAAACCTTCCTTTCAACCAGACCCTCAACAACCTTTTTCTTAACTTCTATCCACATCATCGACGCAACGTCCATTTCCATTCGTATCTCACCCTTTCGCCTCGATCTTTCGCCAATCTGGCAACGTTAAATTTCCGCTTACAAATCGCGCGAGGAGTCAGTCACGCGTCGAGAAATCCAAGTTAGCGGTTCGATAATCGGGAAGAGGATAACGCGACGTGGCTGTCCAATAGGCCGGCTTCGCGGCCTGTCGCTTCCAACTTCGGATCCAATTTGCGCGCTGCATTAACGGAGGAGGAGGAGGAGGAAGGGAAACGCTTAATCGTCCTCTCACGCGGCAAGTTTCCTCGTGATCACCGTTTCGGTTCGATCGAAAAACGTCTCGTTCGTCGTCCACATCGATCGACTCGAGAGGGAAGAACTCAGCGAACGAACGACCGGGTTACGAGTTTCACGAACTCGGCCCAGGCTGACGAGGTTAGACCAGGAAATGGAAGACAGATATTAACTCGCGGCGAGTGTTTGCAGTACTAAATTGAAAGCTGTAACTCTTTGGGGTGTCTCTCGAACCGCTCCGCTCTAACTATTCCTCGCTCGCGTCCCTCCCTCTTTCATTTCCTTCGGCCGCGCTTCTTCGCCCGACTTGGCGTGACGAGACGCGCACACAGAACTGAGGGAAGGGAGGATTGCGAAGGAGAACGAGAAACTACCCACGGAGGGAGTGGAGAGAGGAAGAGAAGACGACGACCACGACGACGGCGACGACGACCACGACGACGTAGGGCTACAAAGTTTATTTTAAGGTCGGCGCTAAAAGGGAGCAAATGAAAAACCGGATGGAGGGGTGGGCCGTGTAACGTTCCGTTCTCGCAATTACCGCGAGAGAAACGTTCGCGCCGCTGTTTCGCAAAAGGAAGGAGCGGCGAATAGGAGGAACAGAAACGCGAGAATAATATAGTTTCTACGCGAGAGGAGCGTCGGATAAAGTCAAGAGTCGTGCGAGATTGCTACTCGAATCGATAAATTGATAAAATAAGCGATTGGAACGAGTGGGATCGAATATCGAAACCGCGTAACCATGCAGACGGCATTCGAGGCCGATAGGATCATCAGCCGACTCGCGGAGCGAAACAACGAGAGGCCTTCCTCCCTTCGAAGATGCGTGAGAAATCCTAATCAACGTCTATTCAGTTAGACGCCGAGTCGATTCACGAACCCGATATCGCGCAGCCACGTAATCAACATACGTAAACGTTCGGGTTTCGTGCGCGGCCGTGAATACTTCGTGAATTAAGCGAACGCGTTCTCGCAAGGTTAACCCGATTCCTCGCGAGACACTCTTCCCCGCCGCCGAGATCGTCTCTTCTGCCATCGATTTCTCGGCCAATCGTGATAATGGAAACCCGTTGACGAAGGAAAGAATCGCGAAAGATGGGAGGGGGGCGCGAAGTAACGAGACATCAAAGAGACGTTTTTCTTTGGAAGAAGGGGCGGGGGAGGAAGGGGTTTTTTTCTGGACATTCGGGCGGAGTTTGCTTTCAGAGAAAACAGTAATTATACAAATTGACGGCGCGGCCGGAAACCGAATCTTCGTCTAGAAATAGCAGGGGTGATTCGTCTCGCCGGAATCGCGGCCACTTTACGCGTCCTCTCTCGCGTTTGCTTCCCCTCCCCTCCCTTCTTCCACGACTTTCCCTTTCCACGTTGTTGTTCGTCTTTATCGTCGCACCCAATGCCACTCGACTCGAGTGAAAAGTCTCGAACTACCTGTGGAGGAGGCACAGGTTTCCTGCCTCCTCCGATACAAACAACTCGAAATAATATCACGAACGAATTTCGTTTTTTCGAATCTCGATGAGATTTAATTAGAAATGGCGGAAGTGTAAGGTTACATTACGAGGCGAATTGAATGAAACTCGAGAGCAAGTTTCCACGCAGCATCCTTCGGCTCGTTGCGAACAAGCGTTGCGCAATCGCCGCTCGTAATCGACAACGATCCTCTCGATTCCAGACGCTCGGTCGCGTTACGCCGTTACGTCAGCGTGACGCGTATTTTTATCCACCGTGACTGATCCATCGAAGCACTCTAAACGAAACAAATCGATCGACCGTTCCTCCTCAACCCGAAACGGCCACGAAAACGAAGAAACGCTCGTTCGCGAGACTATCGATCCTCCTCTCCCTTCCCTCGAGCTTCCATAAATGCGCCACGTTTTAATAAAGTCCCCGTGCAGCGCTCGTATCCCGCGCGTTTTATTATTACTACCCTGTAAATCTATCGGTCGTTGCGTATTGGCATACCTTGATTTTACGCGCCCCTTTTCTCGATTTTTCGTATATATTTCGTGGTCTCCTCCAACGATTCTCTCTCTCTCTCTCTCTCACCATCCCGTAATATCGTCGGTTTTACGAGCAACCGATATCTTTTTCCACGGTGTACTTTTGGGATTGTCGTTTTCACGAAAGGAAACGGCTCCTCGACCGTGACCCTTTTTTGGATACGCGATATACGGCCGGCAATAACGCCCGGTATTCCGCGTATAAATCTGAATGCCTACTCGAAATACCTAAATCTTATCGATAAAATCCGAGCCTTCTTGTTTCGCGCCTTACTTTACTTTCGAGCAAACTCTACCAACTCGTCCAATTTCGAGTGGTGGAACTTTCTCCAATCGCGAATCTTTCCCAAAACAGCCTTCACAGAACGAATCCTTTTTTTCGTTCGAAGAGAGAAAAAAGATCGAAATGGCATCAGCGAGGGAAGGAGGGGGTTTGATCGTTCGATGAGACTTAATTCTTAATCGTAATAAAATTACGTATTCATGGGAGGTCGGTTTGTTCTCTTTTACCTCTCTCTCTCTCTCTCCATATTACCCTCGTTCGATAGGCCTATGGAACACGAGGCGTCCCAACCACATACAGTATCCACCACGTAATACCCTGAGACGTATATAGAGGAAGCTGGTGGTCCCGCGGAGTCCATGAATAAATTTCGAATTAACTTCCGAACGGTTTTCACGTTATACGAGGCGCGACGGAAGCCCTCTTCAATCTGGCCGCCTCCTTGGAGGCACTCGTTGTAATACCGTGTGCCGCACAAAGGGCCCACTGTCTGACAAAGAGAACCATCTTCCCTTCCTTCGACGCGGGGAAATTTTTTCATCGGAATTTCTATCGTTTTATTTTTCGTTGCATCATCCAGCAGAGGACAATGGCGATCCCGTTCCCTGTAGAAATAACTAGTTGCTGATCGCCACGACACCTGTCAAACGTAATACGTAACAAAATTGTAGCTAAATCACCGCATGGCTGCGTCCTAATCGCGAGCACGAGGAATCTCGCTCTTTTCCATTCCGCCACGGCAGTACACGTGTGAAACGTAAGTGTTTATCAAGAAGCAAAATTAATTTTGATTAAATATATATAAGAGAGAGGATTATGAGTCTAAATCAAGTAATCGTTTTGCAAAGATTAATTCAATATTGGAAGTGTTTCGTTATTCGTAATTTGGAGAATCAACGATTGGGAATCGCGTGGACCACGTGGAAACGTAAATTCGTAAGTTTCACGCACTATTGTTACTCTTGTTATATTAAAATACAATAAGAATACGAAAGAATAACACTTTAAAGTTTCCTTCCTTTTTCTTTATCGTGAAATTCGATCTTAGAAATAGAGATAAAAATCATTCCTCGCTTGTAAGAAAAAAAAAATAACCGCGAGCAAAAATTTAAAATTCCTACCAAATACGCGCGATGAATTAATGAACCGTCTACGAATTAATCGAAGCCAATTCAGAAATCGTCGATACGGGCGAGGGTTCCGAATTAATCTCGCATTCTTCCTACTGTGCCGGTCATAAATCACGGGTATTCAAACCCACGTTTAACAAGTGCCTCCAACCATTCTTCCGATTCTTCTTCTCTCGCGTTAAAGGAGAGCCGCTGATCTGAACCGCCGAGAGACCGCTCGGCTCGTCCGATTATCGAACCGTTGGACCGCTCCAAACCAACCGAACCGAACCATTTCCCCTCTAGGGATCTGGAAAACAAGATGTTATCGGTCTCCGTGGCGGAGAAACAGCGGCCGGTGTTCTTCGTTTCCACGCAGTTCCATCGCAGGTCGCAACAAAGTGTAATGCCGCTCGCGAGGGGTCCGCGCGCTTACACGCGCAATTACTGTTACGTGTATCGACGTTCGTTACGGAGAAACGGAGAGAGGAAGAGAGAGAGAGAAAGTTCTTCTGGAAAAAGGAGCGGCACAAGGAGGCCACACATCGATTCGAGGGAAACGTGGAACGCTCGTTTCTTTCTTGAAAGAAAACAAGCCACGTTCGCTCGTTTCTACTTTAATCCTACAATAATTTCTATTCTATTCTCGAAGAATTCTATTTTTCATTCGTTATTCGTGTATATTTCGCGTCTAACGAATGAATGGAAAATTTTGTTAGATTTTTTTCTTTTAGAGATGGAGATATTTTCGAGGAGAGGAGAAGGATCGGTTTGGAGAGAATTCTCAACCGATACGCGGCTTCCACTTCAGACAGTGTACGCATCGATAAGGCTCCCGTCTCTTCTGCTTCGTGTCGCTCCGTTTCCTCCGATGTTTCTCCCCTTTTTTTCCTCGAGCCAGCCTGTATCCTGGTTATGTATTATTTATGGCTCTCGACAGATCCCCGCGGAACGAAACCGATTCTTTCTTCGACGCGAGCGGACAGCAAGCTCGTCGAGGTAATTTATTCGACACCCTGTATGCAAACTCGGCACCGATAGCTTCTTCAAATTCCGCGAGAAACGGAGCCACCAACTCTAACCCGCCGCTCTCCTCTCGAAACAACTTCTTCGATTACGTGACACCGATGCTCCCCTCTCCCCTCCCTCCTTTCTCGATAAATCTTCTTACCAGATTTTATTCGTTGCCGCGCGAGAATTCAAGCGCGACTCGAACACCGATTTCGAATTCCTTTGGGAATTTCGTTCGAACCGATGCGCTGCGAAACGCCGGCTGAATCGTAATTCTCCAATTACCTGTCCGAGAGCGAGTCCTCCATCTTTAACGACTACGCCTATTAAATACCAAGATTTCCCTTCCAGCGATTCGAAGAAGAATCGTGTCGAAACACCGAGTAGATACGTAACGATCTAATGAGTAGGCTGCAGTGGAACGCAAAGGAACGAATTTTCAAGATCAGGCGGGCGAGCAAGAAGAGTGGAGAAGATGTTTCTATTTCTCATTCTATCCGCTCGTCGTGTTGCTTCCCGTGCAATTTTAGAGGCGACCGTTCGCGTACACGCAGCGAAATAAAGGACGTCTCGCGTGGAGTCGCGTGCGAAGAAACTATCCCGCGGATACGTGACGCGAATACATCACCGATGCTAATTGCGGGTAGAAAGGCCGTGGGCCCCTGCCTTCGGAGAACGCTACGGGGAAATATCCGCGCCGAAAGTCGCGGACCGAAAAACACGGCGAACCCTTTCCGATCCGGCAAAGCAATTACGAGTTCCCCATTTGGTCAAGGAACGGTCCGCCAAGGACAATGGGAGAGAATTTACGGACCGCTCGATGGATCAAATTGGTTCGGTAAATGCTTGTGTATGTATGAGGAAAGCGTACGTATGCAAAAAGAAGGAACGAGAACTTACGTCGGGACGGATTTCTCTCATTGTTTAAACGGTGAATCGATGAAATTTTGCGGCAAACTAGATTGCACGTGGGTAAAAGTTAATCCTCGCAAGTTTCCATCGGTAAAGGAATATATATATATATATATTTCACGGGATATCATTGCATATGGTACAGTTGAAATTCCCTAGAGTAGAGACGGGGAAACTTGGTGAAACTTTCGCGACCCTTTCTCGCGTCTCGAGCAATACGAGAGAGCCCCCAACTTTCGGATGGTTTTGAATACGAGCGGCGAATGTTTGCCAGATTGCGAGCACACGCCACAGTCCTCGTACAATTTTATGGCCATGGATCGTCGAGTTGACCCGATGTTTCATGGGACTCGCTACGACCCACTATCCAGCCCCGAATCTTCTAATAATCGAACCGAAATAGAGAGTCGGACATGTCGATCGAGAAAATCCTTTTTATTTTCGTCGAGTCTTGGAAAACAAAATGCTTGGATTTTACAAGCAGCGAAGAAAAGAAACTGACTCGAGAAATTATGTGCAAAAATATGACGTAAGACGAGAACGGATAAAAAAAAAAGAAAAAGAAAAAAGGTTAATATAAATGATAACGAACGAACAAATTGATAAACGAATTAAGATATAAATTTAATAAATAAAAAATATATAAATCGAAACGAAAGAATTGAAACAAATGTTGAACCTACATAACACCGAATGAATGTAAGAAGGAAGGGATAAACTGGATAAAGTTCGAAAGTATCTGTTTTCGTGTTATGAGGTTAAATTTGCGAGGGAAGGGAGGGAGAGTGTCGGTTCTTTGACGGTACGTGCCATTTTCCAAATGGACGGGGGCCAGATCGGCAATGACGAGACTGAGAAACACGTCATCGATATCTCTAAACTGTCTCGTTCGTTAGAATGATTTGTTACTGGCGACAGACTTGCTTATCGGGATATTCCAAAATTGGCAAGGACGTACTGCGACTCCAAGCTGTCCTTGGCACGCATTATACGTATGAATCATAAGAATACATGTTTACTTCCGAACTATATTACTGGGATGGAATGCCAAATAACAACTCGTAAACCCCTACCATTAACGATATTACGTGTTGAAACGGTACTTAACGAAAATAAAAAGGAAACGATATTCTCGAACGAAAGTATTTTATCTATCCGAGGTTATAATTCGAGCTACATAGAAATTCAGGAAACCGAGTTAAATTAAACGATAAAGAGAATTATCAGAGTTAATAGGCATGATCTGGCTACTGAGTCGACTAAGCGTCATTAAGGGACATTAATAATCGTTAAGAAGGTGCTCGACCATTTCCGGTGCGGGTCAAGAAGCACGGTAATCACTCGAAACCATTAAACTACATAAGTCGATTAAACGACAATGAACAATATACAATAACATTTTCTTCCGAGGATTAATTGAAAAACGGGAGTAATCATATTGAATTTCAAGATTTCTTAGAGCTCGGATTTTCGCGAAAATTAATTTCACATGGAAACATCTTGTATGAAAGATCGTTAGTTTTTCGAGAGTCTCGATCGATCGCAATAGTTTCACCAAAAATTTCTTTTTAAAGAAATAAAATCAAATTTCAAGCAGTTTAGGCTAACCAAATCTTCAGACAAAAATCTTAACCTAACATAGTATCGTGAATCATTCAATGGTATTTGAACACGTCTCTCAAGATATCTGTCACGTACTATGGTTGGTCGAGTTCGAATCGCGGATTCGATTCCACCATTCGACTATTCTAACATTCGGCATAACGAACATGGCTGCTTTTTCGTATGCGTTGGAATATTCCATTGTTCGGTAACAATAGCTGAATTTCCGTAACAAGATATCATGTAAAACGACTAACATTTTTTTTTTGAATAATTTTGATTTATCGATAACTCTATAAAAATTTATAATAAAAATTAGATAATCTAAAATCATATAATAAAAGCAATGAAAATTTATTATATATAATTTTACGTTTCCTATTTGAAAAGAATAACATTAAAAATGTTATTTCAAAAGAAAAAATGAAAATTTTTAACTTACTGAGGTTAGACGATACTTGCGATCTTGAGAAGTGTAAATGCGCAGACGTGAAAATATTTCGTATTCAGTCAGCCATTATGTATCACCACATAAAAAAAAGAGAAAAGAGAATACTTTCGAATAGAAGAGATGTTTTGTGCTTTCTAGAATAGCGAAGGTTCAATGTCCAGAGATAAAACGCGTGGCTATATACCGTCGTAAAATTGAAAACCAGGTTCTCGTAGTTGAAAAGTGAAAAGTGTACACAGACTTTCGATACAGAAGCGGGATTATAAACGGCACTCGACCATGCGAAATTAACACGTTTGATTGTCAGCGAATCGAAACTGACAGTGAATCCATCCAGTAACGGATTTGTACTGCGCGCAGTTCCTATGCGCATCATGGAAATTGAATTTCTCGATCGATATGTCACGTGAATCGCAAAAAACGCGGGAAATGATAATTGTCGACCAAATATGTCGCCGAACTAGTGACATTACCAACCAAAAAAGTTTAATTTTCCTATGAACATGATAAATTTTCACGGATTGTTATTTTATTTATCAGATACGTATAAAATAATATATATAATTAAATATAAAATAAGAAGTATAATAAATGTAAATCGATGAATTCCATAATTCAATTTTTTTTTTATCGAATTTAAGCCATAGTTACATTCAATTATAATTATTAAATATTTTGTTATAATGTAATGAGTACTGCTCACGGAGTTCACCGATAGCGAATGCGCGGCTTGCATTTTGCATAAATTATCTATATAGTTGTGTCTGGTTCGCGTGGTTACTCGACGTTATTGTCAAAATAATGCGGGAGCAGGTTGCCGTTGCAGGCTTGATAAAACAAATAGACTCTCGACACGTGAGTTGTATATTCCACCTTTTCCTGCTCTCTGAATGCCCAATTGTTTCTCGCGATCACGAAATTAAAGCAGAAAAGAAAAAAGGTTGGCTACACTTCCCGTATAAAATAAGACTATGATGCTTAATATATGTTATGATAATGAAATCAAAAATAAAAGAAATTTATATTAGAGAAATTTATATTAAAAAATTTGTTTGTTACGTGTTTTGGAAACATATATTTAATATAAAATAAATATATAAAAGTTGATATTATAATATTATAACTATATTATATAAGAATAGTTTAGATCTTTATATATTTTAATTATATTTTAATATATATAAATTATATTATATATATTGAAATATAATTAAAATATAATTAAAATTAAATATAATTAAAATTTATATATATTGAAATATATATTATATAAATTTCAGATTGCATGTTTATTTTTATTACTCGTTGATCATAAATAATTATAATTACTGGTTATTATTCTATATTTATTATATTCCATAAATAGTGAATGGTTAAAAATTAGTACTATTCCATTAACGAGCAATGATTTGATTTCTATTAAAATGAATTTAAGCAGAAACAATTAATATGTAGAATTTTATAGAAAGAAATGAATACATACTTATTTCTTATGGAATAATCATAGAAAAAGAAAAAAAATATTATAAGAAAAATGCAAACACTTGACTGAACTAAATGTGATATCGTTTTCTTCATCATCATTTATTAAAAGCGCTAGGTAAGCGGAACAATGTAAATGGTCTCGTTATGCAATGCTCTTTCTACATAATTCCCGTGGGTAGTATTTGAAAAATAAACGTCAAGATAAACGACTTCAACATCTTTTGTACAAAGCTCTCAAAAAAACTAATTGTCATAATCACATTTGAGTTATAAATTTATTAAATTATAAATAATCAAACAAAAATCACTATTTTTTTTATTTTAAATGTGTTAATATTTACAAATTATTGTTAATTTAAAATATATTGCTTGTATGTTTTTATTTCTTTTGATTATTATCCGATGCAAATGCATATTTATATCATACATTGGATTATCATGCATTGGACTATATCACTATAACGTGTTAATGAACGAAAATTGACATGAACAGCTTCACAATCAGTAATGAATATAGTGAATGGTTAAGAATGTCACGAAGATTATTAAAAAGAAAAATAAATCAACAATTTTCCTGTTCGTGAAACACAATTAAAGATTATCGAATCAAACGACAGGATATAACTCTCAACTTGACATTGAGAAATTTGACCGTATGTACAAAAAATCAAGCGTATCAGAGCAAGGAATATCAAACTACTAACAGTAATTTAAAACGAGTTTGAATCAACGGAAAATATGTCGTAGTGCATTATTACTGGTGTGCCTAAGGCGTGGACAAAAGATGAATTTGAGACCGATGACCTTTCTCTTCGAAGAGAAAGAGAGAGCCAGAGAAAAAGAGTGAAATAAGAGAGATGAGAGAAGAGAGAAGAAAAAGAGACAGGTCAAGAGAGATCATTCGAGAAGGCTCCGTTAGTTGATCAAGCTCGAAGGCTATTTAACATTCCGTGTTTGGAAGGACGCACTTTAAGAATCGCAGATGTTCAACGGACTGGCATTGCTAGTTTTCAAACTTGTTCTCACTATTCTCGCTTCGTCTTTATTTCACGCTCTTTCCTAGTTCTTTCTACCTCATTTCTCTCCCAATGTTTTTTTTTTATGTGAAAACCCACCCGAGAAAGGCTGTCGTGTGCTATGGTTCTAGTCACGAAGGGTTCGTTCGTAGGACAGTTCACTCTCAGAAATATTCTAATCAAAAGATGACAGCTTGTACAACAAGTAGGTCATATACGGCACAAAACATGACGAAACGTTAGGATTTCACAAAAATGATAAAACAATTCGATATAAAAATGAAACAACATGCAAAGAACGCGAACCCGCGTGTTTACGTCGGCGGAACTCACCTTGATTCGATTCGGACTGCGGTAACGGCTCGTAACGATTTGAAACGAGCGCACTGAGTCCACTCCATGCCTGGTATACGCACGACCACTGTCTTCTCAGCTACTTTTTCCTCGATTTTAATCTTTTCGAACACTCGTGGACATGCTGTCTTTCGTTCAACGCAGATAAAGATCGTCAGCGCACACTAATACTTGACGGTCACGACGCTGAGGCGCGAAAAACGCGAAAATCCGACGGATCCGCGGTATAATGTCACGAAATACGTACCAAGTCGGCGAACGTCGAGCCGCGACAGTGGCGTCTACTTGCGCCAAATGGTTCAACTAAATTCTCTAGCTATCAACACCTGGGGACTTTTCTAACCGTTATTCACTCCTATTTTTCACTGTTTTTTTAAATTTGAAAGAATATCAAATTTTCCAGATAAAATTTTTAGTATCAATTTATAATAATCTTTATTATTTTGTGCATATATTTTTTTTACAAAATAATATATAATTTTAAAGTGCAGAATCTGTTCCTAATTCCTTTTTTTTAAATTTATTTATATTTTTAAACAAGTGATACTTAAATTCAAAATGTTTATTTTTTTTTTGTCTTGATAGAATATAATAATAGAAATATTATTGTATATAAAAAATTCAATTTATTCTATATAAATCAATTTTATAATATTTTCTTATATTGTTTGTAAACTAAAATTTGAAATAATTTATTTTTATATGTGGGATTTAAAACATCATACAATTTATTTTCAAGAAGAGGGAGGTAAGATTCATAATTTCTTATAAGAGTTTTAAATGAAATAAATTTTTGAAATTTAACATTCAAAAGTGAATTTATCCAATTGATATCTTCATCTGGCAATATAATATCCATGTAAGATTCCATATTTTTTATTAAAAATTCTGTACAAATTCTTGATACTTCCACAGGTTCAAAAAAATCATGATTTGTACATTTATTAAACACCTTAAATGAAATTATAGTATATAGTATAGTATAATATTCTTTATAATTTTATTTATTTTAAATAATCTTTACTTACATCTGTATCATCCATTTCATAATCAATATCATCAAATAATGCAATACTCCAATAAAACAGTACAATACATGTAAATTCGGGACATTTATTATGTATATTGCATTCAAAAAATTTAGAGAGTAATAAATTCAGATAAAAATAATCATTGATCACTGTACAATGTATTGGTATATGATCAATTAATAAAAATGCTTCATATCGTATTTTAGAATTATTATCTAGCAACAATTGTAATACTGTTGTCCACCATTGAACCTGTATATCTGTAATTATATTTCATTAAAATATATTATATATATTTACAAATATTTTAATATTTCAAAACTCACATCGATATTCATCGCGTTCATAACATGCTAGGAAGAGACCCTGCATTATTTCAAATACAGATTTTCTAAAATCTTCATTTAAACTTGTAATCCATAGATTATCACAGAAACTAGTATACACATCATTTGTACAATCTAAATCAATTGTTTCTTCATGTTTGTTCAGAAAAACTAAAGTTACATATGATTTCCCCAACAATCTCAAGTAACAATCTCTTTCGTAATAACTATTTCTATTATTTTTTGGACGTATTTCATTCAATACAAATTTACAAATATTGATTTTCTTCGTAAAATCAGATAATTCAATTTGATTAAAATATATTAAACTATTATATAGAAAATCAAACATTACATCTTGCAATTCTGGATTATATTTATGAAGAAATTTTATCGAATTACGAATTTCATTAAAACCATAATTTAATAATAATAGTGATACCTCATTATTTTTCATTTCATTAATGATTTCTATTATAATTGACCATATAGTAATTTGCATTTCTGGTATTCTTAAATTATATAAATATATTTTAATTAATATAGACTGTTCAATGAGTGAAATTTCTTTTGCTATTGTTCGAATAAATTTAATGGCAGATACTTTGTATAATTCTTGTGCTGGTCCTTTTTTTAGTTTTTCACCTAATAAATGAGAAATGACCGTATTTAACATCGAAAATTGTTGTATCAAATATCTGCAATTATTAAAATGATTATAACACTTTATTAATTATTTCAAAATTTTTTAATATCAATTTTCTTTACGTTTTATCTACTTTATATATTTCGTTGCAAACATCTATATAAACTGCAGCCAGTAAAAAACTTGATGACTTAAAATTTTTTTGTTCCAAATTTTCTAAAATCCAAATTGTTTGTTTTAAAAATTTATCCCAATTTATTTCAATTAATTTAAAAGATTCAAAATTACAATGTTTCAATATCTCGTATATCTATAACATATAAAAGATATTTACATTAAAAAATTATAAAAAATATATATAAAATAAATATAGAAATAATTATTTAAAATATTTGAATACATACTTGTAACATATAACCGTGCGCTGAATTCAAAGATAAATTACTAATTTCTGCAGATACTAAATACTCAATTATTTTCGTTAAAATATATCGAACAGATTGTTCCGTTAATAAAGATACAAGTGCTCGAGCTGCTAATTTACGTGTTTCAAATATAGCACTTTTTGCACATTGTATAATTAAATCTATAAGATCATTAATCTGAAATGCATATAAAATATACTATGTATAAATATACTAATTTTTAAAATAAGTCCTCAATAAATAATTTATAATTACCCTCCATTGAATATTGTTAGATTCAGAACTATGGTTATAATATAATCGTGATAATAATAGTAAAATTGATTGCACATTCGCTTTTATAAAAATATCATCCATTGCCACAAATTTTTGTAATTCATCTAAGATAAAGGATAACAAATTAGGAAATTTTTCAAAGAATACTTTATAATTCATCTTATTGTCTGTTGTAAGATTAATATGATCTTTTGTTCTTTGAACTCCAAAAATTCTAATAATGAGTGCACTGAAAAGCAATGTGGCGGCGTTTCTTTCCTGTAAGAATATAAATTTTGAAATTCATTTTTTAAATAATAAAGGCAAGTTTTTTAATATTCTGATAATTTACCGCCCATGTTAATGCATCATAACTTCTAAATGCAGCTATTAAACCATCTTCAATATAGTTATGTACTATTTCTGCAAGATGAGAATATCGAAAAATTGCTCTTAAAATATTTAAGGCATGTGTTTTAATTTCTGTAATTTGAGCAATATTTTCATTCAGAGAACGATCGTTATTATGTTTCGATATTTCTAGTGATTTTTCTGAATACATAAATACTGAATTAGAATACATTATTTGTTGAATCTTTTCCCATATATTTGTATTCTCCAACTGTGTGAATTCCAACAAAATTTTTATCACTGAATCAAAGATTATAGTTTTTGTATCTTTGTGTTGACGAACTTCAGTAGCTAATAAAGCCTGTTAAATGAAAATGTAATTTATATATAATAATAATATTATAAAAAGTAAATTAAAACTATTTAATAATAAATATTTAACTTCATCTACCTGTATCATAAATGGTACACCTGCACTTCTTCTGGTTGCACATAATTTTGAATTTTCTTTAATTCCTGTAATAGCAATTAAAATTTGATGTAACCATAGTTTAGGCAATTGATTTAAATTCGTTTTTTTCAAACGCCATAAACGAGAACATAATTGACTAAAACCAACATATGCTTGTTCAAATGCCCCTCTATGTTTTGTTTCAGTAAGCAATGAAACCAAGTGTTCTCCTATTCTGTTAATCTGTTAAAAATTTGCTTTGATTTATTTTCTTCTAAGAAAGTGAATGTTAATATAAATTATGAAAGTTTACTTGCTCTTCATTTAAGAGTCCCATAAAGGAATTATCTTCACATATAGGTGCATTAGTGGAAAGCAAACCAAACAATAAGCTAACTTCTTTTATAGTTCGCCAAGAACAAAGTAATACCATTTGTGATGTTACCAATTGCTTATTAGAACAACATAATTCATTAACTTGTAAATTTAAATCCATTGGCAAATGTCCCTCAGGTGAAGAATTATTTACTATTAAAGAAACTGCATGACTAAATTCAAAACATATAGATATCAATTCTGCTACCATATTTTGCCACAAATGTTCATTACTAATAGCTTCCAAATTGCATTCATATGCCAACAAATTTCTGATGCAAAAAAGATATCCATATAAAGAATATTTACTAACAGTTTTTACTATATTTTGCTTTGCTAGAGACAAAGAATCCTGCAAAGAGATTATATATTTTTTTTTTTCTTCATACAATTATCTTCATACAATATATATATATATATAAAATTATACAAATTCAAATACCTTTAATTTTTTTAGTAAAATAAATATCAATTGTAATGTTATTGCTTCCGTTATTTCTTTAGATTGCATTAATATATTAAAATGAATTTCAAGTACATTTTGAATAACAGGAGACAACATACTAACTTTTAGCATATATATAGCTGTAATACTATCAATAGGTCTGATGCTATTACCTAATTCAATAGCAACCATTATAATATCAAGAACATAATTTTCATTATTTAATTGCAATAAACTTGGGTCTACTGACTTTATTAAATTAAATGCCATTTCTTTATTTTTTTCATATGTATCTAATAACATTAGGTTGAATATTGTCTCTATTTGTTCATTTTTCCAAGTAATTTGTTTAAATTCATTATCTAATAAATCTCTCATTAAAAGCAATATTTGTAAAGAATATTTTCTTCTATTATATGTAGCATCAGGACTACATATACACATTTTCCGCATAGATTGAAATGTATTGCAATATAAATTTATTTCACTTTTTAAATCATTAGATATTTTATAAGATTCATCTAACATTTGTTGTTTTATATCCAATGATTTACAATTTTTCATATAATAATTTCTCATTTTTTCTTCTTGTATATATTGTCTTTTCATAACAGCTAAACTATCCTTCATACGCTGTAAAACCTAAGAAAAAAAAAAATATAAAATTTGTTAAAATACTAAGCTTCCATTATGACGATCTTACCTTTTTTATCAGAGGTACAAATTCTATATTTTCCTTAAAATTTACATGCAAAAACAAAATAATTATATCAAGTTCTTTAGATGTAAATTTTAAAGTACTCTTTTTTGATTCTACTATAAGGGCAAGTGTATTTAATTTTATCTAAAATAAAAATTGATATTATATTAATACTAAAGTATGAAATTTAAAATTATTAAGTTTTATCATTTCTATCAATACTTCTTGATCCTGATGATAAATATAATGCTCCAAACAATCATATGTGATGGAATCTCTCCAATATTCATCATTTGAAAGGAGAAATTTCTCTTTGGTGTCTAATTCACCACTACGTTTTAATATTAGCAGTTTTTTCAACTGTTGTTTTATTTCCTCTGATGAAAACATATCGTGTTTAACCTGTGTTATATTGTAACAAAACACATGTATTATATTCTAACAGCGCCATCTTTTGATGGCTAAGAAGTTTCTTTAAAAGCAGGATAAAAAAATTAGAAATCCTCGTTCACATCATGAACGAAATATTTATCTTGTTAAAGAATTGATTATATCCGTCTTTTTTTTAAAATTTGTAATTAGATAATCGAAATTAGTTGGAGTGTTATTATAATGTTTGGATTTATCGTTTTTTCCTTGACATATGTGGTTTATCTTTTGTATATTATTTATTTTGTATTTTTTTGTGTATTTTTTTTCATAATTATTCTATAACGTTTTTACATTAGTATCTAAATAATACGTATTTTTTATTTTAATTGGAAATTTATTAGTGATTAAATTATTCTTTTTTTCTTTATTCATTTATTTAATTAGAAATGCATATATATGTTATGTTACGTTTTTTTAAAATGAAATTTGTTGATTATTGTTTTATTTTAATTTAATTATTAATTCTACACATTTTAAATATTTATTTAAAAATTTTCTTTTCTTTTGTATAGGTTATTAATTGATTATTAGTCTCTTTAAAGTTTCAATATGGACGCCATAAAGAAGCGGTAAAGTGATTTGATTTTTTGGCCACGTGCAATTGGAACAAAGTTCATTGTATAGAATTTTAATTTTCGCGCGTATTTAAAATATAAAACTGCGCAGTTTTAAAAACCAATCAAAAAGCCGCTAAGATCGAATCAGACGAATTACTACGCATCGTGGTGCGCATGGCGTCAGTCTGAAGTTGAAAATCGTGATGACAGATCGCATTTCACCGGCTTACGTACGTAATTGCATAAAAATATTTATTAATAGGATATTATAGTACAGTTATTGAGTTTAATTATTAATTATTAAATCTTGTGTAATTAAATATTAATCATTACTATACTAAAACTGCAACTATGTGCAAATTATCGTTTGATTGGAGTTTCGAAGACAGAATGACTTCGAATGTGTAATAGTTTTTGTGCACATCGTGACAATAGAAGATAATCCGACGACTTTTATGCTAAAAATATGGTAAGAATTTATTTATTTTAAGAAAAACATAATTATTATAAATTTCTTTTGTCTCTTTTTACTCACACAGTATAGAAATAACTACATTATTATAATCAATTCACACATATATATTTCACACATATTCTCATATATTTATTTCCGAAAGGCGTATGTTATTATCGTATATTATTATCGTATGTTATTATTTCTGTGATTGTTTTGATTTTAAGCTTAAAGCCTCGAGGCTGAATAAATTTTGTATACGATCTTTCAGGAAATTGACGGTCACGTTCGTGTTATTGTTGAGTGTATTCTCTTTCCAATATATAATTCAAAATAGCGACGCGGCGTATCATTTCATTGTCGAAATTCGTAATGGTTAAATCGCTTTAGCTGCGTGATTTGTTCGGTAATATTTATTTAAAAGTTATTCTTTTGTTTTTTTATATTACTATTTTATCATTCAATTATTTATTAATTATTGTTAATTATTAATTATTGATAATTCTTCGAGAAATATTTTATTTTTTTTTATTTGATTATTAATTTATATATTCGTATTTTATCACTAGTTCGTATTATGAGCTTTTAAAATAGGATTTGAATTAAATTGTTTTATTTTAATACGATCAATTGAATTCTATATTTATACATTACATTTATACATAATATTTGTTTCAGAGATTTGTTTTTTGCATAGATAAAATGATTATTAAGATTATTTTAGGCGGGGAAAAAAGATTTTTAATATAAATACCATGATGTGTAAATTTTGAGGAAAAAGAAGTAGAGTTTAAATTTCAATTTTTCATATTAGAATTTCAATTTTTATTATTATCTAGAATTTATTAGAAACTCAATTATTGTTTTAATAAACTTAAAAATTGAATACGCTTTCATTTTTTATTATTTCAAAATTTTAATGAATGCTTTTTGATTTTTTAAGAAAAAAAGAGAAGAAATTACTATGTAATATTTTACATTTTGTTATATTTTGATTACAGGAGCTGAAATCTTCATAAAAATTTGTCACAAATTTTAATGTTTTGTTACAGATATTTCCCAATCTTTATGATAACTTCCCATGTCCACTATCACAGTATTGATGGCAATACAGATTCTTCGCATCTAATGGTGAGTCGCATGCATTTTGGTTCCTCCAATCGCTCAATCATGTCGTAGGATGAAAGGTCCAAATCGACACGGGTGATTGGTTGTATACGTAGAAATTTTGCACGAGCATAGTGACCACGATATTTATATATCGTGAATAGTAAAACTTCTCTTTTTTTGTATTTATTAGCTCAGGCTAGGTTTTCTTGTACATCGCGCTTTTAAATATTAATAATTTCCAAGTTATGAATATTTGTACATGAATTAGATACAAATATTTGAATAAATAATACAATAATAAGTCATTTTTAATTTCATCTTTTCTTTCATGTTAATATTTTCTATTAAATTGCTCTCGATTTTCAAGACAATAAAGATGATAGTTTTATTCCTCTTGTTCGAAAATATAATAAATATTATGTGCAAGAAGACGCTTCGCGACAGGTAGATTTTGAAATCAAAGTTACAAATTTTGAATATCTATTTCCCATTTTTGAAAATATACTTTGATCAATGAATCGCCTGAGGATTATTAAGAATGAACTTAGAATCAATTATTTCATCGAATTGTATTTTAATTATTTTTTTAAATATAAGTAAAAGTAAAAGTATAAGTAAAATATAAAGTAGATTCATTAGCCCGTTAGATACAAAATATTTATACTAACCTATCTTTTTAGCTTAGGATTTTCAGATTTAACCCCTTCCGTGTCTATTGCCAGGAACCCATTCACGTGCCCAGGTGCTACTTGGATGGAAGAGAGGCAATAGGCACGATGATTTTAGTTAATAAGCTAATAAAAATTTTTGAGCGATTGACGATGAGTTAGTGCATCGTGCACGACGTATTTTCCACATTGTGCGTGTGTGGTTAGACTGGTGTGGGATTGCGTCGAATTTTTAACAATTATCAATTACAATTATTATGATAACAATATTACATTCATTGTATCGCGGATTTAAAAATGATAAAATTCTTTCACTCTCAAATCGTAATAACGATATTTAATTTATCTATTCGAATAATTATTCCAGATAATTTGTTCCAGAAAACAATGTATCTTTTCGATCATACGAATATTTATATAAAACGAATGAAATTTTATTGCCTTTTACGCAATGGTGGCCAACCTTCGTCAATCGATTTCAGGAGAATGGTACGTAAAATTAGAGTGTGAAAGTAGCGTGTCAAGCTCGGGTGTCGGAGGCGTCCCGGGACGCTTTCCCTAGTGTAGGCATTTTGCGCCCGGGTGTTGTGCGTGAGAATCGTGGAATGGGTGTGTTGGTGTGCCTGTTTTGCCATTTTTTAAATATAGGCCTAGGCAGGATAGGTAGTATACTTCTGGTGTGCCTGTTAATTATAAGTAGGTAGGGCCGGGCAGGTTGTCACAGTCTCTGAATATACGGGTAGGCGCGTTCTCGCGTGGCAATCTGTTTCAGGAAATCGAATTTGAAAAATCGAGGGTAACTCGAGCTGAGGTGTTCGTCTCTGGCTTCGCTCATCGAGTTTTCGAAATTCGAATCGAACGTTGAGCTCGAGATTCTGTACGATGTCGTCCATGCGCATTTAGCTTCCGCGATTTTTAATCTTTTTTCTTTTTTTTTTCTTTCGTTTGCGAATCTCGAGCCTAGTTGTAAGTTTCAGCGGGCACCGCGCCCGAAGAAGGAAGACCGAAGAGGCCCGACAAACTGTCACGAAGAGGGTCGCAACGAATGATTTCTCATTTTTTGGATTTTATTCATGGACTTGCAAAGAATGGGAAATCATTGTTACTATTTTGTCACTATGCTCGTTTTAGTTTTTTTTTATGTAGTAAATGTTGTATGTCGTCGCATTTGCACGCGATTTATTTATTGGCTCACCGGATCCAATCATTATGGGCATCGCGATTTATACGTAGCATTACGATTGATCGATTAATTACGGATTGAATAGAATTGCGTTATACAAATCTCGCGTTTTCAATAATTAGTGTTGCGTTAAAATAAGAATCGCGTAGAGTATTATTAATTGCGAATTGTGAGACATCGCGTTAAATATAATTTTTTACACAGTAATATTACAATTAATATCATTTGATATTGAATTTATTTATTTTCGATCGATTGTTTGTTAACTTGTTAGTGTTAGTAGTAGAAAAGTAATGATTTAAAAAAATCATTTTTCCAGAATTAATGTAACAACGTTGTTCCACCGCGATTCTTCTTATTAATTTTCAATTAGTGTTGCGTTGAAAAATGATCGCGTCAATTGAAGTAGTGTTGCGAATATCGAATGCCCAATCTTCCACTTTTATTGTGGAAATTTTTGTTCCTGAATCACTTGGTGTAGTTAAAAGTGCTACACGGGTGACCAACAGTTAACAACAGACTGCATTGGATATTGGATATGTATATATATATATGTATTAGCATTGCATTTATTGAAATTTGCATAAAGTAATATATTAATGTCACGCGTATAATTAATTGTTTCCACGAATTTTTCTTTTTTTTTCTTTTTATCAAAATGATACAAAATGATGAATTTCCGCTCACATTTCACATTTTGAGTGGAAAATATTTGTCTTTTGGAGGCCCTTCTGGCTATTAAATTGATTTCTTTTTCAGCGCCTTATATAATTGCCTTTGTTATAAAGTGTAGCTATAATTATATTTTTATATATGATACTTTTTTTATTGATGCAAAAAAGTTTTATAGTTTATGGTAAAGTTAAAAAAGGAACCGTGTAATTTCAGTTATTTTTTTTTTTCATTTTGATATTCAAAACAAATTTTCAACTTATGAGTTGTTCAATTAAATATTTTTGTTTTTGATTTTCAAAATTTTAATTCTGATAATAAAGTTTATTTCTTTTTTTTTTTTTTTTTTTCATGTGCAATTAGTGGTAATGACACTGGTAATGACAATAGTAGAATTTAATAAAATTCCAAAAAAATAAATATAAATCCTTTTTAGAACATATTTCATTCATTTATTTATTTTCACTTTTTTTATTTTATATTCTCGTTGCTATGAAAATATAAAATATTGATACAAAGTATGAACGTGTACGTATGTGTATGTAGAATCGTATAATTAGAGTAAAATATAATTTAATTACTTTATTTTTAGGTTTAGTTTTTCGCGCCGGTTTTCTTTACAAATTCTTTTGCTGTTTATGTTGTACAACGATTAAAAATTTAAACGTTTTGCAACCATGCACCAAAAGGAAAATTTGTACGAAAATAAATAAGTTTTTGCGTGAAAAGAGGGTAAATGGGATAGGATGAGTCTCCAATTTGCAGCAATCTCCACGAGATGAGACCTAGAAATCATATTATTTGATGTATAATTTATAATTATGTCATGTATAACTAATATTCATTATAATTATAAATTGTATAGCAAATAATACGAGCTAATTAACTGTATTGCCGATTAGATTATTAGATAGTTTAAAAAAAATTTTTTTCTTATTATTGAAACTGTAAATTATAGATTTCTAATATGTAAATGCATATATAAATTTTTAACTCGTGGTTTTTAATTCGATTGAAAAATTATTAATTAAATTAATTAATTAATTAAATCTTTGATTCAAAAATTTGAAATATAAAACTTAGGAAGAAAAAGTAGTAAAAATTGAATATGATGACATTTAAAATCGTACACGTGTAAAATTATAATTATCAGATAGATTAAATTTGATTTAGACAGAATATTTTTAAGCTTCGATTAAGTTTAAAGACTTTTGAGTAAATTTTTTTCAAGTAAAAATTTTCGAATATAAAACTAATAACAATAATAATAATATTGATTTTAGAAAAGAATTCTGTAGTTTTATCAATTTTAATTATTTAAATTTGGTTTTCTTAAAACTTTATCAGTTCATCTAGTATCGGTTCGGAGAGATTCATACGTAATCTATATATTTTTATTTAAATTATAACATGCTAGATGGCGTTACTAGTTACTGATTAAGATCGGTATATTAGAACATATTCCGTAAGATGTCACGTCTATTCTATTTCTCATCCGTGATAATACAATATAATGTACAAACGATAAGTCGCATGCTTTTTATTAATACGATAAAATTATGATAACTCGATGATAAATTGCAAAAAAATATGTAATAAATTTATCAAAATTTTATAATTTATTTTATATTTATATTATATGAATATATAATATATAAATATAAAATACAACACGTAGAAATATAAGAAATATAAGTTTTAAAAAAAACAAGATAGTTATTTCTAAAATTCATATAGCTATCTTTTTTATCGACTATCAATTATATAACTTAATAATCTTTGTTTTTTTTTTTTTTGTACTAAAATCCCCTACAAAATGCTGACATCTATAGATTAAACAAATGGAATAACAGATATTCCACAGTTATTACTTTATAATTTTATTAACAAAAAAATATCATTTGTTTCACGTTTGAATTAGATTAATCCTCATTTATATTTTATTACGTAAAAGAATTAGATAATTTGCATCAATTATAATAATAATAATAATAATAATAATAATAATGATTAATGTGTTATCATCGTCAACATTGTTTTATTCAATTTATATTTTCGTACATTACTTACGTAACCTCGATTCAAAAGCGCACACAATGATTATGTTAATCAAATGATTGAATAACCCAATAATAACAATTCATGGTGAAAAAAAAAAAAAAAGAAAGAAAGCAATTGCGCGTATTCGTAAATGCATTGGATATTTCGCGAAATTAACGAATCAACGAAAATCAGCAAATATCGTAACGATATAACGTGAAATGGAAAAATAACTCGAGCCACTAATTTAAATAATTGCTTTTGTTCCGTATTGACTAATAAATTGTAGTCGAATGAAAATCGATTTTTTATCGATACACGCACGCTCATCATGCGCGGTCATCGAGCTAATTGGAAACACGTACTAGAATGCTCTTCAAGCCGAGGAGGAGACACGATAATCACGATAATCACGACTAGGAATAGAGAGTTTGTTGACGAGGGACCAAAAAAAAATTCGGCAGCAGGTCGGACAACGGCCTCCGTTGCACTCGGTTTACTTTTTTAAATAGTTGCCGACTAATTTTAACCGCATCGCGGTCTTATTGTGTAACTGACCTATACCGAATCAAATCATCCTGTCTTTCTTTCTCCTCTTCTTAATCGGGACTCTTCTTCGATTTTTCTCTCCTTCCTTCCACGCTCGGTGTCCCCGATTGTTATTTAAAATTGGAACAAGAACACCGAACTAAAAAATATTTTCTTGATTCCAGCATTCGAGTCCCGCAACGTTCCATTCTCTTTCATTCTCAAACATTTTCGCGAGTCTATCTGGACAGAGTTGGGGAACGAGAGAAGAACCATTTTTAATCGTACTTACACACACACACACACACTCGAATTGTACGTGTAGATCGAATTAAGCGCGCGTAGACGGTGTGTAACGATTTTTCGATTTTCTTGTTTCGCTCGCGGAAACGTGGAGCGCGGAATTAGCAGGCTGGTGCATGGCTGGGTCGGTCGGTCTGCATGTTGCGGTTGAAATTTTTTTTTTTTTTTTCGTTTCGTCGCGAAAGAGGACCGTATTTGCTACTGGTATATATGGCCAGAAAAAATAGACCGACGAGAGAAATTGTGAAAAATGTAAAAATAACCGAGACTTGAAAAATGAGCGAGAATACTTCATTTCTCGCGCGACACGATTCGCGATAGCGAGTGTAATGCAGGGGAATGGAAGTACATCGTTTATCGATGTACCTGTACGAAGAAACGTGACATTTAGGGGGCCGACAGAAATAGTCTAATGCTTATCGCGCCAACCTTATCTATACGTTTTTCCTCGGGCGGAATGAATGCTCTCGCGCCCACGAAAAGCGGCAACCTATTTAAGAATCTCTTTCGGATACGTGTTCTCCTCGTCACCACGGGAACAACTTTTCAAATAATAAATCGCCAGACACACGTTCTCGCACGTTTCTTCCTTTCCCGAAAAATATCAATACACGCTAGTTTCTATTCTATCCTTTTTAATACGGAGATATCGAATAAAATCAAACTCGTTCGTTCGCGACGACATTTCGATCAAAGCTATTCGCGCAAGAAGTTATCCAAACTTCTCGAATATGTAACAAAACGTCGATCTCTCTTTTCTCTCTCTCTCTCTCTCGTTAATCTTTCCTCGATAACGACAAAAGACCATCACCCACATTGTTTCGTCATTAATTTTTTCCGCGAGAAAAAGACGATTGCACAACATCCGTTGTCTTTCTTTAATCATACATCTTGCTGGGAAGGATCCCAGGACGTTTCTGCCCTCTTTTTTCTTTCGAGAACGCTCTTGAGAACGATTCTTTCTTTCGCGCGTGTACACAAACGCGATGATGCTTATCGTTAATTGCGACTCCCATTAAAAAAACGTTGTGGAAATTTTTTGGAAATGTCTTTTTTTTTTTTTGATTCAAGGATCGAACTCAGCCTTCCATCGTCCTAGTGAATCTCTCGAGACGATACGGAAAAAGAAAGGAAACGGTCTTGTTTGACGTTCCGCTTCGCGCCGCGTGTAGAAACGTGTCTCCATTGTCCGCGAGTAGGACTAATTTTAAGGTTGGCCGACGAGAAATTGTCCGACGCACAGGTAAACAACCGAGAATCGTCTGCTAATTCGATTTGCATCCCCCTTCGCCGAATCCAATTAACGACGAATTGCCAGGCTTCCCGGATAAAATCGGTTGCTATCCGCAATTAAATTCGTCCCATTGTCAAACATTTTCATTCCTTCTCGCCAGATTTAGAACAAACGGATTACCATCTTTCTTTCAACTCGCCCGATTCGTGACAAAAACATTCGTGAAATCACGTTGCAAAGTATAGTTAAAAACTTCGTAATTATAAAGTTGCGTGCACCCGCAATTTTTCCTTCGCGACAAACAAATCGCGGCAGGGAGAGAAGATCGGTAGCACGCCGTTTCTCGATGGAACGAAACAAGGCGAGAACGGAAGAAAGAAGACACGCGGGGGTTAATATCGGCGAGCGTAATCGGTCGGTGTTTGACGGCAACGATCCGGCGCGATTGATAGTCGGCAGATTCCCCTCGCGCATCTTGCTCCTACGTGAAAGAATTCGGTAACAAGAACAAGTTCGAGTTGTGCTCGTTTTTTATCAGTTTCAGAAACGGATCTCGAATATAACGTCGGATATATCTTCCTTCCAGTACCATCAATATCTGGCACGAATGAATATTTTGCAAAAATTTCGCAATGGAATCGATCAGAATTTTCATATCCGCTTACGTAGCGATCTTGAACCGCGTGTTCACGTCAAAAAAGATATAATACGGGAATGGAAATCTTTTTAAAAGTAAATAAAAAATTATCGATTATTCGTGTTTTACGTGAAATTCAACCATTCACCGATACAAGCGGTGAATATACATATACACCCCACTGTTTTTTACAGCGTACACTTGAATTCGCGTCTCGAGAGGCATTCGCTAATTTTCTTTCTTTCATCCAGGCTGCCGTGAAAGAGTTGGAGCTCCTTCTTCCGGTAAACATACAAACCGCCTTTGATCCCCCGCAAATCGAGTCTTTTCAATTTGGACCGTTCGTAAACGAAATTGTGTGCCGCTTCGTAATTACGAAAGTAGAAGTCTGAGAAAGGTTTTCGAAGTTCGAGGCGGCCTCTCGTGCAACACGGTGTTGAATAGGAAGAGAGTTGGTGGAAAAAGCCGTGGTGTAATACGAGGTTAACCGAGAGAAACGCGCGACGAAGTAAATTCGGAGACTCTCCGTGCGAGAAGCGTGGTGAAAAGAAACAAATGGACGTGGTGAGCTCGATGAAAATAGGAGGCACCGGGTCAACCGAATTTCGAGTGAAAGGATAGAGCGAACCTTTTTGCCCAGCTTCTTCTTCTTCTTCTTCTTCTTCTTCTTCTCCCGCGAAATGTTTATCGAGCTTGAAAAGGGAAACGTTCCACCATTGACAGCGACGATTCTAAATCCCCTGCGAAAGCAATTCGCTCGAGTATCGTGGCAAGTTTTCTTCAATGCGAAAAAAACGCATTTGCCGCGCTATTCTGACCTTAAATGTACAACCTTAAATTCACGTCGCGTTGAAACTGAGAGAGAGAGAGAGAGAGAGAGAGAGGAAAAAGAAAAAGTACGTTTCGCTTTTGGAAAGCGTATTGAATTAAATTTGCTTAGAAAGAGAGGGAGAGCAAGTTTATCAAGTTTCTCGAATAAGGCCAAGTCGCGAGGTAAAAATTTCTTTGGGGAAAACGGGTGGATTCGAAGGAAATTTGCGTTTTCCGTGAAACAAGCTGCGAGTTTTTCTCTCTCGTCGAAAGTTGTCGAACCGAATCGAAGTGGTGTTTTATCAGCGGAGCGACGACATCCACGGACGCGAGCAGAGCTTTCGATACAATCCTTCGTTACGCGGATCCGATCTTCCTCCTCCACCTCTCCGACTGCAATCGGAACGGATTGATTCGTTTGAGACGCGCGTGATCCTCGTTCCAGCGAAATAGGACGCAGCTGTTTGCATCTCCCCCGTGTGTAATTTGTTGCCTATTGTTACCGCGCCAACCCTAAGGATATCCGTAAACAGGTAATCTTACGCGGAGGGAGAATTGAATCGCTCGCTCGCAAAAGTCTGGTCGAAAAGAGGGAAAGGTTTATCCGGCTGAATATCGAGTCGGGAAATTTTTCCAATTCCCTCTCTCTTCTTTTTCGCCGATATAAGATCGAAACGATATCGAGAGGAGATGAAAAGATGGCCGTCGATCGACGAGAACCTCTCCAATTGGACGAATGAAGCGGCGAGTAGATGCCATCGGAATTACGCGTTGGGATAAAGATTCGCGGCCATTTCAGCCACGGCAATTACATTTCTCGTCTTCCGTTCTTTCTCGAAATGGAAATTTGCCGTTAAATTCTCCCGATCACCGATCGAGATTTCGCGTCGATATCGTATTGGTGGAAAAACACGATAAAATTATCGTGCCTGGCCGTATAATGCGAAAGCACGCGCGGCATTATCGTTGAAACTCGTTGGAATCGATGGAGCTGGTTTCTGCTATTCGCACCCCCTTCGCGTCGTTGCATCGTTGTTTCACGCGGCGAAAAATCGAGGCCCGCTTTTTCTTCGCCGCTTTTTATCTCGCCCGAACGAGAACGCGACAAAACAACGATCGGGAAGAGAGAGCGAGGTAATAAATCGGCGGGAAAAAGAAAGGCGTGGAGCAGAAGGGAGGAGGCGAGTTGTGGGGGGGAGGGAAAACCGATGTCGCCGGGGCAAATCGATTAAACATATTCCAGCCGAGGTGGAATGGGACTGTGGAGGTGGTAGCGATGTTGTTGGGCGAAAAGGGAAGCGGAAAGTTTGGAGCACGGCTCCAACTTTCTCCGCTCTCGTCTGGTCTCGAATAATAACGACGAATCGTCGTGTTTCTTGTTTCCCGATACCTTCGAATAATACGAGAATACTTGTTCGCGTACACACAGGAACACACAGGAGAGAGAAAGAGGATAACTCGAGGATAATACGATGTCCCATCGATTTTCTATATTTCGTGATATTTATACGGCTATATATTCGAACGATCTTCGATATAATACGAGGTTGAAAAGTTGAAAAGTGAATCGTAAACAAGGCTCGACAAGTTTCAACTTCAATATATATATTTCTGTTAAAAGATTAGAAAATGACACGAGCCATTTATCGAGCTTTCCCCCCCTCCCCCGGCTGGGAGAATATATATACGTAATCTACGAAATTATCGTAGATAAAACGCAATAACTCGGCGAATTTAGCCGCGATAAAGTGTGGTTTAGAGGAGTTTGTTCGATATAAACGAGCTCGATAAAACAATATTGGAATAATGGCTACGCGACAGGGGAAAGTAACAAGTCCCCTGATCTTACCTAAACGCACTTAGCGTCCCCGTTGGAGGATCTCTATTTGTCATTGTCGCTGGTTGAGTGAGATTAACGACCTTCGGTAGAGAAGAAAACTCTCGGCATGTCTGCTGCAACGGCCGAGACGATTCACCCGTTTTTCCTTATTCTTTCGGATATTTCTCGATATCGCTTTTTTCAATTCGCGGCAAACGGTCTCCGTAACGTAATCTTCGAATAAAGCGACCGTTTCCCCACATTTTTCACAATTTGAGAATCGACGAATCGGTCGAAGATCTATCTCGTCGCTTTCCAACGAGATAGACGTTGTTGGCGAGATTTATAGAATTGATATCGCGCGATAATCGAGTCGAGTCGAGGTTGGGCAAAGTAATGGGCAAAGTTCTGGCAGCAACCGGTGTTCGAGGCCAATTCTCCTTCCTCGCATTTGGCCCATATATTCGAGCTATCCATCGCTTGTTTTTCTATGTCTGTTGTTACCTATCACCAATGGAAACATGGCGCTCAAAGTGGTAGATCCATCCTCCCCCCTGTTCTTATCCTATCCGGTAATAAAAGCTTGTTCCTGTTTTAATTGCATCTTGCAATAACGTTTCGAGCGTAAACAACGTTTCAACGTTACACGATAAACAGAATGTTTGCCGGGGAAACGAGGAAAACACGCGGATGATACGGCTGTGGAAAAACCGCAGTCTCTTCCATCCCTATCTCGGTTCGTTTAAAACGAACCTCCCCAGTTTCGCCGATTTGTAAGGAGACAAATCTGTGTAAGCTTCGATATCTGAATGTCCAATTAAAAAGTTAAATATTTCATCGAGAGTCGGAATAAAAAGGCGATATACGAGGCGATGGGAAAAAAAAAAAAAGAAAGAAACGCTTTAAATTTTTTGGAGAAACAACGGAGTGACAACGATAACTGCAACCATAGTATCGTCTAACTGGTGGATTCTCGATTCGATTTTATATTCGGTTGAAGTTTACCTCCCGCTGTGTCACTGCGTTTGGAGGAGGATTTCCATTCAACGATTGCGTTACACGTGATATCGAGCTTCGAATCGCATGAAAATTGTCAAGTATCATCCTTCGTATCCTCCGGATTTTGCCTCGCGTGCTCGATGAACAATAATGAAAAGCGGTTTACAAACAGGGTAACAATGGATAGAAACGAACGAACGATCCATCTCGAAATTCGCACAGTTGTGGAACGCGCACTTTGCGAAATTAGCCTCGATGGATAATGGAATCTGTGTGGATGATCCATCCGCGCCAGGATAACAGCGCGTGGTAAAGTTTGCCGGTAAACTTTCATCATGCGTCACGAGCATATGCAAAATAATCATCACGTTCCTACTAGTACGATCTTGTTTTCGAAAGGCCACGCTAAACGCCGCGTAGTTCTAAACAAAGAGAACTCGCACGAAAGTATTCGTTTCGCGAAAATTCGAACAGTGCTGGTTGAAAGGAAACATTCAATCCCCGATTGTATATATATAAAATTAACGAATAACGAATTAACGAAGGATTCGTTTATAGAAAGAGGAAATTGGATGGAACTCTCTGAGAAGCAATGCGTTGAAACATGTATCGGATGGGATCACCACTCGATTAGATCTACGAATTTGAAAGCGTCTTGTCGTGCTCGAACATCGAAGTCGTTCGCTCGAATTGCTCCAGATAGGTAGCTCGATTCATCTATATTTACCAGGATAAATAGTAAAGGACAGGAAGAAGGGAGAGGGGAGTGAAGTAAGTAGTAGGCGTATACTCGGCGCCGATAGTCTTAAGTGAGCGGTATATCGGCTTCCACTGCGATCGTTGTAATAATTACGTGTCGCTCATTCCTGCGTACGTACGTGTTACGCTATTATTTAGACCGCGCCCATCGTTACAGACACATTGTTTAACGTCTACCTATTCGTTGGACACGATCGTTCGATACACACGCGCACAGTTTTGAGCGCGCCTCCTCTCCCTTTATCCCGTAAACAAATTGTAATGTTTCCCTGTTGTGCCCGGCGAAACTTGGTTGTTCCAGTTTTAAATATATTCAAATGGGGGGAGGGGGATTCAAATTTGCAATTTGGATACGACGATAGACAGAGCCTGCGGATAGAATGGACCGACAATGCGGTAACAGACGGGCGCGAAAGGAAGCGAGCTGTCTTTTTGAGAGAGATTCCATTTCGTAAATTATCATCGAGCTCTGTCCGCGTGAACCATATAGCTGTCCAGAGAGGCTAGCATTAATTACACCGCCCAGGTAAAACTTGAGCTTTCTGCATTGTGCACAGGGATTACAATGCATTTTATGCAAACCAGCTCGTAGAATAGCAGCCAGCCCGTGTTGAATACGGCCGGCCAATCCTCTTTTCCCTCTTTGTTTCTTAGTCGGACCATCCGTTTCCTCTTTCTCTCCCTATCTCGTTCTCCTCGCCTCTCCGCCCGTGTTTTCTTCGCGTTACAAAATAATAAACACTCCGTGAATCTGTAATTGCTTTCTTAACCAACATGCTCGGTATTATTATATATTATGTATAACCGACGGCGCAATTTATCACAGCGTCGAATCGTCGAAATTTGTACCATGCGATTAAATTCGCTAAGTTCGTATGGCATAGTTGCGCCTCGTCGATCGTCAAAATCGATTAATTTTATTGGCGAGCGCCGTCTAAAGTTACGATTCCTGCTTTCATAGAAGGCGAGGCGAGCGTATGCGCGTTTTATACGGCTTCGCGGTTTTCTCTGCCGAGAAAGGGAGTGGAGGAATCACCCTCTCCGCTCCGTTATCACCCAGAGTCGAGGAAAATGTCGCCTTTTTACTCGAACCTTGGGAACAATTTGCAAGAACGGCGAGAAATCTGAGTGTGCATTATTCAGTGACAGGATAGGTAGACGAGACGAACACGATGTAACGGGTCATTGAATGGTAATGGTTGACGCGCCGTTGACATTGTACCTGTTCGTTCTCGAAGCTTTCGAGGCGAAGGAAGGCAGGTAATTCGGGAATTCGTAAAAAGGAACGATCGTAAATGCGCTTCTTGGAAGGGAAGGAGGCATTGGTTTAGGTAGGCAAATCCAAGTACGATTCATCCTTTGCAAAATACGGTTTAACGGTTTCCGGACGATTACCGGCGACCGTTGTTTCTCTTCTCGTTGTCCTCGTTGCACATCGGCCGTCATCCGTTGCTCATTGGAAACACAGCGTGCGCAATGAAAATTGAAATAAAAATCATGGAACGAATAGAATTCGTGTCAAGGATGACTCGATATCCCGTCGTTCGCGAGCGTAAAATAATTGTACGAGTGGCGGCCATGTTGGTCGCGATCGTTTCAAGGTAAATCGGGGGCAATCGGTTTGAAAAATGTTCAAGTTTCGTCGGCAGAGTTTCGCACGCACGAAATGCAACAAGTAATCGATTTCGTTACGCAATTGTTTTGCTTTTCTATTTCCAGCCAAGCTCTTTAAGAATACGAGATTAAAAGAAACGAGCACGGTATGGATCGAAGTAAGCGGAAACCCTAGTTCGGGCTTCTATGGATATTTGATTACACGCTCTAATTCGGCAAGCGTGTAGATCTCCGTCTCTGAAACGTATCACGATATGTATTGCATACGAAACTGTATACGTGAGGTCTGCTCGAAGGTGATACGGAGGAACGAAAAGGGAAAGCAACCAGCCAGCAGACGGATATCGAGTATCTCTCGTTCTCACAAATCTTCAGTGTCCCTAATCCACGTGGTGGTGGTTGGCGTGAACGAAAACGGTATTACAATAAAATAGGAACGAGTGAATGAGCAAAATACTACGCCGAACGGGAGAGAGTACGCCCTTCATTCAGCGACGCCACCTGTTATTATTCGCCTTTGGCAATTTGTCTTTCCTTGGCCGTATTTAACGTTAAACCGTTTATCGATCTTGACTTCGTACGACCGATTTGCGGGGCACTCTGTCTCGGAAAATGATCCACTCCGTTCAAATAAAAAAAAAAATTTGTTGCCTGTTCCTTCACGTATGAAAATCGCATTCCTCGAGTAAAAACATCTTCCGCTTTCACTTTCCTTTTACAATTCACTTCGCCAATTGCTAGCCATTACTTTTACCGTTATAAAAATATCCCTTGTCCCTTGGGACGAGGGATATTTCTCATTATAAAAACAGTTTTAACATCCCGGCTTAACCTAAGCGTGACGAATAAGAAGTATTTACGGTGAATCATGCAAGGACAATAGTGCAATATACTTAAAGCACGTAGGATGCGATGGTTAAGAAAGATAATAAACGTAGAAAGTACGTTCAACTTGGACTACGTTGTAATTCGGTCTTTTCTAAGATTTTCCATGATTTATTGCTTCGTTCCAGACTCGACCATTTCTACCTAAATATTCTATGCATTAAGCGTGTCGTTATCCTAATGGAAAGACGCGCGGATCTCGAAATTAAATATGATTTATATTTCATACAATAACTTACCCTGAATCAGGCATTTATTTCTCTTTGGCGGAGAAAGGAGATGTATCGCGGAGAATAAGGGAGAGAAACTAAGAGGATAGTAGGAAAGAGGGGAGAAAAAAAAGGAAAAGAGGGAAAAAAAAGGGAGGGGAGGGGGCCGTGTCTGTGGAACAGGCAGAACACCCACCTTGATTCGATACTGACGTTCCAGACGATCGAAAAAAAATCCATCGCAAGCGTCCCTCGAGAAAATAGAGTAATTTAGATAACAGCCATCTCCCCCACCACTCTCTGTCTCTATCATACCGGTGAAGTTCCTCGCGTAACGTGTCTCCGGAGGCACGATGCAGCCGCTGTTACGCTCGTCGTTGCGATTGAGAAACGATGCTATCGTCTCTGAAACCTTTATCCTCTTGTCTATTCGATCAAGCTACGGGACATATGGTGCATCCGTTCTGGACTAAGGCACAATCGTAATACAATCGCGAAAGTTGATCGCGAAAATTCGTGAAAACGAACGTTCGAAGTTATGCTTATGACCGTAGGCTTACTACAATTCGCGTCTCTCTTCCTTTCTTCCCTCTCTCTTCTATCTTTCTTTCCCCTCCGTAACTTCTTTTTTCTCTTTCGTTTACTAGTTGGAAAGTTAAGCTTTCTTTGTCACGTTCCCCTTCTCCATCTTTTGTCCACGACTCCCCTCCAGGAGTGGAGCAGGTAACGTGCCAACGCCAGGCAATGGCGCCTTAGCGGCTGCACCTGGACTAACCGTTCGCCAGGTGAGAGAGGACGGTGATTGGTCGAACCGCATAAAGTGGCACGCTGATTGGCCGATATCGTGGTTCTGTCGGTACGGAGCTTTAATCTCGTTTACCGTAGGCGCGCTGCTGCTCAGTTTAACTTACCTTTCCTGCATGGACGGTTGGCTTCGCAACTTACGCCGGACATTTCGCGAAAAGTTGCGACCATAAGACCTTCTCCAGTGTGTTTTACGATACAACAGTGTTCGTATTCGTTTTAGTGACTTGTGGAAATTTGTGTTGTTCTTCGATCGTCGAAGGTGTGATCGCTGGAAAGCAGCAAGGAAGGATCGACACGACAATCCGTAAGATCGCGTCGCCACTCGCCGTATATGTGCGCGCGCGCAAGATCCCCTCCTTTAGTGCTTGTGTATATACCTGTACGTAGTGTGTACGAGCAAGCGGGTAAGCGCGCGTGTATATAGCTCCACTTCTTTCTCTCTTCTTCTGTCTTCTTGTACCGTCTGCGTTCCGTGCGCTCGTGTTCGTGATTGGTCGGTGCGTGGCATTTTTAAAAAGTCGTCCTGCTTCTGTCCGTTATAACCTGAGAAAGATCCGGCAGCGGTGATGTCGCGAAACCATGAGTAAATCGATATCGTGATCCATGTACGATCCATGATACGAAGCGATTCCCGATTGCGAGTTTCTTCGATTGTTTCCGATATAATTTTGTTTCCTTCTCCCCGTGATTAATTTTTTATTTACGGGTTCTTCGCTGCTCTTTACCACGAGCAACGAATCGAGAGATCGCGAGGACAGGTACGAGATTCGAGCAAGAAAGGAATAAGGGGCTACGATACCGGCTCTCTTATGCTGCCCAGAATTCCTCGCGGCACGTTTGTCGAGGTAGCGGAAAATTCAAACGCGATATCCTCGACAACGTTACGGAGCAACAACTATCATTGTTGACAGATAGAGTACGTACGAAGGATAGAGTAAACACGAAAAGAAAATACATGCAAGAAAGGGGAGAAGAGAAAGGGGGAAGCAAAGTACGCGTGCAATTCCTTTTTCCTTCAGGAGCGATCTCCTGAGTGACATATGCATGTGGCGCGTAGATTCCTTGCCAAAGATAAAGTTTGGATGCGAACGGGAGCACTGGAAAGTGGCTGAATTTCGAGAATAGTTTCTTCTCGACCTTCTGTTCGGTAGGAGGGGAGGAGGGGGGGGGGAGGAGAGAGAGAGAAGAAAACGACGATGTGTATAACCGTCGCGGCGATTTTCTGGTCTCTTTAGAGTAGTGCAGTTGCAGTTCTCCATTCGTGCTTCGTTCATCGGTCGAGTATTGGTCGTGCTACAGTGTATCGTAGTAGTGTTGGTGCGGGGTAAGGTTAGGGTCGTATAAAAGAGAAAGAAAGATAAAGAGGAGAGTAGGTGTAAATGAATAAGCGATAAACTGCAACATCGCGATTAAGTGCAAACGAGACAAAATATCGTTGCAAGAGGATACCGTTCGATGAAGAGTCGTTATTCACGCAATTCTTAAGATTATGGATTATTCGAGAACGGGTAACTCGAGAATCGTTAAAATTTTGTCTGTTTATAAAAAAAAAAAAAAGGTAAGGGCGCGTATCGATATATGGATCGTGGGTCATTGGTCCGATGTATATACCACCGATAATAACTCTTATCTTTGGCACGTTGAATCAACGAGCGTTCGTTTTCGTTAACCAATACGACAATCTATTTTTTTTCTTTATCGTTTGTTTTTGGATCCGCTTATCGATAAGTATTCATTCGATAAGCTACGTTATTCGACAACGATTGGTTGCGACTACAGCAACTGTAAATGTTATTTTAACTGCAGTTAACTCGTTCAAATCCTCAGAACGAGGTGTACATACATTATTACTTGTAAAAAAAATTAATTCGTTGTAACTCGATGGTTAGAAATAATGTTTTTGAACGGATTCGTCACAAGAGGTTGTGCTTTATAGATTGATAGCTTGATAGAAGAGGGGGTGTCAATAATCATTAGAATCCATCCTTATGAATGGATTAAGATAAATTGATGACGTGAGTCGTGTTCTTACACTGGCGATATATATACAACACACACTTTTTACATAATTAATGCTTAATTTTCTCTTTCACCATCCAAAGAAAAAAAGACTCGGTTTGCTAGCTGTTTAACCTCAGATCTTTCGCTCGGTCTAACCTTGAAATCCCACTCGTCGCCTCTCGCGAGTTTTTAAAACACTCGATCTTGGCTCTCGTGGGACGCGCGCATGCGCTGTACAGTTGGTCCTTTTTATATTCTTTAACTCGTTTCTTTCTACCTCCTTCTTTCCCGCGTGCCTTTTGCTCTCGAGACTTCGACAAAATTTCAATTAAAATCTTGACCGTGTGTCGGTGACATCATTAACTTGGGATATATTTTAAAAATAGGCTTATTTCTGTTTCAAGGAATGCGTAATTCAAAAGAACGTCATTGGTTCATCAAATTCGAGTAGACAATAAGCATTGGATTTCTGTAACTTGGCGGGCGTTTCGCGATGCGAGACAAAGGATGTTTTTTTGCAACATTGATCCATTGATATCGGATCGATTCTTCGACAACGATGCGAGCTAATATTTTCGCGCATTGTCGCGCATCGACAGTGTATATTATTCGTAACATCGGTTTTCTTCTCTATTGTGCACACCCCGCGATATCGTGTTTACGTCGTTCAGGAATGTCGACTATTCTGGGAATCAATGAAAAGAAAAAAAAGAAAAAAATCAGTTAAATCGAGCATGACGAAGCTGAAAATTGCGCGGAAAATTATCGGAATGCTGTTCAACAAAGACGACTTGTGGTGGACGAACGTGCCAAAAAGCATTTCAAGGTCATTCGTATTTTTCGGAACATATTTTCGAAGCATATTTTTTTCAAAAGTGGTTTTTTTTTTTTTAACCAGCATAATATACATTTCGCGTACACGTAAATATTTTCCGTTTCTTATATATAGCTAGGCTGTTATTCTATTCGCGCGTAAATGCTCGCGTTTCGCAACTAGAAATTATAGAAGCTACTAATTTCGTGGCATTGCCGCGGCAGGCGACATTTATTTAACTGTCGTATATTTTGCCCGACAACTCCTGCATACGTTTCGGCGACGAGTAATAACACTTTTCCGTCTGAAATACCGCAAGAATGTTAGGAGAAGGGAACGGGCCACGAAATTACAACGATTTCAATCTGGAAAGAAAGGCGTCGACCGAATTGAAAAAGAAAAAAAAAAAAAAAAAAAAGTGCAGGAAAGAATAGCGGATAATTATATTTCTTGGTCGGCTGAAGCCGTGGTGAAGATGTTTTTCGATTCACGATCCCAATCTGAAACATTTCTTGCTTGAACGGAAAAAAAAAAAAAATATTTTTCTTCTCTTCCTCGCTTTGTGAACAGTTCAATGACTTCTCTCGCGATTACATAAACGCGTAAACGAGATGATTTCGAGAGCGCAGTTTTCATCGTCGATTTCAAGCGTCGACAAATTGCAACAACTTTTACGATATCCTTTTTATCGTACTTGAAAGATTTTATAGGTCATCGAACTCGCGCTTAGATCTTAGGTAAGCATCGCTGTTCCAATCGTTTGATTCGCCTCTGGGGGGAACGTGTTATTAGCAAAAGGCGGCGTGATTAGGCCATTCGTAGCGGAATCACGCGCAGACCTATTCGAAGAGAGAGAAAGATCGCGAACGGAACGAAGTTGAAGTTAAAGTTTGCCCGGGAATCCTTTCGCGCCACTTACGCCATTTCTCTCCGCCGCACGGTTACCTAGGAAGCTAATTGCGTTCGGTTAAATTTCATTTCGGCTGGTAAAAGTTTCCGACGAAGTCTCCTTACTTTTCTCTTCTTCGTAAACGAGACGTTTCGAAGAAGAGACGTTGATTATTTCGATAAAATTATTTCGCGGAAAGTTGATTTCCCGCCGCGTCGAATCATCACGATCGGTATCGGCCAACGATCTTGCCGCGATTAATGAAATCTTCATTCGAGCTTTATGCCGCTCTATCGGTCGTCGCGCGTGCCTCCAACTAATTTCCCCCGCGTCAATTCAATTTTCTATTAATTAACGACTCCCATACCACTCCCCTTTGTCCAGGATAAACTCAAATCCGTATTTTAACACCACCCGTTTATAATCTTGGATGGGTCGATTAAACTACGATTTACGCTACGATTCTACGCTACTACGTTTATCAAAAAGATATCGGTATATAATGTAACACGGAAAGAAGAAAGAGGGAGAGAAGAAGAGATATATGTTTCCTGGATGGCTCCCGTGATGAAATTCATTCACACGAGTTCTCGCGGCCATTTATTACGCAACGTTCCTCCCAACGTTGCGAAACTTTTACTAGACAGCTCAGCCTCTTTGAATAATTCATCGGAGAAAAATATATCGGGTAGACGTTGGCTCGTCTTTAATCGAGAACAATTTCTCGCCTCGGTTACGTTAATTACCGTTAAACGATTAATAAAGATTAAAAGAAGCGAGGAAGTGGGATCGCATCGAGCCAGATTCCTCGAGAAATCGGGAGAAAAACCGAGCGATATTGGCGTGCGTGCGAGGCTTGGATATCGGCTCGTGATTCCAGTTTACGCACTCGTCGCGCCACTTCCGTCTATCGCGCCTCGTCCACTCGAGTGTAACGATTGGCCTGAATCCTTGGCGAATACGACTAGACTCGTGCACATCTTTACATCAGTGTGTTTACCACGCTGTGAATATTATTATAAAATAATAATAGGATGGGATCGCGAAATATGCAAATATTTCACTTTTATTCTCAACTGTTTGACCGATTTTCTTTCTTCTTTTCTTTTCAGATTGCGCCCATGGTATGAGGGACGATTCCGGCAACATTGCCGAGGTGGTAAGTGTTTCTCCTTCTTTTTTTTTCCCTCTCTCTCTCTCTCTTTTATTTCTCACTTATTCTCACCTTATTATTTTCATTACAAATGTAAATGTTCCTCCATCCCGTGTAAACGCACAAATTGAACGAATCAAATTAGCATATCTACTTGATTTCTCGAACAAGAGGAAAAAGTTTCGTACGAAAGGGAAACGATTTCCCTCCTTCTGCCTCTATTTCTAAAGAAGATGGATTTCAAACGTTCTATGCCGGGACGCGCATACCCGGGAAGCACACGAGTCTTGACCTCGCGGATATCCCAACGGTACCCGCGTCACCCTGCTCTTTTTTTACTCGCGTGCTCTCAACCCTTATCGTCGAAATTAAACTCGATAAACGCTTCCAGTTTGGTTCGAAAAAAGAGGAGGAGGGTGAAGAATATGGTAGATTTTGCTTTTCGATTCGAATCGAGCCGCTTCGTAAAAATTTCTAAGACAGAAGTTTTCGTAGTTTACGTAGCTACGGTTCCAGAAACGAACGTTTCCCCTCCTCGTTCCCTTCCACTTGGGCATTTGCCTCACGTCGAGTTCCTCGGACCTTTGTGAGCGTGAATAGGGCTTCTCGTCGCGAGGCTGACATGCCGTAGGAAACGGCGAGTAGGTACGCAAAGTATTTTCGAAAGGCTCGAGGCTGTTGGCGCCAGGAAGTAGGGTACCGGGTTAATGCATGACAGGGAGAGGCGGAGAAAAGCGCGGAACCGTGAGAAGACGGTAGAAAAACCGGGAAAGAAATTTCACGATACGTGTTCTTTTTAACTCGAGTCTTTGAGCTCGACAATTAATAACGCGTGTTATTATTCGCTACGTTTTATTTATCGGTCATGGATGATAATTGTATCCACGATCCGGTTATTGATGCAAAGAGCGAGTAAAATTGAGTCGGAAACCGATTCGAGATAACCTACACCGCACGCATGCTTCCCTTATCGGTTTAATAGGTTCTATAGTCGAGACAATAAAACGTTGGAGTTAGAGCCGACGACGACGAATCGACGAAAGCGTAGCAATTGGCCGACCTTGGAGAGATCGGGTGAAAAGTATACCGTGTTGCACGGAAGGAGGACGTTCGGGTTCAATATACTCGGTGGATGAGTGTCACCCAGATCCATTACACCGTTGGTGTAAAAATGGAAGGAATTATATGCGAGTCGTGAACACAACTCGAGTCGAACACACGGAATTCAATTACGGAATTGGGAACCGTTTCGAAATTCACGGGTTGTTGTTTCGATTGTTCGCACGATCTCTCGCTCCTACGAGACGTTCCTCCTGCTTCTTCTAGACATTCTAACGCGAGTTGGAAAGTGGACCAGAAGAACGACACGTGCCACGAGAGTTTCGTAGTTGCTCGTCACCTTGGAACTTAGCACGAGTCTGGCACCGCCTCTGGTACTCTCGTTCCCTCCCGATAAAGCATGCAAAATAGCCGGTCTCGGCATAACTTGACACCTAAAGGTTAACCATTTTTATCCTTTCCTTTTGCTCGAAAAAAGAACGGTCGTTGCTCGCTACGCCTACGATTCGTTCCGAGTCACCAACTTCGCGAAACTTGGGAGGGATTTCGTTTCTCGAAATCGAAAAGCGCGATAAAATAAACTTTTTTCTTTTTTTTTTTTTAGTTCGAAAGGCGAACGTTCGTTCGAGCAAACGTTATTATTTCGCTTTTGTTACGCGATTAGGATTGGAACAACGGGTGGGAAATCGAAGGAAAAACGCGAAGAGGAGGAGGTGTTGCGAAATCGATCGAATCGATCGACAAATCGGGACGACACGCGGATGACGCGTGCGAATTATCGAGTTGTCCGTGCGAAATTGCAACAATCATCGTGGCAAACAAGCTCTCTCGCGAATTGCTATTCCGAGGGAGGCGCGTGTTCTCGCATATTTATCGCCGCCTCTGTATTTATTTTTACACACAGGTTCGCTATCCGCCCCGTTTTTCGTCCCCGTTTTCGATTCGCGATTAAATATCGCGACGTTGTTTGACTTTGCTCAGCGTCAGCTGATCGGATTAATGAAACGCGTTGCGTCCGTTTTCATATCTCTCTCTCTCTCTCTCTCTCTCTCTACTCGGAATCGTTATCGTTCTTTTTTTCTCTTTTCTCCGAAAAATCGATAAATCGTAAGAGTCGTTTCTTTCTTCTTTTTTTTTTCAATATCTTATCGATATCGAAACATTTAACGAACCTCGTTTTCACCACGATATCGTGGAAAACGTGGTCATGGGCAATAATTTTTCCAGATCGATCGGACGCGAGTTACGTACAACAATCCGACTATATCGGAATAGAGAAGGAGAGATGGAGCGGCGCTAAATTAATTATCGGGCTCGTTCGTGGCGACGTCGTACAAGCGACTAACGGTCCCGTAAATGTTAAACCTCGATGTAATTGCCGTTTCGACAACCGGACGTGTCCAGCCGGGGGGAACATTTTCGATCACGGGGCGCGGGGAGGGGGGGAGTTTCACGGTTACTATTTCGATTCGCGCGTCACAGATCGTTTCGGGCGGATCCTCCGGGCGAGCGAATGATTTTCGATTCCTCCTGATTTTGGCCACGATAACTCTAATACCGCGTGTGATTTTATTACCAAACGGTTAACAGCCGTGTGAAAATTGCCGCATTGGGCCGTGTACGTGTTCCGTTGGAAATAATCGAGGGGAATTCAACGGCGATATTCTGTCACGATCGAGTAATTAATGGGACGATAATATCGGAATCAATTCGCTCCGCGGACGGATTGAATCGATGGGTGAAATATGGCGCGTGCACGCGCGTATGTATACGCGTTGGGATCTTTCATCGAGGGGGATTAAATCGATTTCGATGGAAAAAAAAACGTTCTCGACGATCGTTTGAGAAGATTCGTTGTTTCTTTCTTTTTTTTTTTTTTTTTTTTCTTTTTTGTAGGAAAACTGACGCAAATTTTCGCGCGTGTCGTTCGAACTCGGTGGATTTCGAAACGAAGGGCGGTACGAGGTAGCAAAGGGAAAAAAAATCTTTGGGAGCAATGGAACAATGGCGCTGTGGATTCGCGACAATCGAGGGAACGCGGATGAAAGAACGAAGAGGGGAACGAAACAACGAAATTAACGGGAAGCGTTAGACAATAAGGGCTTTAATTAATCCCTATTTATATATATAGAAATTGTTGGGCGGCTTATTGTACTCGAATCGGGCAAATATACACGCGCGGGAATGGTGAATGATAGAGTAGGTGGTAGCAACGAATGATGCAAATGATATATGACGGTATCTAGCGTGTCGGTTCGATGCTTGACCCACTGTTTCGCGTCGATACTGACAAATGACGTCTGCTGCTCTGGATATCGGACGCATAATGCAGAGCAACCCGTTGAAGATGTATCGTCGTAACAACCCGTTGAAAATTGGCAACGAGAACAAGATTTATTAACTCTTGGAGTTGAGCTAACAATTGCTCGAGTGGAAAATGTTGTAACAGGGATAAAAATTATTTTTCGACGACATATACCCGTTGGTGTACAGCTGTTCGAAAAACGACGAATCTCGACGAATTTATCGCCCGTTTCTTCTGGTGACGTTCAATCGATTCGACGTGTATGAAACGCGCGACGTGTATGAAGCGTTTTCCTCGCATCGAACGCTTTTTTTTTTTTTTTTTTTTTCGAACGCTCGTCCCATCGACAACGTTCACGAGACGTTTCGCGCGAAAATATTTCTTCTTCCCTTTATATGGATCGTTATAATGAAATTATTCGTATCGATCTCGACACTAAGGTATTCATACTCGTTCGTTTACTCACATCGTGGATGGGTAATAAAACGAGACGTCGTTGTTTCTCACGCGTCACACGCGTGTACCGTTTCTTCGCGGGAACTAGATTCCTCTTGTTGGACCAATTCCAGCACGCGCCTCGAACAACAGTCGTTGGAAGGAACAATAATGCTCCTTTACTTTCACGAATCGTCAAAGTTTCCCACTGCGTTATTTTCCAAAACGAGACATTCGTGCGCACGATTCGCGAAGATTTAAAATCCAGAGAGGAAAGAAGTGGTCGATTCGCGGCGTATCGATTAACTCGCAAAGAAATTCCTACTCGTGGCCAGGCTTTCTTTTCTTCGACGAAAGGGGTTATTATAAATTCCCATTGATTAGAACGGTTGTAAACGGGTTTATGACGTACAAACGAGGGGACGCGACCTCGTGCTCGAAGAAAAGGAAGATTTACGACATCGCGATGCCCGACTCGCCCCTCTCCCCTCGGCTATCGGCCGCGCTCGTTGCGAGCGCATAGTGGCGCGTACGGCATGCAGCTGTTTCTTTTGACGGAAGTCGAGCACGTTCCGCGAACCTAGCACCGCTTCCAAGAGGCCAGTGTCGTGGCCACGGCGTCGAACGCCTTCCTTCCACCACCAACCGACACCTACCTACGTGTGCGAACGCTCGCTAACGGTAGTACCAGATCCACGATAGTCCTCTCCCCTTGCTTGCCATGCGTCCATCAATCGCGAAAAGCACCAATTTTTTTTTAACAATTTTCTTCCTTCCTTCCAAATCCCATCGAATACGATATTCGCTCGTGCTTGTTATTCGCGATCGAATATCTTATCCATCGAAACGATCGCGTTTCATTCGATCATCTCGCAAAGTCATTCGCCTTCTCTCGACCGTGTGGTAGTCACTCGAGGCGTCTCTCGAGGCGAGAATCGTTCGCCTTTTTTTTTCTCCTTCCACACGAAGCGCCAAGTGTCCGCCACTGTTTGAGGAAGTGCGATTTAAATGCCCCTTTTCAGACACTTGTGCGCGAGTACACACAGGTAAAGGGGTGGCGGTACGAGAAAGGGGTTGTTTCCCCCTCCCCCTCCTCCGTCACTTTAAAGTCCTCGCTCGATCGAGGGGGGTTGAGAGGGTTTTTGCTCGGGGCACTTTTAAGGCGTCCCTTCTAACCAACCTTTTGTTCGATGTCGCGCTAACTTTCAGACGGTTCCGCCCTTAGCGAATACCGAACCCCTCGAAACGTCGTCCATAACGCGTTGTCCTGGCCGAGTCAAGTCTCGAACCAAGGAAGGTGTAATATGTTTCGCTCGTGTTTCGCACCTTCGACCAAAGAATCGATAACCCTATTGACCCTTTCGCTATGGGCGACTTCCACTGGACGAGTCGAAAATGTGCACGAGAAAGCGGCTGCTGATGATTTACAATTCGAGTTGCTCTCACGGTGTCGAAATATCGATGTTCCAGAGAAAGACGATTTGCTCGACGCGCAATCTTCGCTCTGGCATCTTGTGCAGAGCGACTATAGATATATTGGTAATAGCGAAAGGGTTAACAATCCGCGAGAAGAACGATATCAGTACACAGTCGTTGGCTCGCGTTTCTCAATCAACTCCGTATAAATCATAATTACCGGGAAGGTCGTAATTTAATCTCGCGATGAACGACAAGGGACGAGGACTAAGGGAGAACGTTATCGTTGCTCAATTAGCCGGGAAGAGTAGAGGATTGGTTGTTGCGTCTTCTCCTTCGTTTTCATTGTTCATCCTCTTCCTTTCTTTCTCTTCTTTGATCATTTTCCTCTCGAGTTTCTTGAATCGTTTTGAACTATTTTTTGGAAACGAATCTTTCATCTTTTTCATCTCGACGGAAGAGGAATGGATCGGCGAAGATGCGGATTCACGAACGACGGGGAGAGGAAGACACGAGGAAGGTTTCTTTTTTAATTAAAAACGAAGCATTCGCATTTTCGCGCGTGATCATGCGAGAATTCCGTTCTATTTCTCCTTCTTGGAATTACCTTCGCAGCCAGCCTACTTTCGGGGACGTCTCCTCGCGTCTAAAGGATCGCGTGTTTACACAACGAGCTTGTACGCGTTTTGCGTACAAGCTCGTTTCCAAACGCGTAAATTACGCGAGGGAGAGAGATGTACGCCGAGGAATTCGAGATAACGAAAAGCGAAGGAACGAAAAGACGAAGAAAAGATATGGAGCGTGGAAAGTGGTGTATCGTCGTCGTCGCGTGTCAGAGGAGAGGAAAGTGGAGGGAGATGGATGGAAGAACGAAGAGAAGAGGAAGAAGAAAAGGGTGCGTGGATCTCGATGCAAGGGAGAAACATCATCTGTCGTTGACTCTCTGCGTTTCATCTTTGCCTCTGAAAGCGTTCCTTGTCCTCTCCCGTACAGTGTCTTTCAGAATAGGCTGACATTATCCAGAAGTTGGCTCGGGTGAAAAAGCTAGGATATCGGCGTTGTCGGTAGTTTTGTGCGGAAGAGCGACGGTATCGAAGAAAGGAGAGATTTGGTCATCGAGCAAAGAAAAATCAATGAACCCCTTTGTGTCTCTCGCTCTTTAAGTAATTAAATCGCCTCTGCGCCTCGTTCGTCATCGCGTCGTTTCTTTCTTTCACGACACGTCGTGATAGAGGAAGCATTCCAAAATTTCCAAACGATTCCATCACTTTTTAACGAAAACTCGATCGATTTCTTCTCGTAGGATGGAACGGAGGTGTCGACGATTTTCGTTTCGTCGTCCAGCAACCGCCGGAGAAGGGGCCACTGCTGGATGTGGTGTGTGTATTCGGTTTTAAAGCGTGTATACCCGTATACACGTGCTATAATGCACGCCGTATGCCGATAGTCGGTCGAGATAAAGTATACTAGGAAACGAGCGTGCATAGAGGCAGAGAGAACCGACGCGCAACAAGCCGGCGTCGTGCATCGCGATCGCCATAACGTGTATCGCTCGTTTCAAAGCTCTCCTCGGGATCCGTACACGGTATCGCACCGTGCCATATGGAGAGAGGCGAACGATCTCGCCAACTTTCAGCCGAAGGAAAAGTTGGCGAACTTTTAAACGTTACTTGAATCTTGGGACTACGTTTTATACGCATATCAAACCCCGTCCAATTTACGTAATTCGAGACACATCGATAAACGCGACTTTAATTCGTTAAACATTCAAATTACCATTTCATTGCATCTGCATTTTCACGAAATTGGAAACTTGTAACAATCCTCTCTCCTCCCCTCGAAAAAACTTATCCTCCGGAAAAAATCCAATAAATCCCGTAGGAAATGTTCTTCCTGTCCTCGTAACGAGGCCACGACCCGTGGCCCTTTCACGCTTGGCCGAATCCCCCGCGTCGTAATGAAATTATACCGTCGGGCTCTCGTCTCGATCGGCAGACCACTGTGGATATCGTACCACCGCCTCGATAACGCGGATATCCGTCTACGTTACAAATCGAAGGGCCGAGGCGCGCCTCGCACCTACTAACGTTAAGCAGATTACCGTGGATGAATATGTATGAGCGTGCCGCACACACACACACGCACGAGCAGAGGCCTGTGCGGCGGAGGGATCGGTGGGCGTGCGCGTATCGCACGCACGTGGCCGAGTAGGCGCGCGCGCGCGCACCGACGTTGTAGGTGAGGAACGTGGGGGGGAGGAGAGAGGGTGCGAGGAGTTAGCGCGAATAGACACGGAACAGCACGGTGTGTCGCGAAACTGTGTCGCTACGAGATTTCCGATTCGAAACAGGTTTCGAGGGAGGAAGATATACCGGTGGAGGAGGAGGATTTGTAATTCGTGATAATTAACCCGTTAACGGTGGATAGATAAGGGAATTAACCTCTTCATCGCGCGTTTCACTATCCTGCTACGGGATTTCGACGAGTTTCGGTCGTGCGGAAGATATATATATATATATATATCGGGGTGGGATAAGCAAGTAGTTTCTCGATTCTCTCTTTATAAACTTCTCGTCGCGTTTCATCCGATCTGGAATTTTTATTCCCCCCCCCCTGGTGACTACTCTCCGTTTGCTGCGCATATGCAAGTGTAATTTCGACAAAGGTGGAAGGAAGAAAAGAAGAAAAAAGGTAGGAATGGAAAGATCGATTCGTAACGAGGTTCTCTCCGATCATTCGAATTTTCAACCGATGGGAGAAACAATGGTGGAGAAGGATATCTCTCGATGAGAGAGATGGAGAGAGGTGGAAAGAACGTCGGAATACGGAGCATAAAAGGAGGAGGAGGAGGAGGAGGAGAATAGAGCGGTGAGCGTGCGAGAGAGAATTAGCGGGAGCGTGGGTGGAGCATGGCAATGGGAGCAACGGTGGACTTGTTAGCGCGAACGTACCGTAGGGAATAAAGCGTGTCGCGTGTACGTCTAAATATAAAGTCGGTGGAGAAGAGGCGCGAGTGGCGCGGATCCCTGGCGAGAGAGCGGTGTAACCACCTAGTCAAAACACGCCTGTTGTGCCGCGAGGAGGCCTCGCCGATTCCAATTGCAGTTTGCCTCGCGGATCATCGTCCTCCGCCACTCTCGCTTTTCTCCGCCAATTTCTCGTCCGACTTTTTTTCTTCTTTCTTTCCTCCATTCGGTCGCGATGGATGAAAAATCGTTGAATGGTGCGCGAGATATCGATGTAAAAGTTTTTCTTCTTTCTTCGAAAATCGTTGGAAAATGGTTTGGAAAGCGAGAGAAATAGTGTCGTAGGAAGTTTCGTAGGAAGCGAGGAGAAGCGTGTCGAGAAATATATATTTAGTCGTTTCGAAACGCGGTTGGAGGAGACTGGGACCGATTTTACGACGACCTTGGAGGAATCGTAAAACCGCGCAAGGAGCGCGAGATGCCGTGCTATTTTCGAGTGAAATATTCGCGCGTAATTCGCGGGAAAGAGGATCGGAAATATTACTGGTCGGTGAAATATTTTACGAACAACTCGTTAATTAATTTATTAATTCGAGAGTGTTTGGAAACGAAAGCTCCACGATCGCTCGTTCCTTCCTCGGCTAATTAAAAGAGAGTGGCGCGAAAAGAATCGGCGTCTACCCGATTAAACCGAGATTGTTCGACTCGTTCCTCTAACGGTGTGTCGTACGTAAACGCGTGGATAGTTGTTCCTCTCTACTAGATTCGCGCCTTGCAACTGTCACCGCTTTATCCGTCTTGCTCTTTCGTCTCGTTTGGAACGAAATTCGACTTGTCTGCGCGATCGTACAATTTGGAGGAATTCCGTATGCGTATAATATCGGCCCCTGTCGTTCCATTCGCAATTAATTATTCTGGTCGAGTCGCGGGGCATTTAAACGACGAACGAGGCCGTAGTAGGCCCGTGAGAGGAAAGCGTAATCGCTTTAAAATCGTGTCGTCCCAGAAAGCGAGGGCGGGGGCCGTCGTCCGCTGGAAAAACACGGAGGGGAACAATAGCTCGCGATCGAAACGTTGCGCGCTCGTGGACGGAGAAATACCACGCGTGCGGTGCCATTCTCTTTTCGGCCGGGCGTAGTATCACGGCGTTATTACGAATTAAACGAAAAAGAGGTTAATTCCGTGGCGGCTAAAACGGTCGAATCGAGCGGCTATTTTCGAGCGGCTGGAAACGCGACGCTTCATTCATGATATACTCGACTCGACTGTATAAACTCGACACCTAATTAAATCTGAATTTCCTGCCGCGCTTCTTCGACCGTACGTACGTGCAACTTGCTCGTCGCTGCGAATCCTCTATTTTCCATCGATCGAACGGTCGTATCGGCAAGTGACGCACGAGGTCGAGTATCGATGATCGACGAGCCATCATCGGTAGCTAGGAAAGGGTTTGGATTGGGGGAAGGAACGAAGGTCTAAGTGGAAACGCGTGTTTTCGCCGCTGCCCTTTTCGCCCTTAATCCCCAGGAAGGGTCGAGTCGGTAAATCAGCCGGTGTTCCCTCCCTCCCTCCATCCTTCGCCTTCCATCCGCGGGATCAACGGCGCGCCGATTAAAACCATCACCCGCGAGGATTAAACTTTTCCTCCTTTGCGCCGTGTCGCGAATCGGGGACTAGCTGTTAAGCGTGACTAGCTCTTCGGTCGTTGACTCGATCTTCGCTCCGATCCTCCTCCCCTCTAAATCCCCGCTTCTTTTCCAATCCTCGAAACGAGCGGTTACGATCCGCGTATTTTCCATCCGCTAGAATAAAATGTTAAAATCTTGCGAGGAAGAAATATAAGAGAATTGCGACTCTCTCGTGGAGAGGGCGGCTCGAGATGGATCGTGATATTTGGACGAGCGACAATCCGAGCGCGAAGAGGTTGTCCACGGAATACTCGGGGATCGACGACAACGACGACGATCATCGTCCAACGAGGTGCAACGAGGAGGAGGGGACACCGATTCCCAGAGACGATCCCGAGCAAACGCTCGAGGACCAGGCGGCTGTCGAGTACTTCCTCGTGGACGACTCGCCGATGGCGAGGTTCAGTCGGTGCATCAAGTGGATCTACGAGAAAGTGAGTCTGGAAAGTAGCTCGGTTAAAAGAGGTTGTCGTTTTTATACCTTTTCCTCGACAGTTCTTCCAGCTTTTCGAGCGGAGTTCTCTCGGTGGGGGAAAATTCGTAAACCGTGATCCTTGTTCTCGTGAAAAGAAACTTTTACGGTTGTTGACCGTGAGGAGATGGAATGGTTTGTCGATCGAACCAGTTGTGTTAATGGCGAATCATCGCCATTCCGCGAACGTGTGACGTTGACGTTTCTATCGGCTGAAAGGTTCGATTGTGCTCTCTAGCGTAGTCGGCCGGCTCGTCTCCTCTCCTCCTCCTCCTCCCGGTGAAAGAAGCTATTAACCGCACGCAGCGTACGCCAACGTCCTTTTGCTCTGTTTTACTTTCGAACTCCTCGAGCCGTGTCTGCGAAACGTGGCTCGAACGAAACCGTGGCCGTGCACGCCGGTTCCTGCCGCGGATCACGAAAGTCGTGACGGGTTTCGCGCTTCCTTCTCTTCCTTTCTATGGACGACGAAACCTCCTTCTTCGAAACCCTTCTTCCTCATCGCCTCAGCGACTCGTCGTGCATCGAGTGCTGGTGAAAAGCCGGTCCTAGCGTGCGGGAATTTTTTTTTTTAGGGGAAATTGCCGGATCCGCGTCGATCGAGAGTGGTTTCGCTCGAAGATAATACCTCCCCCTCACCCGTCTCTCAACCGTTATTCGTTATTACACGTGGGTATAATAATGTTTGAAATCCATTTTTCCACATATTTTCACTTCATATTTCGTTTTACGATCCATTGTTTGCTCATTCGTTCTGTTTTGTTTCGTTTTGTTTGCTCGTCTGCTCGTTGCCCATTTGCAAACAACATTAAACGCTCTACGACTGTGGCATCGGTAATGAATACACCGCCGCGTGGAACGTGTTAATGAACCAGATGACAACATTTCTCGTCTCATCCTCCTCGTCCCCGACCTCGGATGAAATGCTCGTGGAACGCGGTGCCTGGAATCGAGATAGATCCTCTCGCTCGTCCCTTCCCTTCCCTCCTCTTTATCTTTCGCCTCGTCTTCTCTCGAATCCCCCCCCCCCCCTCTCTCTCTCTCTAACTTCGCGAAAAGAGAGAGAGAGAATGCGGAGAGATCGCGCAACCATCGAGCCTACCCGATGTCCTCCACCTCAACACGGATTCATCCCCGGATAAAGGGGAGCAGAAGTAAGAGAGCGGGGACAAAAGAAAGAGGAGGGAGGGAGTCGCGTGTCGAGAGGGTCGGGCGAACTTAGAAACTCTTCTCCGCCACTTCTCCAGAAGACCACCACCACCACCACCTCCTTCTCGGGAGAGTGGGTCTTACGCCGCGAAACGACCTATTTCGCGTCGCGGCTCAGGTTTTTCGAAAAGGGAGGAAAGAGAGAGAGAGAGAGAGAGCGTGGACGACGCGAGGCAACTATTAGCCTCGACCGAAACCAACAGTTGTTGGTTCGAGATTAACGAACCTTCCCACAATTCCGTTTTTCCTTTTCTTTCTTTCTTTCTTTTTCTTTTCGTGGAAACTTTCGCGTATTCTCCGTTTGAAATGGGACTTTCGCGCAAGTGGAAGAAAATTTCACGAGGGGAATTCGACGGTGTGGAGCCTGGCGGAACGGACGAATGGTTGTTAGAGGCGAAATCGATACAAGCGCCACGACCCGGTCACGAAAGGCGATAAAATTTTAATCGGCGAATTACCGCATAGGGCGGGGGCGTCTCGATGACCGACCGAGCTAATTAATCGAAATCTCGATTTTTGGCGGTTCCGCTCTCTCTCTCTCTCTCCTCTCCCGGAGGAAGGAGTGCATGCTCGAAATATCTTGGCGCGCCAGGTGGGACGAATAGCCAGGGCCACGGCCTCTAACCAATGGATTCTTATCCTCGCGTCAGCGGGATCACTCTTTATGCCTCTTCGATCGTCGATATTATTCCCCTCGATCGATGGAAACCGAACCAGATCCAATTTCTCGTCTCTTCCTTCTCCTCCCTTTCGCCAAATTTTGTTGCGATTCCATCGAACGTGATCTCTCTCCCTCTCCCTTTCGAGAAAATACGAGAAGAAGGAGGGCGCCCCTGCCCCTTCACCCCGACGATTTTAACACGAGCTTGGTATAGGGAACGAGGTGGGAGCAAGAGGAAAGTAATTTGCCGCAGGAAACGCGCGTAATCGCAAAATCGACCACAATGTGGACGTGGTTGCCGAAAGTATGGGAGCAATTTCCATCGGGGTCGGGTTGGCCCCGCTTCGTAACGATCAGTCTGCCGATTGAACGCGAAATTGACGTTACGAAGTTAACTCTTACGCGTTCAACGTTCCGAATAATATATCGAATCGAAATTCGGGCTATTTTCCCTCCTCCCTTCTCCCTCCTCATCGTTCAATTCGTCAATCGATCTCGGCCGAGATCCCTTTTAATCTTTCGAGCGAAATAAAGTAACCTTGAAATACCTTGAGCGAAGAGCGTGTGTATTCCGGAAAGAAAGTTTTTTTTTTGCGAATTGTTCTACCTTACCCTCCCTTTTTAATAAAAAATTTTTGCCTCCAGGCCAGTGCTTCGAACGCGTAGACGTATACGTGGTTGCCGTTAAGTTCCGGAAGGAAGGAACGACTTGGACTACTACTACTACTACTACTACTGCTGCTGCTGCTAGTACTACTACTAGTGTTGGACCCTAGATTTGTGTTCTCATAGATCCCTAATGCCAGCTCCGCAACAGAACTTGTACGAAGAGGACTGTCATGGGCCGATGGACGGCGTACGACCGCACGATTTCCCCGAAACGTATGAACAGTTGTTGAAGCATTTTTGTGTCAAACCCATCTCTCTTCCTATTTATTGCCTGGACAATAAACGGCGAGTGTGCCGAGGTTGCTATGAAGATGGTTTAGATAATGAAGTGCGAGCATTCTATCAGGAAGGTGGCTATCATTCGATGTGCAGGAACGCCGGTGTAGCTAACGCGACCAAATGCCACGTTTGCCAACGACGCATAGCGTATATAACACCGGCAGGTTCCTGCACCGAATGCATCGAGGAATTTTTCGAAGTAACAGGCGAAGATTTGCGCAACATGTCTAGGGGGAAAACCATAGACGTGTTGACGAGATGGTAGTGTAAAAAAAAGATAAATAAATATATATATATATATATATGTATGCATGTATATATATATATATACATATATATAAAAAGACACGTAGAATAAAAAGAAAAGTGAAAAGTGTGGACAATTTGAACACTGTGCGTGAAAAAAAAAAAACAAAAAACAATTTAACGAAGATAATCACAAGTGCGAGTGCGATCTGATGATACGACCCCGATGGACAATATGACAACAGTATCCAGCGCTTGCAAAAGAAAAGACGAGAAATCGGAAGAAATATATACTACTAGAAAAGCAAGTATTACTCATCTATTTCTATATCTTTTACTATCGATCTTTGTATACGCGAAATATATATATATATACATATAATCGAGAATCGTTATCGAGAATCTGGAAACGAGATCGACTCGAGGTAGCGTGGAGGTAGTCGCGGAAATCCGACACCGTGGATCGGATCCCGGTAGGGATACACCCGCGGGACATTCGATCTCTACTCTCGGTCGATCGACCGTTTCCTTTCGTTTCGACCGTTTGAAACCGCGGTTTCGATCGAAGTCCAAAAGCGAATCGATTTCAATCGGAGCAAGTGTCGCGTTAATTGGGCGGGGGCGCCCTCGTCGTTCAACGATAAAACCAACGATAACAATAATATTCATCGAAACGAGGAAGAATTTTTCCTCCTCGAATCGGAGGACGCAGAGAATCAATTATTTATTTTCGCACGGATCGCGTTTAACGTGCTAACTCGGTGATCGATTAACCGACCAATCCACCCCCTCCCCCGCCCTCTTTTCCGAGACGTGTTTGCTCGGTTAATTTGCCCGGTTAATTCGCTTGTGGACAATCTATTCGATTGCGATTTAAACAATCTTCCTTTTAACGATTCCTTTTTTCGATTCGAAACGAAACGTGCGCGTGGAAGAAAAAAAGACGAAGGATACATTTCTCTTCGAGATGGAACGGCTATGAGATATAAATCGATCTTTTCCTCGAGAGGAGGGGATCGTCTCTTTTTTCTTTTTTTTTTTTTTCCTCTCGTCGCGTGCTATTCATCCCGGGACACCCTGTATTATAAAGCGATAAATTGGATTCCCGTCGTCGGGGCAACTGGAAGAGGCGCGCCTTAATCTTGGCGGAGACTTAACACGCGTACGCGTATATATAGCATGATCCGGGCATGAAGAGAGCCGGCCTCGATTAATCATACAGTCTTACGGTGACAGCCTCTACGAGAGCCTGAATCTTCGCCTTGTTGCTCCGCGATCGGATCGATACACGGTGATCCTATTGAAACTAAATTACTCGCCATTACTCGTCCAGCCAACCCCGTATACCCCGTATATGTATTCACGCCCCGTTTAATCCCTTTTAGATAGTTTAATCCTTTCGGATAGGATCTCCCTCTATTATTATTATTATTATTATTATTATTATTTTAGTCGAAAAAAAGGATGGAGTGGATTTACCATGTTTTGCCAATCTTCTTCCTCAACTTCTCGACGACTATCCATTTACTAGAGCTCCCGTAGAATTTTCACGAGGTGTTAATCGCAACGATCGTCCATTCATCGATGGAAAGGAATATTTCCCTTTGTGCGTACGATCGACGTGCAACGCTCTTCTTACGCCCACGCGTGTTGTTCTCTCACGGAATGACTTTCCTCGGGAAAGGAATGCATCCTAGCGGCGGCTGCGGATAAAATGATTGCGCGGGGTCGTGGTCGGGTTCAACGACCACGCACCTTGGCTAGAGAAAGAGAATGGATCGAAAGGATCCAGAGGGAGGGATCCCCGCTCGAACCGAGCGTTCTGGTTATGTATACGTACACACTTGCTGTCCCCATTCTTGTTCCATCCTACCCTTATCCTAATTATTCTTCGTATCGCAACAAATCCGCCTCCTTTGCTTCCGCTATAGCAAGCTATACCTCCAACGCTGGGGATTCGTAAAATTCGTGGTGACTGGACGTCTAGACTGGAACGACTTCCGCCTTTCCTCCCCCTTTTTACTCGCCTTTTTCCCCTAGCCAGAAGACCGGACGAAAGAATTTCGCGTCGGGTATAAAAACTGGTAGCCGGGCCGGGCCGTTTTTATCGGCCCGTTTCGCATTATCGGCCTGTTGGTTTATTCCGAAATTCTTGGACAGATTATGACGTATCGGTCGTGTTTATCCGTCGTGGCTGACGATGAGCGGCGATGAAAGGGTTCCGCCCGTCGGCGGATAATTTTTACACTCGGCGCAGATACTCGATAGATAGATCGGCTAGAGAGAGAGATCGATCGAGAGTTTTTCGCGCCTAGTTTATATACCTCGCGCGTATTATTGTGCCACGGTAATTTGGCCGGTGAATCGACGCTTTCGACGGGATTTATCGAGGCGGAACGATCTCTCGAGTTCGATGCTCCGAGACCAGTTTCGAGTTTTTTTTTTTTTTTTCGACGAGAGCTTGCGCTCTGTGCTTTTCGAAACGGAAGAATTTCGAGCGAGCGGATAAAGGAGGAATTCGTCAGCTTTCTTTTCGAGGCGTCGATAGAATTCCGATCCATCTTATATTTTCCGAATTTCAATCGAGTCGTACGTATCCTCGAACCGTTATTATTTTTCGACAGGAAGAAGGTAATCCTTCGAAAATCACCGTTCGAATACGTTGGGATTTTCCTTCGCTTCGTCTCGATGCGTTTTCGAAAGAATAGAATGCGATAGGGTAGAAAACAGTTTCGCTACAATTTCTGTGGAACGCGCGATGCGTGCGGGTCAGCAAAAGAAAGAACGGGATCGGATTTCGAGAGGTCAGCAGCTCGAGGACAGGCCAGCTCCTCGCTTGGAAACGGCGATAAAAATCTAGCGAAAGTAAAGTTCGGCCCTCACGTAACTCGCGATAAAGGGGGACGATAAATCGAGCATCATCGAGCAGCGAAACTCGATATAAAATCATCTTACGCCCTGATGATCCGGAAGAATCGGAGAAACGAACGTTCGAAAGGACGTCGTTAAAGGGGCGAGGAGGGGGGCGTTGTACGGTCGTACGTTGGAATTAGCCGGAACGAAAGCGGGTGAACAACGGTTTATCGATAAAACGTAACTTTCAGTTATACGTCGAGTCCACGCCGTCCTTCCACGTCCGTCTTAATCCTCGGCTTCGGTGAAATATGGCGAAATATGGGGATTTCGTTCTTGGCGAGAGCCTCGTCCTTAAACGCGAAACGAAAAACGAAGGGATTCGTGTCACGAGACGTGGATCGACTTTGCGTATTCTCGTTGCTGCTTCCAGCATTTGTTCCTCGAAATAGGAAACTCTTGGTCGTTGTTAGAATCCCGAATTACTTCTAATACGTGGCTGTTATCGCGAACCTAGCCGCGGAGGGATCAGAGAAATTGACCTCGGCGTAACAATATAATATCCATCAAACTATTCCCTGACCACAAAGGGATTAAAAATTTTCAATTAGGAAGATAGGGAGTGGAGGAAGTGGGGGGAGAGAGAGAGAGAGAGAGAGAGAGGAGTGGGAGGAGGAAGAAGGAAGCGCGTTATTCCGGGCCGCGACGCACGTTCGCGAATAATCCGCGGGAAATTCGTCACGGCCGAGTGACCGCATCATTCGACGATAGTTTTAGCGGACGAGAACGTGCCTCGTCACTGTCGCGCCATTCCCGTCCGTTCTCTTTTTTTTCTCTCTCTCTTTTTCTTTTCTTTTTTCCTCCCCACGCGCAATTTCCTCGCCAACCCACCGATATTCGTCGATATTCATTCATTCCCCTTTCTTCGCCTTCGTGTATCTCTTTCGTGAAATCCTCCGAACGATAATTCGAACGGTTTCCGCGGCCGAAAAATTTCATCTCTCCTCCTCCCACGGTCGTTGGAATTTTTTCCCCGGACCGTGGGAGGAGGGAAGAGATTGGACGGATTTTTTTGATAGAAAATTTGGGGGAGACGTTCGTTTTTTCAGGAAGCGAGTGCACAAATGTGAAACGGTGTCTTCCCTCTTTTCTTCGCGAATATGGACGAAAGGAGTTGCAAGGAGGCGAAACGACACATGTATAAAATTACGCTTACGACCGATACGACCGGTCGAGTCTGTCTGGTGGAGCGGGCTCACTGAAACGCATTTGCAAGTTAAATTAGAGTAGGATAAAAAAAAAAAGAGGCGGGAATATGGGCTGGCAGAAAGGAAAAGACGAAAACTTTCGACTTTTCATCCCTTCCCATTCTTTTGTCGTTCGAGATTCATAAACTTCTCTCTCTCTCTCTCTTTTAACTCGCGTTTACCCGCAATTTCAACCGAGTGGGCTCGAGACGAAAAATTCAACTGGATTGGAGAGAGAGCCGCTAGATCAATTCTGTCGATGCCGTCTCCCACGGGGTTGTGGAAGAAAGAGCGGTCTCGTGTCGCGATTTAAACGAATTCCGGGCACAACAACGCACACCTGTCCGCTGCGATTCGAACCGATCGAAACTATCGTATGCCGTGCTTCCCTCCTCCGCAAAACCGAACTCGTTCAATTCGACCTGATTCGTCGATCGGTGTTGCGCCCAACGTTTTTCCCGTGGAAAACATCGTTATTTAAAAAAACGTGGCGTAAAAGCGGCGAGTGAAATCTTCCTCGATCTTTCTCCCCTTCCGTTCTTTTCGTAGATTTAAATTTTAGATCTGCAAGGTTACGAATTGTTCGAGATGTAATAATTTTAATTTTATCTCGTATCTTCCAGTAGGAAGTTGCAGACGTGTCGAAATTTGCATTTGGTGAATCGAGAGAGAGAATCGTAACGAGCGTTAATTTTCAAGGCGGAATTTTCTCGACGAAATTATTTAACGGGAGGCGAAACGATACGCTCGGCCTGCTTATTAAAGCCCGGATTTTCCCCGAGGAAACGCGATCCAGGCCCAAGAAAACGAGAGCTGGAGGTGAAAAATCTACTGCTTGGATCCCTCTCCCCAGTTTATACTCGTCCCTTAACGAGTGGCGTAAATCTAACGGAGTTAATTTATGTTTCTTTCGTCGAAGATTCGAGGGAGGGGGGGAGGGAGATACGCGAAACTCGTCCAACGTTGTCCTCAGCGAGAGAGAGAGAAATAGAAGAATTGCGAAAGAAGAGGGATTGCGTTTCTTCGCGTCTGCCTCTCTATACCGTGTGTCGCTTGCAATTAGAAATTATGCCGCGCAAGGTCCTTTGACCGCGAAACTGCGGTCGTGGTCTTTCCACGGCGCAATATTTTATCCAGGTTTTATCCACCGTGGAGAGAGCCAACGTGGAGAGAAAGAGAGATAGGTCTTGTAGCGATGCACGCGGTTCTTCTATTCGCGATACCCTATCTCGTTGTCGGTAGATGCACTCACTTTAATCAGAAGCCTGGCTCGACCGTGACTCGCCTCTCCTAAATGTCGACCGAACCGTGCTGCAACTCGAAAAATTCGACCTGGTATTTCGTCACTCTTTTTTTGAACGAGGCTTCGTGTTATAATAATTCTTTGGTCGGTGCGATTTCTTTAAATCGATGATTAAACGGCGGATAGTTTTATTTTAATGAAATAATCGAGAAACGAAACTGGCAGGCTCGCTGTTAAATAGGAGAAACTCTCCTCTCTTCCTCAATTTGGAGAGGCGAGTTGAAGCGACGAGATGGCGGCCGAATTACCGGGAAATGGAATTCATATCGAAAGCGTCTCGATCCGAGCTTATACCCTGATATGACGATATCAGGCTTTATGGAAAATTATGTCATTCCTGTCAATGCAATAATACCCAATTTTTGAAACCTCTCCTCCACCAATTATCCATGGGAGGGAATAATTCGCTACGCGTTCTCGTACCTCTTCTCTTACCGCGAGCCAAGAAACAAAACGTTTTCAGAAATTCCGCCAGAGTTCGGGACGGTAGCCAATAATCGGGTGGGGGGAAGGTAAGCGGGCGAGCCTCGCAAGTTCATTACGGGGCTGGAACCCGTTACGAGATGCTTTTTATCGCTATCTGAATAGCAATAGTCCCTGGGAGATACGCGCCGTTACTGCTCGTAATGGGAAATCGAATCACTTTCCACCGGTGGATAAACGTGCGATTAAAAAGTCACCTGCTCGAGCACGAAACAAATTTCAAACGCTTCTCGTTCTCCTTCTCGCTTGATCGATATCGATCAATCGGTATTTTCGAGAGCGAGATTGGGAAGAATTGCACGGAAGGAAGAGGGAGGGATTTATGGAGGGGTTAAATGGGACGTTGGTGCGTTAGAGGCGAATAGAGAGGAGGGTCAGAAATCAAGCGTGGTATCGGGGGTGGTTGGCGTTGAATAGCGTTCGATACGTCCGGTAAACACAGCAAGACGCCATGGGGGCGTGGGGGGTTGGATCGGCCGCGTCCATCCGTCGGCCCTGACCCTCGTCCATTCGGCCCTCCCTCCGACTATTAATATCGGTTGATAGACCGTTGCCCCAACGCCCTGCCATTTCCTTCCTGGTGCGCCGGTAAGAGACCGCATACGTCGCGTAATCGCCTCTCGTTTTCGCGGTTTAAAAAGGGAGAAACGAGGGGAGGAGGGACTGTCGGTTTTCTCGGATCGATGTAGATATCGGATCCGAGTAACGGTTCCCTCGATAAGATTGTTTTCCCTGGAATCTATCCGGGGGATTCTTCTATCGGTGCGCGGAGATTTCAGAAAGAACGGGGCAATTTAATTCTCGTTGAAATATATCGTCGAAATCTCGGATGTAATATCTCGATGATTTATTAACGAGCAACCTACTTGTATACGGATATAGAGCGTGGAACCACATCGCGTTCCAACGGATGCTCGATTTTTGTTTTTTCGAGGGGAGGGGGGTAACGGAGCGAGATGGAATTAAAGGTGAAAATGAAGCTTGTATCGGAAATATATACTACGACTGGATTTTGTCGAATGGAAATATCGTTGCGTCTAATTCTTCGAATTTCCCTTCCGATGGGACGAGGAAGGAAGAAAGGTTGTGGAAATCGTTCCGTTGATTGAATTCATTTCCGTGTTATTCGATCGCTTTTAATTTCGAAGAGGCAAGAAACAATTTGATTCGAGAGAGAGAGAGAGCTGTTCCGGAAATGGGTACACGCTGACGGAAGGATTTCCTGTCGGCCGCCGAAAATTTATTCCGAACGCGTATCCTCGCCTATCCTGACCCTACTCAAACCCGCCAACTAATCGAAGCTGGAACAAAGACGAAGAAGACGTGGAAAGTGAAGAAACGGAACAGAAACGAAAAGTGTAGACATCTGCGCTCGATAATTTTCGATTATAGGTTTCGAATTCTCATCAAAATCTCTTCAGATATATACGCGAACGTAGAAGCGGAGCCACTTGGAGCAACGGGCAGTTTTAATAATAAAATCGACTCGAGTTTCTCTCTCGTTTGAATGGAAACAGCCGCGGGTTATTTATTAAGAGAAGAAATTAGCCATCCGGCCGATGTAAAAAGCGAGATTACGGTGGGTTAATCGCGGAAGGTATTGGCTTTTTCGCGTTGGTTTACTTTGCACGTTAAAGATCGATCGATCGAACGTCCCGTGACGGGGAAATTGATAGACCGCGGTGAAAGACTCGGCCTCCATGTAACGCCACGTATCTTTATATTTCGCGATTTTCCCTCGATTTATTCGGCTCTCTCTCTATCCCTTCCGGTCGTTTTCATAAATTCGTTAGAGAGGATTCGACACGTGTGTAAAACTCTGTAAGGCGTTCACGCAAGAATATTTATATTTATTCGATATCTTTCGTTTCGTCTTATATTTAAGTTTAGACAGATACATTTCCCTGGCGTCGATGTTGCGATAAAAAAGTTTTATTCTCGTTTCATACTCTAATATTCATTTACTTATTTCGATCTCCCTTTATTTTTCAGATAAAATTAGAATCTTGATTGCGCAGTATATATTAATTCGAATCGCATTTCCTCCGAGAAATCACAGCCGCTCTCGTAATTGCGTCGCTCTCTCGACCGACTCTCGATTGTTCTCTCGGTCGAAACGCGCCAAAGTGGCCGTGAAAAAAAAAAGGAGGAGGAGGAGGAGGTAGATTTCCAGTAACTTTTCACCCCTCAGCTCATTACCATTTTCATCGAAACTTCTCGATCGATCAGTGTCGCGTTTCCCTCGAAGAATTCCACGCTTCGTCGTCCTTTCCCTTTCCAACTCTCGTTCGTCCCAACTTTGCACGAATTCTTTCTCGATCCATCACCACCAGTATCCGCCAGTTTTTCACCGCGGTCTCGATCGCGAACGTTACAACGAATATCATCGCGTAGCAATGGGACGCGGTAAGAAGTTGAAAAGTTGCTTTCATCGAGCACGCTTATCTTTCTGTTCGGAAAATTTCTTTCATCGCAAAAATTTGAAACGTTTGGAAAATGTTTCGAACCATCGCCCGCAAGTAAGATTTACGACCGGAAGAAATTTTTGCAACCACGCCGTTCCACGTCTCGAACCATCTCACCTTTCACCTCGAATTATAAAAGCCAATTGCACGATGGGGTATATCCCATCCCCGTTGCGATGGATCATGGCACGATCTCTGAAAACACGGGAGGGGAAGGAACGTCGACAAGGATCGTCGAAGAGAGATGCTTTTCGAGGACCTCTCTCTCTCTCTCTCTCTCTCTTTTTCTGTGTAATCGTGCACTGGCTGCTTGGGGGATACTTTAGAATGCAGACGGATTTCGAGTTTACCGGCCGTGGGAAGAAATTCCATGGGTGCACCCGCCGAAAGGCATTCCAACCTACCTGCTCGAAGCCCCCGACCTTCCTTCTGCTTCCTGTCTCCGCACGAGAAAGAGATACTTTTTCGGCTGCTATCCAGTTGTTGCCTCGCTTAGAAATACCGCTGCGTGACGTAACACCGCGCGGTGACGTTTTCCCCTGTTGCGGAAAGGATGGATGGAAAAGGATACAACGTAAAGAGGAGAAAAGAACAAAAGCGAGTTCGCGTCCATCCGACTTGCACGATGACGCACGGTCTCGCGGCGTGCATTCGAATGCGTTACACCGGAGATTGTATTACGTGTACGACGCGAGTTTTGTATAACTTTGCCCGCGAGATTTCCGTTTCGCTCTCTGCGGTCGACTCGACGGAGTTTCGAGTTCCATCGGCCGCGATCGACTCGCGTTCTCTACGAATCAACGGGCGGAAGAATTGCGCGGGAAGAAGAAAGGGTTTCTGTCGTTCGACGCAAAACGTTCGATAATTCGTGCAAAAGATGTAAAAGATGGTTGCATTTTGCAACGAAGGGAAGGCGTAAAAATCGGCTCGAACGAAATAGAAACGAAAGGTTAACGATCCGAAAGAATAGTAATGAGGTGGAGGGGAAGCGGGTGGAAATGGGCAATGTGTCAATATCGATCGAGCGATGGAGGGACGAGCATAGGGGTGAACGAGGGAGGTCGGGTATACATGGTATCGGGAGGCATGTAAAATTTATATACAGGGTGACCGCGTCGAGTAACGACCCTCACTTCCGGCCACGTCTCGCTTCTGCGTCGATTGCGACGATTCCAGCTGTTGCACGGATTTCACCGAAAACTGGACGCCCTAAACGAACCCTCCGCCCATTGTCTCGGGCCACAAATTTTCCTCCATCCATCAACTTTCGCTTTTTCCACCGGATATCCCAATATTCGGACATACACGCGCTTTTATCGTACGCGATCGTATGCGGCTATTTATCCAAACGTTTTACATTTTTTTCTTCAAATAACACTACTCGAAATCGAGGGAAAAGCTCACGTTAGTACCGGCCGAGCTTTTAAAATGGAAAAAATAAGGGCGGAGGCTCTCGGGTCTCGCTCGACGAGGAAGATCGAAAAACGAACATGTTATTGATATCGATCCATCCGACTGGTCGAAGGAAAGAAAGAGAGATCGTACTCCTGCTGCTCTCGCTATACCTATAACTGTAATAATAGCGTAAACACTATTCGATTCGTGGAAATTATTATATTATATATTCTCTATCGTCTCTCGAGCCCAGAGTTTGGAAGAGACTTTGGAAACAAGGATTCCGCTTGGAATCGATAAACACCGTCTCTTCCCTTCGTTTCCTCGTGTAATTCAACGAGTTGGATATGAAATAGTCGTAGCCCGGTGGATGGTTCGGTTCCGTTTACAATCCGCGAGATCGGTTTAATTAAGCCCGGTTCTATTAGACGTTGGAAACGTACTTGATTAATCGTTCCCGAGTCTCGTGAAGTGGTAGCCGAAGCGGAGGTACGAAGAATCGGATTTCTTCATCGACTGAGAGAGAAGATAAATCATGGAAATGGTAGCGGGGGTTTAAAAACCAGGCGGGGAAGGTTGTTAGGAAAAGTGGGCAAGGTAACGTTCGCGTATACTCGGCGTAATCATCGTTTTCACCGTCCTATCTCGTCCCCAAGTTTTACGAGGCGGGGTGTACTAATACGCTTTTAGCCTGGATATCGAAAGATATTACAGGCATTCGCAACAGATGCTTATCGTTCGCTGCTCGCGTTTAATCGTGGACCCGGATCGATCCCGATAACGAGAGAAATTACAGGTTGCTCGCGGGCTGTGCTGCGTGCCGATACACCCGACTCTCTCTCTCTCTCCCTCTCTGTCTCTTTCTCTCTCCGTCGAAGCATCGAGAGACAGCATTGGAACACGATGATCGTCGAAACTTGGACAATTGAACGAAACTTGGCCCGATGCTTTCGTCGGAGGCAACGCCATTGTAAACGAACGGATCCGCTTTGCTGTCAAACTTTGCCGCTATCGATGCCCGTCCGTTGCCTCGCGTTAATTAATTAGACAAAGGATGGCCGACGATCAATCGTCATACCGGAAGCATCGATGGATTACAACTCCGTCGGATATTCCGAAATCGCCGAATTACCTTTCTCCTTTTTCACCGCCTTTGTATCGAGATGGCTCGAAGGAGGATATCTCGACGAGGAACGAAGGAAAGAAAAATCTGTACCCGCCCTCTCGTGAAAGGGGAGGGAGACGATAAGAGAAGGGAGATGGAGATCGATTTCTTCCCGCGATCTTTCATCTATAGATCGAACGAATCCATAGAAATTGGCCGGTGGACGACGATGCCCGCTACACACGGGCCGGGGCTCGTCGCGATTGCGTGCCGTTGTTGTCGTTCTATCGTCACGTTCCTATAGTAACCGCAGCCCATTGTTCAATAAACGTTGAATTATGACTCAGTCCCTGAACGTGGCCAACCGCCGCGTTGCCTTGCCTCGCGTATTTCGAAACGATCTTTTCGAAAGTTTCGTGGGCCACGTTCCCAACAACGTTTCCTTTATTCTTAATTCCATCGTTGCGCTCGTTGTTTTCTCGATCGATCGGTTCGAAGCGAATACGCGCGAATGGAGGAGGTGTTCGCGAGAAAAACGACGCGAGGAAATCGGACACCGATTGAAAGGAATCAAGGTAAAGGCCGATCCCTCGCCTCCTCCCCCTCCTCCTCCTCCTCACGCCACGTATATTTAAACGTCGAACTCGTAGCTCGTCCGCTCGGTGAAATGTAGGTCGTAGAAAATACTGTTCCCATTGTTTCGCTCTCACCCGCTCTCGAGAATTATCTCTCCGCTCGGGGAGGGGAGGAGAGTTTGCCGGAGAAGCTTCTAACCGGGGAAATAATAATATTTAACTTTGGACGGTGATATAATTCCGTTCTCCTCGGTCTGCCGGGGAAACTGGGTTCTCGTTCAAATTCAGCCGCGAATGGAGTTAGAGGTCGTGGTCGATGGAAAAATCTCGTTTCAACGTTTATCCGCTAGTTTGGAGCCGCTTCACTTTCGATTTCAAATGCGAACGAACGAAGCGAGTTTCCGTCACGAAACACCGTCGATTCACCGTCGAAAACCGTTCTCCCGCTTTGCGAGATCGTGGGGGAAAAAGAAAAATCAGTCGAGACGAGACTGTATATCGAGTGTGTATATCTTTTTCAACGAGCGCATAAGAGGGGGGAGAGGAAAAATCATCATCCCTTTCGAGGCATCCGAGCGTCGTTGCTTTATTTTTCACGGACAAACGAATCGGTATAGAAGAAGAGCGTGGTGGGCGGGTATCGACCGAAACCACGATTTCTTTTTCTCTCTCTCTCTTTTTTTCACAATCAGTTCCGTGTCACGAGAGAAAAAAGAGAGAAAGAGAATCGGAAGAGAAAAGAGTCGGCGATCCGAAGACGGCCTCGTCGTGTTCGCGCGACACCTGCTGCGAGTAACGAGCGTTTGTCCGTGAATGCTCCGTTTCCGGCCGGTGAAAGAGAAGAAAAAGGAAAGGAAAAAGGGACAAGAGTGGCAAGTTTGGTCGATCTCGCCTCTGGCATTGTACAATGGGCCGCTGCTAGCGATTAAAACACGCGATAATCTGGCAGGAGCTCGATCGAGAAATAGAAATAATCCGTTTCTTGCCAGAGAGAGAGAGAGAGAGAGCAACAGTCGATCGTTTAAACGGTTCGGGTCGCTGCGTTCGTCCGTTTCCCATTAATTTATCAATCAACGTTGCCCGGGGACCTGTGTCTCGCAATCTGCCGATAATAAAATATTTCCCAATCCGTATCGATCGACAGGGGAGGCAGGATTTCGCTGCGCTTTCTCTCTTCCGATTCCTCGACCGTGCGCGAGCGCAATTATTATTATCAACGATTTCGAGTCGTTCGTTTGATCGTAGATTTCGAGATCGCTCTCCCTTTAACCGTTTCGCTACCATTTGCTCGCCGCGCCGAAAAATGTGCACGAGAAAGATCGTCGCGTCACGAGTTGCTCTCGCTTTTTTTTGGTGTTTATTGAAAAAAAATTTGACGATGAAAACAAAACATCGATTCGCGGCATTTTATATACCGTATACAGCCGCTCGTACCAGCGAAAGGGTTAACTCGACGTCGATTCGAGAAGGAGAATCAACTTTTCCCCTATCTGGAATGGGAACAGGGGAAAGAGATATCGTGGTGAACGATTGCTTCGTAACTCATGCTCTACGAGAATCGTTTCGTTTCGCCTTGTGCGAATCAATTTTGACGCCGGTTAACGGTTGCATAAGCGGATACAAACGCAGAAACCGCACACTGTCGACGACGATATTTCGAGTTCGTATCCCTCGTCTCGGCCGCAAAAACTACGTAACGAGGCAACGCGTTTGGTCGAACGGATACGGCGCGAGTGCCGTTATCGGATTACTGGCCGCCCGCTCAAATATTCGAAGTAATCGCGTAGAACCGGCCGGTAATTACCGATTACCGATCGTTACCCCGACAAAGGCTCTCGACATCCCACGCGTATTCGCGACTATATATATATATATCCATAATTTCGATATTTAAAATTGAATCGTCGTCGAGAATTTCCAAGTTTCCAACGCTTTTACCGCCAGACCAGCACTTTGGACCGATTTCCAAGCCGGTGGAAAGTTTGGTTAATTAGTTGGACGAGAATTTCGAAACGCGATTTCATTTTCACGGGGAGAAGTTGTCCTCGCGGGAGAAAATTATCTCTCCGAGGAGGAGACGAAAGATTTCGAGTCTTGCTCTCTCTCTCTCTCTCTTCTCCTTTGTGCTCGCTTGTTTTTCCAAATGAAATTATTAAACGCGAGCGTTTCCACGAGGGACGGAATTGGACGGAGGAAGGAAACGCGATTATTTTCACTCGCTTAATTACACGCTTCCACGTTCCCACGTCAATCGAGAGGCACGCATGCACGCACGCGGCCTTTTTATCCAGCTGCCTTCGATTCAAGGCCCTTTCCTTCACCGCGTACGAACGATTCTCTTAGCCCGGTCGACTAAATCCCAAACAGATTTCTTTCCAAGATACACGACGCGAAGGATAGACGCGTGTGACGCGAGAAATAAGGGATCCTTGAACGAAGCGGAGGGGAGGGGACGTGGAGTGTTGCGTCCACGGTCCTCGTTTTCCTTGGAAATTGGAAGGAACGCTTCGGTTCGAGGATCCTTTGTTCCGAGGAGAAATTGCGGAGTCGGGGATACGCACGTTTCGCGCTACGTTATCGCGTCCCTGGTCGAAATTGTCTCGAACGCGATTCGAGTTTCAATCAACTCGATTCAATTTTGATAATTACCTCCCCGTACCATTTTCGGAGCCGTCCAATTACAATCACGGATAAAGTATGTATGCAGAGTCGATCGAATGGGAAGCATCGAAAAGGCTCGTCGAGGGAGCACAAAGAGCAACGTAAAAACTGATGGAGCAGAAATTGCTGGAAAAACATCGCTGACCCAATTGCCGGACGAGCAAATTTGATAATCATTTTCGTGATCAATTTCTCTCTCTCTCTCTCTCTCTCTTGTTCTCTTAGACCGAGAGAATCGTCGATCAGAATCGATTCTCCGTCCACGATTAACGAGAGAATCTCCGATCCGAGGATACCGATCGAACCACCTATGTAAATACAAATTGGATACACGTCGAGACTGAGCTGATTCCACGATTGACATTCGCGCACCGATTCATTATCCGTGGCATAAGCACAACCCGTCTTGGATTGCTCGTCGCATATCCTGGGTCGGAGAGGAGGGGAAAGAAAAATCGTGTAAAATTTGCCCCGTCACTCACTATCCATCCTTTCTCTACGGGACAAATTTCCTTAATTTATGAAAATAAAGGAGAGAAAAGTCTCGTAGCCATGTTTTCCTTTCGGTTCGTAAAAAAAAAAGGAGAAAAGTGAATGAGGCAGTATGTGCAACGACACGACGCGGACGATAGAAGGGGAGGCGAAACCGCGTTAAAATAATAATTCGAACTTATCGAGCTTTCGAAAACCGCGTTCCGTTGAAAATTTTCTCTCCAACCTTTGTCGTCGCGCTGTGTATTTTTACACCGTGTCCACGACACGCTCGAGCCCCTCGCCTCCCTCTGGACGGAAATTTCACTGGCCTGGTCAAAAAAATATTAACCGCTGTTCGAATCCGGCTTTTCGAATCGGCTTTCCCCGAATCCGCCCGATAATGTACGAGCGGCAAGGCAATAAGCCGGTCGAAATTGTTATATCGGATAATCGAGCTTTGTGTACTCGTTGTCGACGTAATGTAGCCCGGACTGGAAATTTGGCTGAATTACGCGAATTACCCGCGGGACACGTGTATCGCCAAACAATCGAGGATTTTGTTAACGAATCGCCGTAAATATCGCCGTTGGGAAAACAGAGCGATAAACAACGCGGCTGTTGCGCCGAAATTGCGCCGAAAGAATAGGAATCCAATCCACGATTACAAAGATTAACGAAGAGGCTCGAAAGGATCCTCGAAGAGCGTCTTAAAATAAACGCGATAGCTCCATTTTCATTCTCTCTCTCTCTCTCTCTCTCTCCAGAGATTTCGTCTTTCGTTGAATAATTCATTGGAAATGACGCGGGGGAGAAAGGTGAACAACACCTTTATCGATTCCTTATCGAATAGTCGAGTTCTTCTCGTATCTCGATGCGAGAGAAGGTGAGTTCAAACCGGAAGCTGCCGTAATTGGAGAGGGCTGGCGCGAGCGATCGTCGAAGCCGACGGGTGTTCGAAGTGCAACGTGGCGCGGCAAAGTTCGCGCAAGGAGTTGCGCAATCGCCATGACAATGCGAGGAACGCGATCTCGGTTAACGAAGCTGCAACCCTTCTCCTCTCCTTCCACGAACTCGCCGCGTTCGTCGATTAAATTAACTCGGCCGGCTTCGAAGACTTCCTTCGAATCGATCTCTAACCGAATTTTCGCATCACGGGAATTGCCATTCTTATTTCTTGCTCGGAGGACAACCTTTGGCCAACCGAAGGAAAAAGAAAGCTGAATTCCGTTGCTGGATTTTAAACTGGAAGGAGGTGCTTCCTCGCGTCTCCCCGTCTCTCCGTTATATACAGCTCTAGGATGTAATTTCGAGTTTGGATCGATCGTGTCTCGCGCCAAGTTTCACGTGTTTAGAGGCGAGCACGGGACAATGGAGGGACGGTTGATTATGCAGGCCAATCTGTCCGGCGGACAAGATCGGGATTTGAGCAGCCGAATTATGGGTGGCGTTAGATTATTGGGATGCGCGCGTCATAACCTGGAAGCTAAATGTCTACGTGCTACTATGCGAGCAATTTGTTCCTCCCCTCCTCGGTTTCCATCCGCATTGTACGATATGATTTCCAACGTTTTATTTATTAGGTATAAAATATTCCTGCGTGCGCGAATATTCCGATATAGGCACGAGAATGTGTATGTAACGCTTCATTCGTTCGGATCTTCACGAAGCAATTAAAATTTTTATCTACACGATCTTTTCAACGTTGGACAACTTTCGTTTCCGACGAGACGTTTTTTCCACGATTCGCGCGCCCCGATGATTTCACGGTTAAACGAGCGGAAATAAAACGGAGATGCGTTCAAAAGGTTTATTCAAATCGGAAGTTTCAATCGAATAATTTTCCCCGGGAGATAAAGGAGAGAGGATCTCGGCAAAAAATTGTCGAAGTTTTATCAGCAATCTTTGGTAAATAATTCATATAGTCCGCGAATGGATATACAGGGATTCGAACGGGGAAAGAAGTCATTTTCACCTTTTACGAGTCAAGATGTTTGCGCGAGATCGAGATTTCGAGACGGTTTTTCCCGAGATAGCAGGGAAATTACACGGCATGGAAACGGAGTAGGACGTACGTGTAATTAACCGTAGCGTGTACGGAATAATCGTCGAGCTGTATTGCCCCAATGTCTTTTTTCTTTCCATTCTGAAGTAAAGCAACGAGATTTCTGAAATTGGGCTGAATGAAATTATGAGGGCTAAATAGAAAAAAAAAAAAAAAAAAAAAAAGTGGAAATGCAATGGAAGAACGTTCGAGATATTATTTTATCCACAATCAAGTTCCACTCGTTAATTTCCACGGGTTGAAAGATGGAAAAAAAAAAAGAAAGAAAAAATTCGCGTTGCCAAACCCCTCCGAAAAATCAAACGCGTTCGATCGAAATGGCCACGCGTGTTATCCACGGCGGACGGTGGGTGAATCGGCGCGCAAATCGAATTACGCGAGAGACGTCTCTGACCGCACAGAGAATCGAAGCCGGTCCGTGGAGTATAATACAGGGCTGGTGGAGGTAATTCGTCGGTCCCGGGGATTCGATGAAGATCCTAATCTATTTAATTCAGCTTCTGTCCACGCATCCCCCGTGAAAGTTGCCGGCAAGGGAGAGCGAGCCGCCGCTCGTCGCATTTCGGCGGCTGGTCGAGGGACGCCGAAGGGAGCCGAGTGGCGGCGAACGGAGCCGAGCAGAGTCGAACTCGGCGATGAGCGCGGCTCGGCAGCGAAGGCGGCCGCAAAGCCACGCAGTTGGTCGACGAGCGCGGCACGGTGTATCATCGGACCGGTTTCCTCTCTTTCCTCTTTCTCTTTTCTCTTTGTCGCGCATCCTTCGAGCATTTTGCCAGCCTCGTGACAGCTGTTCAACCGGCTTCGATGATCCGCGAGACGATCCACGGCATTCGAGGCAAGAGCGGGCTGCAATGGTTCACAGTAAGCCAAATCATTCAACGGTTTTGTTTTGTTGCCACTTGCGATACGCGAACGTGCGACACAACCGTGTTTCTGTTTTTGGGGAGGGTGGTTTTTTTTATTTTTTGTTTTTGTTTTTTTTTTTTACTTTTCTTTTTTTATATATATATGTATGTATAGATAGATAGATAGATAGATATTCGAGGCTTTCGAGATTGTTGGTGTAATTTGTACGGATGATATAGGTTGGTTAGTTTTCCGTGGTCCGGTCGTGTCGTGTCGGAACAGGGGAGTCGATGGTATCGCTAATTCAATGGCTATTGTCCATGTTCTACTACGTGTGTAATGCATCGATAGCAAAGGGTTTCGTACCTCGTAGAATAGCTAACAGTATCTCCACTTTATTTCACGGGAGGAGACAACGCAACTGTTTTCCGTGTACATACGCATACATTCTCGCGTTTTAAGCTTTCGACTCCTCTCCTCGTCTCGTGTGTTTCTTGTGCTCCGACCTTTTCTCGCCTCGTCCGACCTTTCGCAACAACTCATTACCTCGCCAACGTAATACAACGGAACAACGTAGTAATGCTCGGGATCGATCCAAATTTTTCAGTTTACGATTTCGCGTTGTCCTATATTTTCTCGCAACTTGTTCCCGTTAACCAATATTATTTCCTGTTAAATACGCATTAAACTCGAAAGCCTCGGATCTCGTAATCGCGTAACACACACACACACACACACACACACAAATTTTCGATATTTAAGCGGTCGTTAAATACGACGGTAAGCGAAAACTAGGAGAGAACTGTTACGTTTTAATCGATGAACGGCTCTGGGAAGGATTCGCGAGGGGTAACTTACGACAAACACTTGCCCTATGGTCCTGTTACTCGGTCACGGCCATTGGTAACGCACGAGTTTTCTCTCCCACACGCGAATCTAACTATTTTCGCGGCCGTATTACGTATACCGTGCGAGTAATTTTCCAATTGAAAAAAGAGAAGAAAATTAGATTCGTCGATCCGATCGATAGCGCGTGTATAGCGATCTAATCTTCTTCTGGGATTCCGTGGTACTCGATAAATCGATGAGGAAAGGCTTTCAACCGCAGTGATAATAAAGAGAGTCGCGATATCGCGTTCGAGGATACCTTTAATAGATGACCTACGAGCTACAACGAACAGGAATGTAAAATTGTCAGGGGATCAAGGCCGATCGTGCGCCGGTTTAAAAAAAACGTCAGAACGTTATTTAGATCCCGATATATGTGTATAGGGCCCGCCTCGATTCGTTACGTTCTCCGTACCATCTTCCTCAGGAATTTTTCTAATCTTTCTCCTCTTCTCGATCTTTAGATACCATCCTCGTTCACGGTCTCGGGACGCGTTACGAGCTCGATTAATCTCCAATTTTAAATGGATTATACGACGCACAATCGAAGGAACAGGGGAGAAAATGTTTGGAGAAAATTGAGTAGTAGGAAAAAAAAACTGGACGATCGATACTTTTATTCATTGCGATGAGATGTAATCGAATGCTCTTCCTCCCAGATCTCTGTCCTCGACGAGATATCCTCGCCGAGTCGTAGTTTGAGCCTAATATGGAGAGGCGCGAGATCGATCTGGAAAGACGGCTTCGACGATACGTTTTTTCGCAGATTTTTCCATAGCCGGTCGACGAGTTTCTATATTTTCTTCAAGCGGTAGCGTAACAAGAAGAGTCCAGAAGAATCAAGGACTTTGTCGAAGAAAAACCGAGAGATACGCCCCGAGTCTTGTAAATTTCGCGAGTCTTTATAAGGTTTATCACATGATTTACAATCCATCGAATCGATCTTTTCTCTTCCCCGTCACATCTTCGACCAAATTACATCTTTATTCGCTGATATTCCTATAGAAAGTTTTTTTTAATCAGGAACCTCTGTATCCGTTCGCAATTTGCGTGGACTCGACACTGCGTAGCTCAGGTTCCTTCGCAAATTTTTCAGGGGTCCAATTTCGTGACGAAATTTCGATAAACTTTTCGACCGAAGGAAAAAGGATATGGCGTTCCACCCGTTGAAAACACGCGATCCACGTTCCTTTGAAACGTTGCAACGCGAAAGTTCAACGGGATCGAGCGCGCGCGTCGTGTTTCGATTTTGAAAGTCGAGCCTTTGCGCGTTGATTAAAATTCTCAAATTTTGTTCTTCCTGTTGCACGATACGCGACGATACTTAAAAACTCCAAAGTTGCAACTTAATCTCCGCGATCGGGATTTTCAATTTCGTCAATATCGAACGCACGTACGAAGAAAATCCACGCTTTTCGTTTTCCTTTTCACGCACGATCCAGTGCCATTTTCCCGGGACAATTATCCGGGAAAAGGAATTCGCCGCAATTGAATATTCTTCACGGGGATTAATCCTTCCTTCTTAAGGTTTATCGAGTCTCGAGGGCCACTCGTTCTTCCCCCTCGGCCGTTCGAGGCGGCCAGTTTAAGGCCGCATTAAAGAGATTAGCTCGCGTTTGACGGAGAGAGAGCCAACTCACGTTCGTTCTCTTCTTCTCCTCCTCCTCCTCCTCCTCCTTCTCCGCTTCGCTCTCTTTTACTATCGGTAATTCGAAAATCCCACCGCCTCTTCACTTTACAGAGGAGGGAACACCCGCCCCTTTTACTTATCGTTCCAACGAACCGGAGAGGGGAACTTTCATCCACGCTGCTGAAAGCCACGAAAATCGTGTTTGTCTACAAAACGAGGCCGAGATCTTTTCTCCTCCCTCGACGTCGTCGGTTCCACGAATTTTTCCTACTTTTATTTCTTGCTCCTCTTCTCCCTTCCTATGCGAATCGAATAAAAACGTATCAATCCTCGATGGATGGGCTTGGAGAAGGCAAAGGTTTCACGAGGTAGGAAGCACGAGAAGGACGTTAGTTAGATGGAATTATTATCGAGGTAATTAATGGGGAAACGAGACTTCTCCATTGGGAATCGTCCCATTAAGAGGTTCCACGATTGTTTCGAGACGGAAACTCGCCGAGTATAAAGGAATGAACGTTCTAATCGGAGCCACGTTCTCGATAACGCGGTTTTACGAGGGTGTAAAATGTCGTTTAGAGGGCGAACCCGAATGGAAACTCCCTCCGCCGAGAAAAGGGGAGAAATTTTCTATCCCACCGCAAGGATGAAGAAAGACGGATCGCGAAACGTCTGGTGACGAGGATAAATAAATTAACGTCAACGCCTGGCACGACGTTAATTTTTTTTTTTTTTTAGGACGCCAGTTGAGAGTAAAAGCGAAATTTGATTTTCGTCGAGGACGGGGCGAGGGGGGGAGGAGAAATATCGACGTCTTTTTACTCTCCGCGTCTTTTGTTTTCCGCGAGGTTATTCAACAGGGTTGCCTGCCGCCACTTCTCTCGAGCGAAACGCAATTTCCCATAAAAGCTTGCCCCGATTATCGAACCGTCGTGTCTTCTTCACCGCCGACTTTCCGTGATTTCGGACATCCCGGAAATTCTTTACGCGTGATTTTCGCGTTTCTCTTCTTCTCCTCCTGGAGATTCGTTTCACGAAAATTCGATCTCGATGTTTATCGTACTTGCTTTCATACAAAATCCTCGGTGAGAATTTAAAAGCGCGAAGGATAAGGGAGGGTGGGAGGAAGGGAGGAGTATTTGTAAAGAGACGCGACAAAAGCCTGCGTTGTTGGTTGGATCGTTGCAAAAACGACGTTACACCATCTACCTCGAAAACACACTTGTTAATCATCCGGTCTTCTTTACGCGAATAAAGAACCCGCGTTTCGCGTATAGCAAGAAACCTTTGATGTTACGTCAAAAATACACGTTCGACGCGTAGATCGAAAATGGAATCGTTTTGTGGCAAATACTCGCACAATCGGGATATATATATATATATCCCCAAAGGGATCCCCAAAGAGATGGCATAAAAATGGAATGGAAAAGGAAGTTGAAAGGAGGTGGTTTGTATTCCTTGATTTACCAACCACGCGAATTTCAAACCACGATCTACGACAAACTCTGTTTCTCGAGCAAGATGGGTGGTCGCGAGGGGTTGCTTTTAGCCGGTGGTTTTATCTGCCTATTGTTCCTCGCGCTCCATGGATACTGCTCGCGCGCATCCGTTCTCGATCGAGTAGATGGAAATTCGCCGAGGGACACAGCTCTCTCTCTCTCTCTCTTTTTCTTTCTTTTTTTTCTTTTCTTTTTTCGAGAGAAGAATCGGCCACGATAACGACAGATTTATCGGATCACGGACTCATAAACGACGCGTTTCGACTCGCCGCGAGTAAAAACCTGTTGAGTTTGCTGGCGCAACGCGACGAACATCCTTCGGCTATTGTTCTCCGCGATCGAACGCGGAATTTCGCTCGAATTTCGTCACACCGCCATTGTTTTCTCCGTTAACGATCCGCGGTTCTACATGCAAATCAACCCTGACAGGGGAATAGGCATCGCGCTCCTTTTTTTCCCGTGCTCCCCCGGATTCGAGCATTCCAGTTTGTTGCCAGCGCGTGTAATCCGACCCGAGATTTCGAAAATTCGATCTTTCGATCCCGGTGGTGAAGCAGGGGATTAAAAAATCGTGGGGATGGATTATTCGAATTTGGAAATTCGCGTTCGAGTTTCATATATATATATATATATATATATTGGACGATAAATATTCGTGGAACGAAAAAGAGTTTTCGAGCTGCTCGATGCAATTTCCCTTCCCTCCTCGGAGACGTGAATTTCCAGTTAATCTGTCCAGTTGTTGGCGACTGGTCGGTCGGTTGGAAAGTATGTTGTTGGGCAGACCGAACTAGAGTAGAGAAGTATCCTTTTACGCGTTTCGTCCTTTCCTTCTTAACTTCTTGTCCTCCTTTTCGCGCCTCTTAGTCGCAATGATCACGGAACCGCAAATTCATCGCGTGTCTCGTCGCGTTCTCGGTGTCTCTGCACTCGAGACCCGTTCGAGTTTCTTCGAAAACTCGAAACTTGGCAAAGGCTTGGCAAATACGATTAAATAATACCCCCGGTGGGCGGAATATAAAATTTCTTTTGCGCTCGCGGTTTTTTCGAGCGTGGAAAAAAGCCGTTGCATCTCGGTTACACGTTGCACACTACGGCGGACAATGCGGTTCGTTATGCGTGCTATTACGATCGCGGAATGCAAACGCGCGGTGTTCATTACGCGCGGATCTATCGCGTTTTTTTCCACGGCGAAACAGAGAGAGAGGGAGAGAGAGAGGGAGAAAAGTGGCGTATCAGCCGTGTTTATTCTTTTTCTCTCTCGCCATAATTATATCGCCATCCCGCTAATTAACCAGCGACAACCCGTTTCTCGCCGATCGCCGGGATTAATTCTCCTAATTTTTGTAACCAACCAACAACTCCTTTTACTCCTTTCGAACTGATATGATCCTCTTCCCAAAGTGACGTTGAACTCGATTTAATCCACTCGTCCGAAGAATCAACTTCAACCCCACCTTGTTCCCCGGACAACACGATTCTCCCCGACCATCCTTGTACAACTTTGCTAAAGAGGGGAGAGAAACTTTGGTTTCCGAGATTCTTGGGTGTCGGCCAACAACCACCCTCCTCCCGAAAAAGAAAACGCGTTCGATTAAACTGTCGTGTTGAACGAGTTTCACGACCTCGCGCGAGCTGGTTTTTCCCTCCGCCAATTTCGAGTTATCGAGACGATTAACCGAGACGAAGAGAAGGTTGAGGAGACAAGGTTCGTTAACGGCCCCCCTCCTCGCGAGAAGGGGAGGGGAGGCTCGTCCAATTTCCATAAATCGCGATCGTAGACGTCGTAGGCGAGAGAGCAATTTGCGTGACCGTCCGCGAAAAGTTACGAGTCAGCTTGCACCCTGTCACCCTGTCGTCCACCCCCTCTGGCTCGCGTCCATTTGTCACCGACCGTGCACATCTTCCATATTCTCCGTCCCATGCATATGTATTTTTCCTCCCTCTTCAATACGGCAAGAGTTGTTTTTCCTCCTCCTATTCCATTCTTGCATCTTCGAGTCGAAGGAAGTTGAATCGATTCGTATTGCCACTCGGTATTGGTGCGTGGTTGGTAATAGTTGGAAACTCGTGTTGGAAAATCTAATTTTAAAAGAGTTGGACCGTGTGCGTGTGTATATATATATATATATCGTACGTGGCGGTATATTCCTTAGGGGAGATCGAAAGCGGAGAATCGAAACTGGAGCGAAAGATGGGATGAAAATTCAAAACTGCCTGGTTCGAGGACGGAGGAAGAAACGCTCTATCATCGTGGAGCGTTGGTCGGAACGATACGGTTGTTACTCGAAAGACGTACACCCATAGAGCGAAAGATATATATAATGGCGCGTGATCTATAACTCTGGGATAAAGCATCTGGAAAGCGGCGGCTACATCGCTCGGTAACGACGCCATCTTTTACCTCGTGTCATTTCGACGTAACGATGATCGAGGATCGAGACGGAACCGTTCATGCGCTCTCTCTTTTAGTCGTTTCGATCGTTTTCGTCGGACGAAAAATCGTACCGACGACGAGAATTGAATCTCCAATCTTGCGAGATTCCACGATTCCTCTTCTCGATACACACACCGTGCAACTTTGTATACACTTTCCACCGACGGTTGGAGTGGCTCGAACGAGTATCGTCGCCGTCTGAGAAATGTCCGAGGCGGCAGGAAGGCGGCAACTCGAATGGAGTAGAAAATACGGCAAACTATCGGGACCTCTTCCCTCCTCGTTTCCTCGTGCAACAACGGCGTATTTCGATAACGGACCGATCTCTGAATCGTTAATTCGCGTACATGGAAACATGGTGGTCGTGGGAAAAAGGTGGGAAAATATGGAAAAACACGCGGCGGATATTTTATTCGCGGAAGGACGCTCGAAATTGGAAGGATGTTTCGCGTGTTGACCGACCGCTCGAAGCCGAATTAAAAAGCGCTCTCTCGATCCCGTCGTGCAACTCTGTCGTCGACGCTTTGTTTTTCCGCTCCGGGGATGGAAAATGGAGCTTCTTCTCTCCGGGGAATTTTTGAAATCGTCGGGGAGGGGGGGAATATCGGGGAATTTGGGTCGATTCCCACCAAGTTTATTTTTCTCCTTTTTCTTCGCTCTCCGTTCGTTTTTCGATAAAACTTCTTCCCTCCCCGTGCAAAAGTAAACGGAACGGACACGAAACTTTGCAAGGACGTGTGGAAGGAATTTTTTCAATGTCTCCTCTCCCCGCATTCTTCTTATCGAAGAGGAGACGTGACGCGTGATCGATCCGCCTCTCCTCGAAGCCGATGTGATCGCGAGCCGCTCGTAAAGTTTCTCTTTCGCGTGGCACGTTATTTCGCGGCGAGGGGAAACGGGACGGACAGCTTCGTTTCCTAAACGTCCCGGCGTTGAAGGGCGGAAGAAGGGCGCTGAAAGTCAATTTCGCCGGCCCGCAACCGTTATAACGTTGCGCGTCGCCTCGTTATATTTTCTCGAACAATCCACGCTTTGCTGTTAACCGCGCGACGACAATCCGCGTAGTTTTCGTGTATCCCTGGAAAAATGACGGATATCGATCGCGCTATCTTTTTTTTAACGAGATCCACTCTCGTCTTCGAGGGGACGATTGCGATTCCAGCTGGATCTCGCCAATATCGACGAACAGAATTGCCAGAACGGAATGATTATTCGCGTGTCTCAAAGAGGGGATGTTTGGGGAAGAATTGGTATTTCGGAAATCCACACGAATCATCGACATTTCGAAGGAATAACGCATTATTCGTGGGAAAGGAAAGAACGAGAGGAAATTGGCGAAATGTGGCGGTAACGGAAGCGAGAGAAGGAGGTTAACGTGTCACGAACAGAACTGCGTGAAAAATGGAGGGTCCGCCTTATTTCGTTCGTTCTGGAGAAAAAGTGTGGACGAAGGGGAATGCTCGATTCGCGCCGCGATCGAACCTCTTCATCCTCTTCGCCGCAACGTGTACGCCGCCTGAATTAAAGCGGCAAATACAACTGTGGCGATGTGGGGCATTCTGAATCATTTTCGATATTCAACAAACCCCATACACATACGTTTGTACGTACTTCATAACATTTCCCGGTGATCGCTCTATCCTTTACTCTGCCTTCCACTCTATAAATTTCCTCGTTGAAGGTATAAATTTCGAGACAAGACCGAGGCCATGGTTTATTTATCATCCCTTTTATACCAAGGGAATTCGACGATGAAGAAGCGTTACGTGTATTATGCACGCGGGTCAGTTGAGAATTCGGCTCGTAACGTTTCACCATAGATAAGATAAGATCGTCGAGCGAAATTAATATTTCCAAGAGAATATTTCCGCTCTTCTCTTTTTCTCTCCACGGAAAAAGTGTGTATAAATGGGAAAAGCAAAGACGGGTCCTGGCACACGACGTCAATATCCGTGGAATAGTGAGAGACGTGTGCACGTACGTACACAAGAAGAAACCTTGATGTAACGGTTTTAGATGGGGGGAGGGGGGAGGGTTGAACTTACAAAGTTGTCGATGCAAAAATGTGACGCGACGCAGGCTATACACGGCGAGCGATAGCTTCGGTTCAAAAGATACCATTCTTATTCAACGGCTTCCTCTTCTCCTACAATGCATAAACGAAAAATATCGAACCAAAAATTTTTCTTCGCTGGTGGATAGCTTTTATCGTCGCCGCGGTTATCGTCTCTCTCGCCGTAATGACGGGTGATTCGTCACGAATTTTACACCGTGATTTTCGAAAATCCTCACGTTCTCGCTCCGACCACGCGCGAACGAGATACAACACGCCCAGCGAAATGGGCGAAATTCAACGATCCAACTCGCTTGAGATAATTCATCGCTCGATATATATATATATAAAATTACGATGCGAAAGAGTCGAGGTTATCAACGAAAAGCTGCGTTACTCGCATCGAAATTGAAACACACTCGTGAACACCGTCCGTGTAAGCAAGGTGATGGAGAAATCTGGATGGAAAAGTGGTGGACGACGAGGAATCAATCTCTCGAGGAGCAAGTACAAACTCTCTGCATCTCTAAGTACAGAGAGAGCGGCAAGGAGTGTTGCCGATTGTCGGTGGAAAGAAAAGAGGAAAGAAAAGAGGGCGTGGAGTGGATGGAAGGAGAGGAGGACGGTGGTCGTTTTACACACAAAGGGTCCGCGTCGCCCCCGTGGCATTGTCCTTACTCGAGGTGGAGCTCATCTCCACCTTGGCGATCTTCCCGTTCTCCTTTTTCCACCGGGGAACAATCGGTGACACTTTGAACTCCAACAGGACGAGTTATCCAGAGGAACGAAATGGAAGGAAGGAGCGAGAGGAGGAAAAGGAGACGCTTTCCACGGCGAAGGAAAAGAAGGAAAGATTTCCTTTTTTTTTTTCGTTCTCGCTGCTGGCAAACAATGGCTGGCAAAGTGTCTATTTTTCCAGCGTACCGTCTCTCTCTCTCTCTCTGTTATTTTCCACGAAAAGAGAAACGCGCGCGAGATTATAAGCCGAGTCGTTTTCGCGACCGACCAACCACTGCTTGTCCACGCATTCCTTGTCCCTCTGTTTTCGTTCTCGAGAAACAGAGAGAGAGAGAGAGAGAGAGATTCGCGTTTCACCGCGAGAAAACATCGGATCAGCGGATCTCGCGTTTCGTTAATCGGTCGACACGCTTCGTGGGATAATAGAGAGAGAGAGAGAGAGAAAGAGAAAGAGAAAGAGCTGAGGAAGAAGAATCGGAAGAAAATGGCGGCTACCTGTTACGCGCCTACCCGTTTATTAACGATACGCAGAGATGATTTATAGGCGGAACAATTTATAGAGCTTTGGAGCTGGATAAATTGCATCGAAACTCGCCGCGGTTCCAGCGAAATCGGCGAACGCGCTTTAGAGAGAATTTTCGATTCCAAACCCTCTCTGGTTTGAAATAATTCTTGGCAAACGAGGGGGAAGTACTGCTCGCCGAGACGGAGGAAGAAAAGGAGACGTTCGGAAGAGATTGGAGGAGAGAACGGGGGCGCGTTCTTGATCCAGAAGCGAATTTAAAAATCGTGTTTCCTTTCCAATCTGGCCAACTACTACCGTTTCTAAGCGGACGTTTCTTCCGGGGAGGGGAGAGAAATAGTCGTATCATCGATCCCTGTCTCGCCGCGCGTTCATCATCGGTCGCTTCCACCCCCCCCAGAGACGAGCTTGCTTCTTTCGGCGAAAGGCAGGTCGAGGCGTTGCAAACGACGCAATTGCTAGTTAATTCGATAATCTTTCTAGCATTTCCTTTCCCCGAATTAATCGAACAGGCGAATTCGTTGAAAAATAGATTTACGTCTCGATCCGACGCGCTCTAAATATCCGGGGATCGACAAACGTTTCGACACAGATCGGGACACCCACCCGCTCGATTGCTTATTTAAGTTTTCCCTCTTTGCCCTCTTCCTTTCGTGTCGAACTCGAATCCCCCATTCCGATTCTTTCCCTCTGAAACTGAATATCTAAATATTTAACGGACCACTTTACGGAGCAACGTCGCGATCGTGACACGATAACAACGAGGTCCCCCGTCGATCACCACCCCCGATGAATATTTGACGATAAACAGCATCCGACGGATTAATGCGGGGAACGATCGGACGGATTTGCATTTTACAAAGGTTGAAGGATAATAATTGCCGATATACCGGTCGATGATCGTAATCGAGACCGGCCTCTCGAGGATATTTCTGTGTGTTTCCACCCAAGCATTAATGCTACTTCATCCTTCCGGACGAATCGTCCAATTGCGCTCGTTTCTCCTCTTTTCGTGGAGATCGATCACAATAGGGATTACAATACACGTCGATTGGACGTGTATTTTATTTAATGCCAAGTGTTTCGTTCGAGCAGAAGCCCCTCTTCCGATTTTCTCCTCGAATCAAAAATCCAAACCGACTCTTTACGGCAACAACGATCTAATTTAATAATTAAAATTCGCTCAACCGAGTTAAACGAACGAGTTATTGGTGGTATTTTCATAAATATTCTCGAATAATATATAACATCCTCTCGATTAATTTGGATCTATTTGCGCGCTATTCGCGTCGTTCCATATCAAGTTCAACCGCTTAACCCGATGATATTATTCCTTTCGTCGAAAAACTATCTTTTCAACCGTCCTTTATCCATTCATCGGCGAATCTCGCCTAGAATCGGGCGACAATCGCTTCGAAGACGTTTGTAATAATATCGAGAGAGAGAGAGAGGGTTTGTAACCGAGGAAAGCAGATGAGGGGAGGGTTATATATCGCGGCGAGATAACGTATTCGCGTCGATGAATATTCAGGGGGATAGGAATTTCACGAACCACGGTGTCGGTTGCCGTGTCATGGCCGGCAACAGGGATTTAACTCCCCTCCCTCCTGCTGGATCGTATGTCGAGCTATTTAGACCGCGAGAGGCACGGAAATGCGGTTCTAGTAAGACGTAACGTTGCATAAGATTCAACGGAGCGAGATATGCTCGCGTGTCGATCGAAATAAGAGGTTTCTGGCTTGCTCGTGGAAACGGGACACAGAAATTCTGTTGAATTGTCTATGAAGAAGAGATACGATAGGGATTCGAGAAACGTTTTATTTTGATTTCCACGTAAAATAGAGTAAAATAAGGGGTGGGAATAATTTTATAACTCTTCGATTCATGCTTGGCGATCGAGGAGACGGAGTTTCGATATCGACGTACGTATCTAAAAAGTTGTATATCTTGTTCTGGGGAGGAGGCATCGTTTATCGAGGCGGGGAATCGACCTCTTTCCAAGATCGGCCTCTGCCGCTTCTTCAGACTCGATACTCGAAAGAATAGAGAACCCTCTCTCCCCCCTGCCATGGCTCGCGATAAGGGGACGATTAACAATTCGAGAGCATCGTATTATCGATCCTCCCCCTCCCCCCTCAGGGGAAACACGATCGCGCTGAAATTGAATCGAGAACGAATTCGAAGCGATTTTTCGACTCGGATTCTTTCAACTCGTTTCCCCGAGTATAAACAGATTCGAAAAAGAGAGAGAGGGAGAGAGAGAGAGAGCGGGAAGAGTTGAAAATGTCGGGCGAAGGAAAATTAGCGGTAAAAATTAGAGCGCGAGAGAATCGAAGGACCGAGACAGAGAGGAAAGGAGAGGGGCCTCTCTTATTTCTCGGAGCTAATTTCTAAGAGTCTCGAGTTACGATTCTTCTGAAAGTAGTTTACTGGGTCACGACGAAGGTGATCGAAGATCGAATTATTCTCATTCCCCTTTACTTCCTTGACTCCTTCGCGCCGCGATCTCTGTTCGCGTGCCCCGCTCGCGATATCGGAAAACATCGATCTCCGGAAACAAGAAAATCACCTCTCCCCTCGCTTCTATCCAGAGAACTCTCGCGGAGAATTTCCACGTGCACGTTTGTACGAAGAAAAGCCTCGAACAAAGCGCGACACACCTCGCGAGAAAATCGGCGCAAGATCAATTTGCCGTAATTACCGTTTGAAGCTAAATAGAGGGGAGGGAGGGGGGAAGGGGTTAAAATAATAAAGCTCAAACGCGACTCGATCGGTAGAGTGGGTGGGGGGGGGTGGGTCTTGTGTACTTGGGATCCATTCTCGACCCGTGTTCCAGTCGAGTTGTCGAAACTTTGGTTGGTGAAATAGAAAGAGGACAAAGTGTCGCGCCACCCCCGCGAAAATTCATTTATCGACGAGAGGATGAACGAGCTTACACGCGGGCGTCGATCCGTGGAAATACTTTTTATCCCGCGGAGGAGACAGTTGAAGGGTGAGGAGGAGGGAGAAAGTAATCAGCTCGAGGCGGAAATTAAATAAAAGACAAACCAGGGAGAGTACGCTCGTTGGACAGATACGCGGTGTCTTTTCTTTGCTCTCGATCTGTTTTCAAGCAACAGGCCACGTTTTCCCTCGTGGAATACTCACCGAGATCGATCGTGCTTCCTTCTTCCTCCGCTTTTTCCACGTTTTATCTTTTAGGCAAGAGTCGCTTAATCGTTCTCGATACCACCCTCCATTTCCGTTTTCGTTTCTCGACCAACACCCTGCATCGATTTCGGATTTGACACACGGTCACGCATCAGTGTCAAACTTCCCACTCGGCTCGAGGATCCTGCCTCGCCGAAAAATACCTCTCTCGCGTCTCTTTGCTGCTCTGTTCAGATTTTCGAAATTTAGTGATCACGCGATCGAAGAGGCGGTCGAAAAATATTCTCCCGGTTGATCGATGTTCGATCGACGGTGGAGCAGTAGAATTAAACTAATCCGAATTCTCAAATTTGTTCCTCCTTTTCTGTCCTTCTGAAAACTCGAATCGAAGCGCGCTGTTGTTCCCCCTCGTCGTTGATCCGTTCGAGCAGGAATTTTCATCGCGAGCCTCGACGTCCAGCTATCTAATTGATCGGTGATAAAGTAAAGAGCAAGAATGGAATGGAAAGAGGTCCGATGAAAAATTTACGGCGAAGTAGCATTCTCTTCGGAATGCAGGCTTCCTTCCTTCCTTCCTCTCCTTCTTCCCTCCTTTGTTTACTCGTCGCGAGTGGACATCCCCTCCCTCTCACGTTCTAAGCCTCGATTCCGTTTCCACGCGCGATCCACCAGATTATCATCACCGATAATCGAGAGATTTGGTTTAATGGGCTTCCATTCCCCGGAAAAATTGGATAAAATTCATCCCTGCTCCTTGTATACTTATGGGGATCGTGCTGCAAAAAAAAATTCTTCTTCTACACGAATCTCTGTCTAAAGATTCATCGGGGGAAAAAGAAATCGTTCGATCGAATGATTCGTAGGAAAATCTTAATAACGAGACAACGTCTTTTCGGGTCTTTCAATTACGAGCGTGAAGGAAATTAAAGAGGTGAGAGCGACCTCGAGAAATCTCCTGGTAATTTATTACACGCGTATTCGTAAGAAGAAAGGAGAGGATTGATCGAATATGAGAAAGTTAATTGCGAACGAGTCCCTTCTTGTTCACGCGAAACTCGAGCCGCTTCTCTTCGAGGCAACAAGCAAATTCCGTTCGGCTGGCTCTGTGCATGGAGAAGTTGGCGGCGACAATCGAGTGCAAAGCTTCGAGTCGATGCACGCTACCCTTCTCCCTTCGATTAACAATTAACGAGACGCTTCCTAACGAGAGCGAAGGATACCCTTTGCCGCCGAAATTCCATCTGCCTTTGAAATATTTCTCGAATAATATACTCGAATTAGATTTTTTTTCCCCGCGCAAAGTTATCGGATTTCCTCTAACTGGCGCGAATTATTTTCGCGCACGACGAGAGAGACAGAGAGGGGGGGGGGGGGGAAGGCGAAATAACGAAAGGATAATGTTACGATGCGACGGAGGAGAGACTCGTTTTTCGACAATTAGCTCGCGTTTTAATTGGCACGCCATTTATAATGGGGGAAAAAAAAAAAAAAGAACGCGAAAATTGTAGTAGGACCATCAAAAAGGGGGACGTAATTATCGCGATCGCCAATTATCTCTTTGCATCCGAATTTCGATTCTCGCGCGTAATTCTTCCCAGAGCCGCGGATCTCTCTCCGCGGGGAAAACGCCTCGACCCTGTAACCTACAATACGAGTTTAACGCTCGTGCCTTGCTACGATGTTATTTTAGAGGCGGTAGACTCGAGGAAAATCGACCCCGACGACGAGGAACAAATCGGGAGGAAGGGAACTGCGAAGGGCGAGACTCGATTGATCGCGATGCGTCGTTGACGTTTTCCCGTACGAAGCCGAGGACTCGTCGTTGGTAGAAAAGGGGGGAGAGTGAGCTTGAGGAGAATTTTATTGAGTTGAGAAAGGAAAAGAGGGGGGAGGAGGATCCCTTTCCGAGTTTCGAGGATAGCCACGCGTCGAGGACGAATCGAACGAAAATAATAATCGCGAAACCACCGTGGCGAGGCGCGATGCTGGCGTGCGTCTATCCGGCGGAGAACTTCAAGTCGAAAGCCGTGACGGTGAAGCTCCGGCACGGACGATCGAAGAGAAAGCCAAAGTTGCTGTCTGTGAAGGAGAAACTGGCGGATGGCAAGCAGCCGGAATGCAACGACCCTAAGCTCGAGGTAAGCTTCCCTCTTCGTAACGTGTCCCCTCCACTTTTCTCCTTCCTCTCTGTTTCTTTCTTCCACGCGCGTATCTGTTCGCTGTTTGGAAAAATCGTCCACCTACCAATTCATCCCCATCTCAAAGATACGCTTTTACTTTTAGAAGACGCAAAGTTGGGAAAGATATATAAGATATAATTTTCGTGAAGCTGTCTCGCTCGCCACCGGGAAATTTCAAAGTCCTCTTGCGATCACCGATAAATAAATCTCTCTAGAAGAGAGAGAGAGAGAGAGAGAGAGGAGCTTGCTAGCGATAAAAGACGAAGAGGCGAAGAGGAGCGTGATAGCTGAGCAGAAGGGACTACGTTAGTCGGTTACTCGATCGAGTAAATAATAGTTACGGCCACTTAAACTGTCGCGAGATAACTTGGTAAGGCGTGCGCGATTGGCCCGCGGGGATTATTTCGATGAAATTCTCCTCGGTATTTATCGGCAAAGCGCGCGCCTCCGCGAATTTCCTTAATTACCACCTCGGAATTATCGCTGCCTGGCCCCTCGCTCCCCAAAATTTATTCGCCGCTCCTCACCGACGAAAACCATATACGGGTGTCTCGATACGCAACATCGTTTCGTTGCATTCTCCCTTTGTTGTTGTTGTCGAAAGAGTCGTGTTTCCGTTTTATCGCGTTTCCCCCGTTTCCCCCCCCCCCCCCTCCCCGATTCGGACAAACGCTTTCGAAAAAGTTGTGCGACGATGGCAACCAGTTGGTTGGACGCAACCAGATAATCGGTCGAATCGTTCCATGCACGATCCTCTCTTCCACGTTCCGTAAGCACCACTATCATTTTCTCGAATCGTGTAGGTCGATGCTGCTCCACAACGCTTGCAAAAATGTTCGAACCTGGCCGACTATCGAAAGCTTCACTTTCGAGCGATCTTTTCCTCCTCTCGAACAACAAGCAACGCGCAAACATATATTCTCCTCGTATCTGCTCGTATTTTATTTCCTACCTGTCCACTGGTAGCCGAGTTGCGCATTCGGTTGAATTGAACGGGTCCCGTCGTTTGCTAACGTTTGCCAACAAGTCGAATTTATATTCCCCGGTACTGTCGAGAGCTTCGCCCTCGAAATGGGGCAATTGGTTCGGTCCAAGAGGTTTCTCTGGAAACGGAGAAGGAAACGGCGACGCGGAGTTCGAAGCCACCCGTTACACGGCGCGATCGCAGAACTCGCGTTTAACACAGGCCTCGGGCCGAAATGAGAAAGGTCAACATGCCATTCGGAGAAGCTTACCTGTGTAATGCTCGGCCGGTTTCGTTTCCGGCCATGTTTTTACTCCTCCAAACCCTTGGCCGCTCCCCGCGCCCACCCGAAATTCTTCCATTCTCTACGAAAACCTTCTCTTTCCTTTCCTTTCTCTCTTTCCCTATTGCGGGATAATATCAACGAGATAAGGAAGCATTAACTCGCGACACGGATCGGAAGAAGGGAATCTCGTCCATTTAACGGATTCTCTGCCCGTTAATTGCTCTTAATTCTTGATTCCGTGTATTATTATTTACCTCTGCCTCGTTTCGAGCGAATGAATAAACGATGAAGGAAGGTATTCGAAGGAATGGAATATCGAAGAAGCAGCGACGCGAGAGGAGAATTGTCCATTGGACCGATCCGAAAATTATTCGCAATCGGGATATCCGCGACCTTTTTGTTTGCCGAAGAAATCCTCCTCCCCTCTGAGGGAGAGGGAATGGGAAGCGTACATACGAGGGAGATCCCGTTTCGTTCGAAGAGTTTTTCGATTTTGTCGAACGAATTGGCAAAATTATTCCTTCTCGCCCTCGTCGAAAATCTAGGGAAAAGGGAAGATGTGCAGGCGAAATTATGTAATCGAGCGTTGTGAAAAGAGGGAGGCCGGTATATAAAACGGTACGAATTTTTCTTAGTAATTCTACTCGGGCACACAATCGAGGGAGCGGAAGAAAAAGGAGAAATTTACGCGCCGCGTAGCGCGACGACGAGCTTGAAGAAATTCGAAACGCCGTAAAGAGTTTAAATACGTACGTATGGAGCGTGCGTATCTAGACGAAAGAAAATCGAGAGGAGAAGGAGAAGGAGGAAGGATGGAAAAGTGGGAATTGGCGTTAACGAAGGTAACGAGGTTTGAATTGGCGTATCATCCCTCGAATGGTCATTCATAAAGCCGGTTTGGTTTTTCCTTCCCTTTTAATCACGCTTACGTATCGATTTCTCTCCGACATTGCTCCCCTCCCCTCTTCCTCCCCCCCGCTTTTCGAGAAGTCCGTCCGTATCTGGATACAATGGATACAAGATTGTCGTATCCTGTACAGGATACAATGGGAAATTAAGTTGTTCGTGACTCGAACGAAGATGTGATCGAACTATTAATACACCCGTTTTCGGCTTCTAAATAAACTACTGTGACTTGCAGGTGTGGAACTTGCGCCGCATCCTCGAAACTCGCCACGCATTCCGAAGGTAATAAAATATTCCTTCGTCCGAATGGATGAAGGCAACCTGGCATTAAATCAAGCTGGAGAGAAGAATTTGACGCCGAAATGAGCAAAATCTGCGAGATTTTTCTGTGGAACCACAATATATACATCTGGCGGATAGCTCGGGGAGGGAGAGGAGGTTCCTCTCCGAGCGTACGGGATAATAACAGGGCAGTCGCATCGCGTGTCTCCTCGAATCGCGCTTGTTCGAGTTTCACGCGCGCGAAAAACGCGGTACGCTCGAAGGCACGCCACCTTTCTTCGATCGAGAGAGAAAAAGAGAGAGAGAATTCTCTCCACCCTTTGCTCGGATCAGTGACCGCGCTCGCGTCTATTTACGAGGCGACGGTTGAAACGCGAGAGAAAATTTGCGGTTTCGAAGTGAAAAATCTCTCCCTCGCAACGCCCTGGAAGGGTGTTTGATATTTATTCACCCCTACCTTTATCGCGCGAGTTATTGCGCTTTACAATCTCCGTTTAATTTTTTTTTCCTCCTCCTCCTCCTCCTCCTTCTTCTTCTTCCTCTTCTTCTTCTTCTCCCTTTCACAAGCTATTTAACCGGAAAATCTGAGAACGACCGGTGTAAATTAGATTGTTCCGGAAAGGGGTTCAAATGTAAAAGAGAGATACCATTTAACCATAAATTCATAACGTTAAATTTGCATCAAATATATTTTCATTCGTTGACGAGAGGAGACGTTGGAGGAGACGTTGTAGATATCGATGGGGTGTGAAACCGGGGGTAATAGCAGATGAGAGGAAGAAGAGAGGGATAAAGTTTTCATGGTTATCAAAGTGCAAAGTAATCGAATTCGGATTAATTCGGGAGGGTGGGGACATCGGGATCGAGAAAATTGAATCGTCGGTTAACGAGCGTTAAGAGAAAAGTTTCCTCGATTTTCTTCTGGTTCGCCGGTGATCCTTTGCATTAAAGATTAACTCTCTTCCTCCCCTTCCCCGAAACCGTTCCGCCATTTTCTCGCGACGGCGGTTAAGCGAATAAAGCGAGGAGGAAGACTTTGTGCGGGGTGCTTGGATCCATCGATGTCGATCAATTCGAAAGGCGCTAATAGCCGCCTTCTCGCCGATTTAATGATGCCTGGAACGTGCGCTGAACGTAGGAGCAACAAAACCCATCCCTCGTATCTTTCCTTATTCAACCAGATCGATGATTCCCGATCGATCTGGCTGCTACTTGGAAATCGTGCCTTGTTAATGTCTCGATCCTTGCGACAACCCTGCGAATCCGTCGCGGTGAAGTCGGAAATTTCTCTACGATTCGAATGAAAAGAAAATTTCATTCGGATTAACCTTTTTTCAAAACTGTGCCACCACGCGCGATATTCGAAACGAGTTTCCTTTTTCGAGAGGGATCCGTATTAATCTCGGCGGATAAACGGAGAGATGAACGAGCGTTTGAATTTTGATTAGGAAACATGGATTTCATTCGACGTGATTTGGGTTAGCCGCTCCGCTTCGATTTGTTGCTTCGATTGGAGGCAAAATTTTATCTGGCCTCCGAGCAACGAAGTTCGTCAAGGAGCGAAAGAGAGAGAGAGAGTTTTAGGAGACGTTTAATCGCACGGTTTGAAATCTTGCGATCGAGTGGAATTTTGGAGCCAGTCTCAGTGGCTCGAGTTATTCCTCGTCTCGTCTTTTCCCTTCGTATTTTTCGTCGAAAAAGAAAAAAAAAAAAGAAAGAAAAAAATCATAATTTACTTCGAAATCGTACTCCGCTTAACGATATATTCTCCGATTTAACGAAGAGTTGGTTATTAAGAAAGGTGGTAGAAATGTAGAGGTTGGAGAATACACAGCGTGTGCGATTATCGGTAACAGACACGCTCGGCTCGTTTTCGTTGACGTACGAAGGTTACCAAGAGTCCTTGTCTCGGTGTGTGGAATTCGAAGGGCCAAGTCGACCTTGGGATTCTACTTGGTATCGGAGGCCGGTCCTCTCCAGATGGTGCACGAGGTCAAGCAAAAAGAACTCTCCTCCAGTCCGGACCTACCACTCCTCTCGTCTCGCTTTTTCTTTTCTCCGCCGCGTTACGCCTCTCCCCGGATCCCCATTCCTCCTTCCGTTTTTCCATTTGTTTCTGCGAAATCGCGTAATCCTTCCAGCTTTTCCTCCTCTCCCCTCTTCGTCGTCCTCATATTCTTCTTCTTCTTCTTCTTCATCTTCGTTGCTCCCCTCGTCGTTTTGCGAAATGGCAGGCTGACATTTAGAAGGATTTACCTTCCGCGAGATTTTATTGTATAACCTCGATTATCGCCGCGTCGATAATCGAGATAGGATCCGAGGAGGAGAAGCATCGGTAGGTTAATAATGTTGGATTTACGAGGATGGAGAATCGGGTCGATCGTTTAAGAGATTCAATGTCCACAGACTGATGTTATTGCTCGTTATTTCTCTCGTATCGCGGCAAGTTGTAGGACAAAGATGGAACAACTGGTGTTCTTCCTCTTCTAAAAATGCAGGTTAAAACGAATTATGCGTCGCGTTAAAAAAGAAACTTGGTTCTTACATTTATAATGCGACAAATTTTTATTTCCGACCCGATTAAATTTTCGATCGGAAAAATTTGTCGATACGGAGAAGACGAAGCGGATGGCAAAAAAGTGCAGATATTTGTAACCGCTTTTCCTGACGTACTGTTAATCCTGTTTCAGTTACCAGTGGGCGGGGGTGGTGCTGTGCTGGTGCTCAGCGAGCTTGAAAGCATGGCAGCCAGGCAACAGCGGGAAATTGCCCAGCAAAGGCGCCTCCTGGAGCAGAGGGAGGCCCGTCTAGCCGTGCTTCGAGGCGCACAGGTGAGAGAGAACCACTTCTTCCAACCTAAATGCGGAAATCGTTCTGGAAATTGGCCGACAAAGCTCCTGTAATATTCCCTCCTTCGGTCTTGCCCTCGATGCGTTTTCCACCTTCCGCTCATCGATGAGGCCAACTTCCGCCCGTCCACCGCTCCATCCTCCAAACACGCCGCGTTTTTCTTTTTTTTTTTTTTCCTTCATCCTCGATTCCATCCTCTAACTCTCCTCATCCGCGATCGTCGTCCATGCATCGTGTGCGTATCACATTTATTATATATTCGTATTTTATCGTACAAGTTTCTCCAGATTATCGTCTATATTTCGAAGCGGATGAAGGTACGGAAGATTTACTGTTTACGGCACGTTTGCATCGCGAATATTTTTTAAAAAAAAAAAAAAAAAGGAAAGGAAAAAAGTGAAAAAGGAAGAAAAAAAATATTTTTCATATATCCGGCTACTCCCATTCGGCACAAGTGTTGTCGTCAATATGCACAACCATTTCGCCGTGCATTTTTCGCCGTGCTTACGTCCGCTTTTTATATTTATCAAAAATCAATATCCACCATATCGGGGAATGGATCCGCTCCCAATTTCGATACACGCGTTCTAAAACGATCTATTTTAAAGGAATAAATTTTCAATCCGTTATTTTTTTCCATGGAAGAGAAAGGTGAAGCAAAGTTTACGCGCGCGCGTAGTTTTTCCGAGAGCGGAAACAGCGATATAAGAAAATTTCTCCGAGTGGTTGCCCGCGGAATTCAATGTTTAGCCGTTTACAGCTGGTGAACGACGATAAAACGGCTCGTAAACAACCTTCGTTTCCCGCGATATAAAATCTCGAAATGATCCCCAACTTTCATCGGCCCCTCGTTCTTCCCCGCCAATGAGAAGCGGAACATTCGCGTCATGAATAATTCAAACTAATAATAGACTGGGGAACAGTTTATGCCTATTATCGACCAGATAACTGTCCGTTCGACCGGCCTCGTCATCCCGTGGAAGATCCACCACCACGCGTGTCGAGTCGTTGCTCGCCCACCGTCACCGGCTACCGTGATAAACCGTAATAAGAATGCAACCAAAGGATCGCGTGATTCTCGATTCACAGGTCGGGTGTAGTATTCTTTGCTCCTTCCTCTCGCAAAGATTTTCTTTCCAAATTGTAAATTGTCCACTCGAGATTCGTGTCGAAAGAGAGAGAGAGAGAGGGGAGGGAGTTGGAAGGGAATCGTGTGAGATATTCCGGAGAACACCTGCTATGCAACCACCACGGCCGGGTGGTAAATAATTAACGGGTTTCTATCATTGGAAAGATGGAGCGCAAGATGGAGCGTAAGAGCAACCGGCAATTACATCCATCCAGCATTGTCAATCTTCTTCTTCTGAGAGTAACTTGGCGAAACAGTCGGGTTTCCCCGTGTTTGAGGAATCAACGCTCGGCCGAAAGGAATCCTGAGAGCGTTTCCTCGAGGAAACAAGAAATTCGTCATCGATTACGCGTATCGTTGATGAATTCGCGCGCGTATGCGTATGTTGCGCGTAATGGAATGACGAATAAAAGATGGAGCGAGGCCAATGCACCTACCGTTAGCTTTGCTAACCATGACCTTGATCCTGAACCTCCGATCATGAAGATTCCGTGTTGAAAAGAGCGAGAGATAGCGATTACGTCGGGAAATGATGTATCGTTGTTCCTTTTCGTGAAAACGGGATGAAGTTCGAATGAAACTTAATCTGTAATAAAACTTCATCGAGCGATGCCATTGCGTGAAAACACTTTTAAAGATCGACGCGTTGATCTTCGATCACAATCATCGTTTGTGCAATATTGAAATAATTGTATTATACTCACAAAACGATCGAGATAATTTAGAATAAATTCGGGTATCGTAAATGTCACGATCACACTTTTAAGAAAATAATTTTAGATCGCGTTGATATAATCGATCATAATCATCGTTACGCTCGTGGAACATGGAAATAATTGTGCTCTACTCGCGAAACGATCGAGTATTTTGAAATAAATTCGGGTATCGTAAATGTCACGATCACACTTTTAAGGAAATAATTTTGGATCGCGTTGATATAATCGATCATAATCATCGTTACGCTCGTGGAACATGGAAATAATTGTGCTCTACTCGCGAAACGATCGAGATAATTTGGAATAAGATCTCGTTCCGTATCGTAGATGTGAGGATGAATGACGCGAAATGGCGCTGGTATCGACGAGGCCGTACGAGGGTTGGAGGCGTTCAAATCACCGGTTAAACCCGGATCCGCTTAGGCGCGCGATTTTAATCAGATCGCGCAGTCCACTCGACTCGACTCGCACCCTGTAGCGAGCTAGTCAAGCGCGTAACGCGTTGAATTCTTGGTGGAAGACGACGACGACGACGACGACGACGACGACAACGTTTCCTCGCTTCCTCGTGTGCTTAGCACTCGACGCGCGTGTAACGAGCCTCTTCTTCCACGATATTAACGAGATTAAGAGCGTCGAGTCGCGCCCTCCGCTTACCTCTCTCCTACGTTAAATGACGTCAGTCTAATCTCCCATTCATTACTTTGTAACAACGATTCTGACGCTTCGCTCGATTCGCCAAGAAAATGGAGAGAAAAAAAAAAAAAAAAGAAAGAAAAATTATCGATTCTCGAACGACGAGATTCTTCTTCTCTCTCTCTCACACACAGAGGTCTCGCTGTGAGAGAGATGTGCGCTCGCCTCGAGAAAATGGAGCGCAACAACTGTACACGCGCGAAGATGCTCGGTCGCTCGCGGCAGATTCCCCGGCAATTGGAAGTAATACGAGATAGAATCGAGAGGGCGACAAGGCTCGGCCCAGGATTTTCTCAGACACGAAAACTTTAATCCTCGGCGTCGCCTCTATTCCCCGGGACGAGATCTCGATATATAAAAGAAGATACGGAAAGTTTCAGCCACGAATCCCCTCCATTCGTTCCTCCAGCAGGACGACGAGCTTTTCTCCTGAGCTTAACGATCCACGCTACGTACGCTATATGGAGCGAAAAAAAAAAAAGAGAGAGAGAGAAAAAGACTCGAGGAGCGAATTTCAGTTTCCACGCGGAAAGCTCTAATTTCGGTTAACGTTCTCGGGAAGAGATTACTACTGGACGACCTCTGGTCTGCTACTTGGTCGCGACGCTGTTAAATTCCGCGTTAAATTTTAGAGAAGATCCCCGGAACAGGATCTCCGATTTTCATGTTTGGACGTAGTGGTATGCGAGGAGAATGCGCGTAAACGATTAGCGAAGATCCTTTGAAATTGGTTGTTAGTCGGCGAAGGAAGGGAGCTCGTTTCGCTCGTGTAGTTTGCCACTCCAGGAGTAGTGTTAATATTTTAAAAGATGGAACGCGTAAATGTCGTCGTGAAAACTCCCTCTTACTCGTTTGAAATATTCTCCCTCTCTCGCCTCCCTTTACTATCCGTTCCATTCATCAGCCCCGTATTCACTTTGGTGGCCGGTATTCCGTTGTATTCATCCACCCCCTCCCCGTATTCAATGACCGGTATTTGCTGTTTCAGGAGCCAGCACAGCAGGACAAACTCGCCAGATTGAGGCACAGGTTGGACCAACAACAAAGCAAACTGAATCGGTTGCGATTACTCAGGTCGCAGACCGACCAGTCACGTGCCAACAACGCCACGCTGAGTAAGTCGCTTTTTATTATCCCCGTGCGCTCTACGTCGACCCTACGAGATAACTCTCGCTTTAAATATGAGAGATCCGAGATCCTCTTTGAACCAAGGTGTATCACTTTTCGTCACGAACGAGCGTTTGATAAATATTGGAAGCCTCACAGGGAGCAGGATCTCTGTACAACTCCTTTCGACGATGAAGAAACTTGGTTTCGAATTCGAATCGGTTGTCCCTCGACAACCGCCGGGGAAGAGAAGAGCGATGTATCGCTGTTCGAAAAGTTGGGGGAAATTCTTGGAGCGAGCCAAGGAGAATAGAGTTTCGTAGCGACATTCCAGCGGAGAATGTGATTCGATGTCGCGCGATTACGCAGAGAAGGAACTCGTACGCAGCCAATTCCTGTGATTTTCAACGGGATCGAACGCCTCTCTCTCTCTCTCTCTCTCTCTCGTGGAAGGCGTGTCGAGCGCGAAAGAATATAAATAAAGGATTCGATAAAGATTTCGCGGACAATATGGATAAGTCTCTGTTCGAAGCTTGCCTCGACTTATCCTCCTCGTCCCACCTTTCGGATTCGGATGATACACGCGCCGTATTTGCAGCCGCTTCTCGCTCGTTCCTTGCAAAGCGTTTTGCAAGAGATCGTGGGCGAGGTTGTAGGTGTTTTTTCGAACGACCGACGCGAGATAGGGCCCAACCTAGACGACGACTCCCTTCGATGATTTTAGAATCGCGGCTTTAATTCGAAATCACATTCCTCCATCGATAACTCGCCATAACTCGAACACGATATTCACGCCTTCTTGCGTATTTTATCAAACGCTGTTCGAGCAAGGAATTCCAATTGGCGTTACGCTAGGCTAGGCTTTCTTCCAGGTCTTTTCAAATGTTCAACAAATGGAGTTTGATTTCCCGTATTATTATTATTATTATTATTATTCCCCGAGAAAGTTCACTCGCTGTAACGGATCATCCACGAGTTAAGAAGCAAAATATTCGTGGTCTATCTTCTCGATTCGAAGCCTTGCTCCGTCTCTTTCATTCGCGCCACGTTCGAGCTCGATCCATCCCCGAGTTGGGAAGCTTTTCGACCGAGATGAGCCGGTTGAAAAGTGCGATCGGCCGGGAATAAAAGGCGAAACGGCGGAGGGGATGGAGGCCGAATAGAGGAAGGGAAGGGATCGCGTTACCAACGGAAATTCGCGTAATCTGGTTGGAACGTGGTGGAACTCGATGGATTCCGCGTCCGAGATCGCTCATAGAAATGCAAATGATGGAAATTCATCGTTGAAACGCGTCTTGGATAACCGTTCGAAGGATGAACCGCGGCGGTTTCTAGAAGAGGAGGAGAGGATCGCCTCTCTCCGGCAGAGAGAGAAAGAGAGAGAGGTGCACAGATTCGAAACTTTGTGTCATCCTGACCCAATATGCCCGGGGGAGCCCCGTACGTTTTCCCCCGCCCTCTCGTGGATTTGATGGCTTCCTAGTCGAAACGAGTTTAAACGGGCCACGTAGATTCCGCGTTTTACGGATGGATGTATCTCCGGTTCTCGTTTCAAAGTCCGAAATAAGGGATAATGATTTTTTACGATGCTAACCTTTCGAGTCGCGCTAACCAACGAAGAGCTCGCTCGCGAGATCGATACCGAACTTTTTTCTCTCCTCTTTCTCCCGTCTCGTTGAATTAAATTCGTGCGTCTTCTCTTTCAATTTCTCTGTCAAAAAAAAAAAAAAAAAAAAAGAAGGAAGAAAGAAAGGAAGAGAGAAAGGTTCGCGTCTCGTTTATATGTACGTTTGTATGCAAAACAGGGACGACGATCAAAGAGAGGCCCGTTTAAAAAATATTTCCCTCGCCCACGATAAAATTGGCGAGGAACGGGAAAAACGAAATGGACCCGCGCGTAATCTTCGTGATCCCTCGATGTTCCACGCGCGATGCGGTTTATTTCAAAAAAAAAAAAAAAAAGAAAAAAAATCCTTCGAATTAAACGGTCGAAGGGGAGCGGGGTTTAATTAAAGAGGGCTTTTCGGCCTCGCCCGTATCGCGGGAATTATGCGGCTCGAATGAATGCCCCACTCCACCCTCGCGAAAAGTCACGACGAGCCTTCTTCTCCCTCGAAAAAAAATATCGTCGCACGATTTTCTCGTCCCCCCACGATCGTTTATTTCCGCGTGCACGCCTCATATTTACCGTTTCTCGGCCCGTCCCAGAATTTCATTTCCTGGCTGGTGTCGATGCCATCCCGATCCCGGGAAAGATCGAATTTTTCTCAGACTCTCGGTGGAGGGGGAATTGAAACGAAGGGGTTTCGAGGAGGGGTGAAAGAAGGGTGAAGAAAGATGCTCGGAACGATGTTCGGCCTGATATGACGCGAGTTTCCCAAAACGTCGACCGGTTTATCTTGTCTTCCGAGCTGTGATGCCGTCTGTCTCGGCAAAAGAGTCCTCCTCCTCGACGGGGATTCGACGATTCTCTTTGTCGATTCGAAGGGATCGGGATGTTTGACGAACTCCCCCGTCTGAATTGGGTTTCGTGATATTTTAGCGTGGGGGAGGGGCGCTTCTTTCTCTCTCCGAAAACAAACGAAGGGAACTCGCTTTCCTTCTTATTCGAACCGAGCGGAGTATCCATGTTTCCCTTCTTCTTCTTCTTCTTCTTCTTCTTCTTCTTCTCTTTCTTTCCTTCTTCTGAACCAAGTTGAAACAACTTCTCTGCCAACGCGAGTCGAGGAGTTAATTTTTCCCCTTTGTTAATCCCCTTTGCCCGAAGTCGATGTCGAAGAAATTCAATTTTTAAATTCGAGGGAATGGTCGTGGAAAAAGTGAAAAACACCCAGTTTGAAAAAAATAAAAAAAATCCGCCAAGATAAATAACCATTCCGCATCGAAAACCGGAACCATCGATCCTCTTCTCTCGCGAAACAAGAGAGGGGGGGGAGTTGCGTGGGACGTGCCGGTAGAGTTTCGCCGGGAATCTCGCCCCGAGTTCCACGTCACAGCGAAATCCTCTCCTCTCTTCCCTGACAGACGTAGCGAGCGCAATCGGCCGGCCTCGTGCTTTCCATCTAATAGTTTCCGCTTGGCCACCTAATGGCCCAACTTTTTGACAGATCATGAATTCTAATTTCATTCCCGCCACTGCGTGCAGAGATGCGGCACCAGTTAGTTGCCCTCCCTTTTTTTCCCCGCGAGAAGAACGCCTCTCACTCTTTCTCCCTGTCTTTTTCTCTCTGTCTCTCTGTATCGATTTCGAGGATCGTTAAAGATTTGGAAACGAGCGATAAAGAAGAGGGATAAAATAAGGTGGAGATTTCGTCGATGGATGCGAAATGGATTAAGTCGATATTCAATCGGATAATCGAAAGCCTGGAGGCTTAAAATTGTGCCCCACGATTATCCTCGTCGCCCATCCTCCACGAATTAACGTTCTGAATCTTGATAATGACACGGCCGATGCTAATAGCTTAATCTCGAGAGCAAAGAAGATTATTCCGAGTCGTTCCTTTCTCGTAACACGAGAAACGCAAACGCTCTTGTTATTCGAAGAGATTAGATGCACGGTATAATGTGGATTAATGGCAGTTAAGATACACGAGGGGAGGAAAACACACTCCGTTTTCTACTCTATCCTGTGTTTAGAAAGTGGAAATTTACGGGGTGACTATGAATCACCTTGGACTTTTTTTCGCCCTTTGATGAACATTCGGGGAATTGCGAGTTTTATTCAGCGAATAAAACTAAACCCTTAACCCCCTTTTGCTCGAATCTTCGAACTCGGAGTGGAAAATTTCGTCAAATCGCGAAATTTTTGGCCGAAGAATTAATTTTTTACGAAGTAGAGAAAAAAATAAATGTTTCAGTCGACGACAAAAAAACACCATGATCTTTCTGTGCGTGTAATTCTTTTCAGGGAAATAAATCTGGACGGATTTTTCTTTTTTTTCTTCTTCCTTTTTTTTTTTTTTTCTTTTTTTTCTTTTTCGTATTTAGGTTAGTTGGAATATGATTTTGGAGATACAGAGAGGGGGAGAGAGAGAGAGAGAGAGAGAGTGAGCGAGGTTAGTTGATAATTTAAGATCTCGCGAGTCAAAGGGTTAACAAAAGCGGGGAAAAACGAGGGATCAGACGAAGGTGGGCCTTTAACGTAACGAACGATCATTTTGTACGCTATCCGCGGGCTAATTTGCCCATAACCCGAGGCAATTCTTCTTTTAAGTGGATATTTTTCGAGATTTTCGAGTCGAGCGGCAAGGTATGGAAATATCTTCTAAAATAGTTTTATCCGAGTTTTTTTTTTTACTCGTTTAATTCCCTTTTATAACATTATGAAATTTTAAAAAAGAAAGAGGAATCCAAGGGGAGGGAAAGAAACAAAAATACGATGGATAATACCGCGGGAATTTACAAAAAAAAAAAAAAAAGAAAGTCTTATCTTCGAATGAACGATGAACGGCATTGTTAATTAATTTTTTCCCGAATGCCACCCTTGGCTGATACAAACTTGATGCAGCCAAGAGTTTCGTGTTTTCCGGATTCTATCTATCTCGTTCTTTAACAAAGTTTTAAGGAGTCCTTCCCCTTCCTCCCCTTCCTCTCGACAGAAAGTTCTATCGTTCCCTCGATAGTTCTCGATAGTTGAATTCCGTTTAAATTTTATCCTTCGCGATAACTCGAGTCGGTTTTTACACTTTATTTACTCGAGTTTTTTTTTTTCACTTCAAACTCTCGAACGATCCGCCGTTCCTGTTTTCTCTCCGACATAATTCGAAGTCGCATCGATTCTTTTCATGGATTAGTCGCTTTTTGTCTCTCTTCTCGAGTTCCATCATTATCTCCGATAGCGAACGAGCGAAATCCAATCGTGGAACTTTGGATAAATCGATTCGATTCGCAAACGTTGCCTGGGCAAACGTGAAATCGCGAAAAAGAAAGGACAAGGAATTAAAATTTGCGCGACTTCTTTCTCCTCTCGACGAAGACTTTCCATTTGTTGTCCCAATCGATTCCTTGCGCTTTATATATATATATACGATATTCCCCGTTATTTCCAATTTATCCGATGCAATTCGTTTCGCGAGAATAAACACGACGAACCTCGTCGAAAGGGAGAAGAACTTTTGCAAATATCGACACCTGCTCCCCTAAATTATTAAAACGCGAAGGACGCGGAAAGAAAGATTCTTGCAAGATTCTTGGTCGAATTGGAAACCGGAAACGTGTGATATAAATTGTTCGCCCGAGCGGCGAAAATAATCCGCCTCGTCTCTGCACAAATAAAAATTCTTCTCCCACCGAAGAGCGTAGTATACATATATATATATATATAATCGTGCTAAAAATATAGATCGAAATATAACTCGCTTATCCTCTCCTGTCCACATCCCATGATGTCGTTCCTTCCCTTCCTTTCATCCGATTAAGCGAAATTTTTGAATTTAAAATAATTAAAAGCTTTTGCCCTAAATGCTTATGCAATGCAACTTGGCTTTCTAACGATCGAAAGTACATCGCAACAGAGAGGATCAACTGGGAGGATCTGAGAGCAGTTTTCGTTCGCTTAAAAAGTGAAGCGACTCGTAGAACCGTGCCGTTCGTTTTCAGATTCGAAGCGGAAAACGCGAGAAAGAGAGAGAGAGAGAGACGAGAAAAGAAAAGAAAAGAAAGATTCACGCTCGAACGTTCGTTTAATTAACAACGCGAGCAGCGTTGCTTTTAATTGCACATCTAACGAGCAAATCTTGCACTTTTTTTTTTTTAGTTTCGCGAGCCAGATGAAAGTAGAAAAAAAATTGCGCACGCATCTTGCCAATTACGCGCCATCCGCTAATCTTACCCGATTATCGAGCCTCCCCATTATTTTCTTCGAATCCCGTGTATCCCTAGTTTTCAACCGCCGCAGAGAGAAAGAGATTTTTCACCAGCCGTCGAGATGAAAAGATCGGGGAGGAGGCGGTATTTTCGACGTGTATCCCTTCCTCTAAATTTCGTTGGAACTGGGTTAACGAAACCGTGACCCCCTTCCGATCGCGTTCGAAATCTCGTTTCGACGAATATGATCGAGAAGCATTGTTCGGTTACTCCATAGAAGGGCAAATAAGAAGGAAGAACGTTGATCCCCTCCTTCGCCGCTCCTTTCTACGTTCTTTCTTTCTACGAGAAGAAAGAAGGTTATTTCGGAAGCTGGCCGCTCCGAAAGAAAGATTGTCTCCAAGGTGTAGGAGAGAGAGATTTGTTTAAATCTTTTTTTAGAAAAAGGAGAGGTCGAAACGAAATTTGTCGAATGCGATCGTCGAGGACATCGAGCCCGGAGAGAGAGAGAGAGAGAGAGAGAGAGAGAGAGAGAGAGAGAGAAGACGTCGATGATCCACGGATGGCTGGTGATAAAAAGAGAGGAAAAAATACGGACGATGATTTTTTTCCTCTTTGAAAAAACGTTTCTCGATTTTAAACTTTCAAGATGGGTTTATGGGTTGGCCACACACTCGGGAAAGTTTAGTGGCTCGTGCAACACGGTTCCAACCCGTTCTAAAGATACTTACTCACGAGGCACGCGCTTGTAAGTAATACAGCATTCCAACTTGGTTTCATTCTTTAAAGAGACTCCGTCTCCCGTGAAGAGAGTCTTCTCCGTAGAAGAGGTTTGTTACGCTTTAAAAGAAAATTTTTAAATTTTCAATCGCTTGTCTATATTTTCTCGATGCTTTTCATCGTTCGTGCTCCATCTTGGCTCCGTGTAACGCTCCACACCCACTCCACAAGATCGGGAAATCTTGTTTCCGCGGGAAATGGAGGGTGGAAGCCGCCGGGGCCGTGGAGGAGCCGCGCAACTGTGAAAATAATAAAATCGCTGGGAAGAATTTCGTATTCCGTTCCAAACGCTTTTGTTCCTGATTCGAAATTCGTTCGATCGTGTTCCTCGCCCTCCCCTCCCCTCCAAAAAGAGTAATAATAAAAAAAAAGAAAAAGAAAAGATAAAAAAATTTCAACCAACGCGATCCCTCATTGGATATCTTTTATTTTCAACGTTCGGTCGCGATTCCTCTCGAAACCTCCCCCTCTCGAAAAAAAGAGTTCGATCCTTCTCCCTCGAAGGCAAAAAGTTTGTTCGATGGAAGAAAGTAAAACAGCAATCTCCCGCACCGGAGTGTCCGGAGAATCATCGACTTTGCAGCTTTCGAACATCCCCGAGACTCTGCACGGCGGGAGGAGCAGGCACGGCGCAAACTTTTACAGAGAGAGAGAGAGAGAGAGAGAGCTAGAGTTTCGGGTAAAGATTTGGTATTCACGAGGGAGCACGAGTCGAAGCCCTCTTGGTCAAAGTTTCGCGACGTCCCGCCAAGAATACGAGAATCATCTCCCTCCGGCTTTTTGCGGACCGAGCGGTCCGATTTTTCGAAGCTTCGTTCTTCTTTATTCCGGTTTTACGAGGGATATAAAAAAAAAAAAAAAGAAAGAAAGAAAGAAACGTCACGAGTCTCGAGACGTCTCGAGACGTCTTTCCATTCTTCGCGTGGAGAGCCGATGGTTACGCTGGCATCTCGAGATCGATCTCGAGATCGAACTTCTTTTCCGAACTTTGTTAAGAATCTCAACGCCTCCCCCCTCGGTTGTTATATTTTCCCTCGTCCAAGTTGGAATTGGCGACTGATTATTTATACTTTCTCTCCACTTTCTCTCGAGTAATCTCTAATCTGCATCTCCGTTGCGTGAAATTGTTAGAATTCATTGACAGTGAAATTAATTTTTTTTTTTTTAAAAAAGAAATCCCCTGTTCAACGATCACCTTCTCTTCGGAGGTAGAAATTACTTTGTCGATCGCGAAGCCCTCGTCACTTTTCCGCGCCGACTTCGTCCAAAGATGATTACGAGAAGCAAAAACTGTTGTCCAAGAAAAGTAGGTAGTGAAACGATGATTTACACATCGATACTCCTGACAAACCTGGAAAAGGAACACATCCGAGACGAATGAAGAGTGAAAATTTCAAAATTCTCCGCGTCGTCTTTGCGAAGTGATCTCGGCATCGATTGACAGCGTCGATAAAGTGGAAGCAGAATGGTAGTTGGCTGTATCGCGCGGTATCAGAAATCCGTTCGATCGTCGTCGAGACACGGAAAACACGGGAGGGGTATCGAGTCTCCGCGTGCGAGACACAAGCGGGTAGTATTCGCGCGTATAGCCTAGAATTCGATAATGGAATTCTAGGTCATCGGACAATCGCGGGACGATACATCATCCTCTCCGTTTCTTTGTTTCGAAACGATGATTATACGGCCGAGATTCACAATCTCACGAGTTAATTCCGAAGCACTCGATCGAGCAACCTTTTCTAATTCTTATTCGAAAATTAAAATTACTCGCGGAGAAAAATTTGTCTCGAATCGAATCTTGCTGCTCTTTTATCTTTTTCTTTGGAGAGAGGGGGGAGTGTAGTATTTCGGATCGATCGATTTCGAACGAGATCGTGGAAGGTCTAGCGCGTGGAAAGCAATCAACGCCAAAAGCATCCTGCACGCGATTCTAATCCGGGCGCTCCGTTATTTCAAAAAAAAAAAAAAGAAAAAAGAAAAAAAAGAAAAAAATTGAAAACAGATATCGAGCACCCTCGACTCGAATTAAAATCAAAAATTCAAGAACGCGATAACTTCGTAAAAAAATCCAATCCGTGTTTTAATCTCGGTCGAGAAGTCAGGTTAACAGGTTTCTGTTGACGCACAAATGGCGTGACGGTTGCTCGACTTATCACCGGTGAGGAAGAAATGAAAAAAAAGTTTCTAAACGCGTTGAAGGAGAAACTTGGAAACGCTTGGTCGTTTCCGGTGAAAACTCCAACGGAAATCCTCTTCCAACAGACGTGGGAAATCGCGGCGAGTTTGCATAAGACTCGATAACTCGATCCAGAGTCGAGCAAGTATAATATGTAATGGTAGTCGAAGAAGTGGTCACTTCTCTCACAATCGAATCGAATTCGAACTTCCAATTACCGGAAGTACGGATGGAAGGGGAGGATGTCCTCCAGCCACGCGGTAATTCCACATTTGCCTCGCGGCCTCGCAAAATCGATAATCACTGCCAGACTGCGACCGCAACGACAATGTAAATCAAACTCGAGGTAATTAATAGAGTTGTGGTGCGCGAGGAAGAAGACTCTCGTGTTAATTATTATTATCGGGATGAGGATCGACCACGAGGAGGAAGTATGTAAGTAACGTGTTTTTTTTAATTCGTAACGTGGAAAGGTAAACAGTTGTCGCGAAACAAAATAAACGAAGGTAAAATGGATTGGTATTATCACTTTGTATAAAGCAGATACGATCCCCGATGTAGGAAAATGTAAAGAGAATGAAAAGTGATATTAAATCTATCGAAGACGAAACAAAATTTTCCCTCCCCTCTTTCTTCGTGCCCTACCTTTAAAGAGTAAAAATAACTTTCTTTCGTATTTATCGAATCCACGCTTCTCGGAACGCTATGAAAGATTCAAACGAAACTCGAGAAAGTGGAACGTAAACTTCGTGACCTCCGCCCATTGCGAAGTTGGCCAGGTCAGGGAAAATAATTATTATTAACCGGTTAGTCGTAGTCGTAGTAGTAGTAGTAGTAGTAGTAGTATCTATAGCATTGTAGCAAATATCGAGGATATTTTCCCCAATGAAAATGAGCGAACGTGTCGAAGAGGAATTCGATGCGATAGCACAATGCGTTTAATTAAATGCCTAAACCTTTTAATCGATGCAATACAATTGAACGGCGAGGATGCGTCGCCCCTCCTCGTTTATCGATACGATATCTAGTCCTTGCTAACGATTATCCTATCTTTAATAGCGCGACAATATCAATTGAACACGTTCCAGCACGATCCCTATTTATTCGCTATTTATTCCTGTGTATATCGTCCGCCAATTCGATTTCCCTTCTTCCTCTCGTCATCCTCTCAAATCTTCGGAGAAATTTCACGGGATGATTTTGTTGTCGAAATTTTCGCTCGCAATTCCTTTCTCTTCTATTTCGACACGAAATATCGATGAGATCGAGATCCACAAGAATAAATCCGCCGCTGTATTTCGAAATGAAAAATGAGGATCGTTAACGAGAGTCGGTCGGAAGCTTAACTTGGTAATAAGCGTGTACGTGGGGCCACGCTCAAAAGTTTTCAGCGTTGAATTACAAAATTGGTGCTCGTAGCAAGCTCCAGTATACAAAGTCCAAGTTCCACCCTTACGTCTTTATAAAGCCGGTTTACCACCGCCTGGTTACCACCTATTTTATAATATTCGGGTAAGTAACGAAGGCGGGAAAATTGCCTACCCCACCACTCTCGCCTCGCTGCATTTTCCGCAGCCAAGAATTTCGGTATGTCGACGTAATTTTCAAATTAGCCATCGGTGGGGTGGGGAAGAAGGTGGTAATTCGACGGTGGTTCATTGTAATTTCAAACAAAGTCGGGATTTTCGTCGCGCCATTATCTGTCCCGCCTGGAGCGCGAATAATAAGCTGAACGCGAAAGAGGAAGGGAGAAAGGGAGGAAGGAAAAGGTGGAAAGAAGATGGAAGAGGAGGGGGAAGTCTAATAAGGTGTAGCCAAGACCGATCGTCCCTCTGTGGAGCAACGCGACAAAAGCTTTCCTCCTTCTTTCGCATTCTCCTTCTACATTTTCCCATTCTCATGATTCCTCTCGCGTCACCTATTTCTGCCCTCCACCCGCGGGAAATGACGATAAAGGCGGTCAAAGGCCTACGAACTAGCTGGCTCTCCGCTGGTTTTCACGAATCCAGGTCTCCTTGAAATTAAACGCGACGGTGTTTTAATACGCGGGGCTTTATGAAGATTTTTTTTCGTGAAATGAATGTCGACGACTGGGGTAAAATTGGAAAGGTAAGAAGAAGAAAAAAAAAAAAGAAAGAAAGAAAGGAAAGAAAGGAAAAATAGGCTCGAAAAATGGGCGAGAAATTATCTTTAGACGTTGAAATATTAGGAAACCTTGTGATCTTGAGACGAAAAGACCGAGGCTAATTTCCACTCCCGCTTTAATTCCTCATCGACTCTCTTCTCCTTCCTTCCCGTGCATGAATTCTCCGAGGATTTTCTAATGAAACTACGATGAAACTGCAATGGAGCGGGAATCGTTTAAAATTCTCTCGTGCTTGATACGATTCGGAGAAAGAGATTCGCAATAAGCGTCGGTACGACCGGCAGAAGAAATGAGACACCGGAGACAAATAAACGAAACGGGACCATTCGAATCACGATCCGCGTATCCCGCGTGAAACGCTTCTCTTCTTCCTTGGATGTATCGGGGACACGAGGCGAAGAATCGTTCCTTCCATCCGTGGTAATATCGAGACGAAATCGTTCGAGGCGAAAATAACGAGAAAGAACGATCGTCTCGAAAGAAATTTAAGAAATTCTAAACGCGATCGACGAATGAACGAAAATGGGAATTCGATTGATGGAAGATTCTCGAAAATATTTTGCCAAACCTTTGAATTTTCTCAATCTAGAAACAGGTTATAGATGAACTCGCTTAAATATTAAAACTACGAGAGATATCTCGCGAGATATATCTCTTTATGAAAAAAAAAAAAGGGATATCCTTTCTTCCTCGTGTTCCAAACTCGATAATAGCTTCCTTTCATGTTCTCCATCCAGCTTGAAAGATTCACATGCCTGCATGGATCGCAGGCGAGGATCCCGCGCGACGAGAAAGCAGCCTCGGCTGGCTTAATATGTTGGAAAGTTGGAAAAAGAGCCAATTAAAGGAATGATTTACGAGGATAGACGCGGCGAGAGGATTCGCGTTATGGTTCGACTCGTGACTCGTTTCGACAATTAACCGTTGAATTATTTCGTTGTTCTTGGGAAGGAGAGTAAGAAGGAGAGCCGAGATTCGAATCGGGGACGAAAGTTCTTTAAAAACGTCGTTTTCCCTGGAAAGCGTCTTTTTTCTTTTCGCTTTCGTAACAAAACGCTTTCCTTTCCTTCGAGGACGCGGGCTTTTCTCCATTTCCATCGTAGAAAGATTATTTGTTGTTCCAACCCTTGTTTCCGATTCTTGCCTCGCTCTTTGAATGGGATATCTGTCGAAGAAAGAGATTAAAACTGCATAAAAACTGTATCGCGAATCGGGGGGAGGAGGGAAACGTGTCAAAGGAAGCGAGGAAATAATTAAAAGAAAGTTTCATCCACGGGGACTATCGCCGTGCCGGGTCAAACGGTTGTTCCGTTTCACGTTAACCGGACTCCTGCCCTCTCTTTGAAGAAATATCGAATCAGTTTCTGGTTCTCTCTGGTACTTGAAAATAAATGTGACAGGGAACTGGGACGAAACTCAGGATCTTGTTTTCTATTATATACGTGTCGAAACGTATTCCTATTCTCGTTTTCGAGCACGCGTTGCTTTATTATTTTCTTTTTTTTTTTTTTCGCAATTTCCTTAGAAGAGGATGAAAAGAAGAGCGCGTTGTTGCTCGCGGCACAAAAAATCTCGTCGAATATAAAAATCAGCTTGTTCCTCGGGCTGACGTGTTTCTTCGTTTCGTGTTCACAGCCTCGGACCTGGACTGCATAAGGGCGCTGTTCAACGAGAAAGAGAAGGAGCTCTCATTGGCGGTGGCGAAGGTGGAAGAGTTGACGCGACAACTCGAGGAGTTGCGGGGCAGGCAGAACGCGGCCGGGACCGGAAGCGGAGGTGGAGGCGCCGGAGGCGTCGGCGGCGGAGGCGTTGGTGGCGGTGGCGGCGGTGGACACTTGTCGACGCCAGCCAGCGCGGAGCTCGAAAAACTCAGGAGGGAGCTTATTGTAAGCGAACAAACCTCCCTTTCTCTCCCTCTTTCCTTCTTTCTAGGCCGCGCGATTTCGATTTCACAGCGCGGTGAAAAAATGGATAAAAGAGAATTTATTTATATATGTGTGTATATATAATCGGTGTTTTCACATTCGGTGAAATCAATTTTATCGAAGAATTCAGATTAAATTTTTCTTTTTCCCCCTCCCCCCTTTTTTTTTTCCGATCAATAGTATCGTAATAAGATGAACGAGCAGCAGAACCAAATGGTGTCTCAGCAACGATTGGCTCTGGCGCAACGACAAGCGGAAATGGCGTCGATAGACGCGAGGATAGCTCAGCTGCAGGGCCGTCTTCAACGCAAGAGAGCGTTGAACCAACGACTGAGCCAGCAGCTAGGCTCTGGGAATCGCACGAACGCGAGCACTGGGTTCACAGAGTCGAAGCTGGACTTCAATGCCGGAGGGAAGTCGAGGCCTGCCGGAAACATAGCCGCTATTGAACCGTACTCCCATATACCGAACGACAACGATTTCAATTTGAACAAAAACGACCCGAAGTATCAGACACTGCCTTACAACACCAAATTCACGGTGAATTTTAAGGCTGCCGAAGATGACGTTAATAAGAATAAGATACAACACTCGGCCAGTGCCTCCCAATTGGGTCAGAGAGCAGCTTTTCAACAATTTGGTCATCAAATCGTCCATAGCCAATCCCAATCCCATATTCAAGGTTGGTATCGTCGAACAACAAAAATCATCTTCGTATGAATCTTTAAGATTTCGAGTCTTTACGTTCAATTACGTTCAATCGCGTTTTCAGGTCAATCGCAATTACTTGTGGGCACGAATCAACACAACCAGAACCTGCCTAATCAATCCGTGAACATGCAACAGACTTGCAACAACAACAACAACAACAACAACAATAACAACAACAACAATAACAACAATAACAACAATAACAATAACAACAGTAACAACAACAACAACAACAACAATGCCAATAGTACGAACAACAACCTGATCAGCACATCCCACAACTTCAGTCCCGAGGGTTTGTCGCAAAATCTTCGGATCCATCATCAACAGCAGTCGCAGACGCAACAGCAGCAACAACAACAGCAACAGCAACAACAACAACAACAACAACACGGGAACGTTCAACAGAAGCAACATAACGTTGGCTCGTCGGCATCGAATCTTGGCACCGCCGTATCCATTACTCAAACTCAGAATCACAGAAACCTTCAAACGCATCAGAAACCAATATCGAGCGTGGCGCCAAGTTTCTCCGTCAAGTCTCAAATCTATCAGACTTCCTCCACGAAAATTCATCCCGTGATGCCGCAAACTTTGAGCCTGATAGGCCGTGGACACAATAACGCGCAAAATTTCGTCGGTCTGAGCACTCAGAGCGGCAGCCAACAGCAATCGAACCAATCCGTTCCCAACGTCAATCAAACGTCGAGCCAGGACCAGACTTACACGTCGAGGCACAATTATCCTGGAATTACTCAACACCCAACTCAAGCGAATACTCACTCTGTGTCTTCATCCTCGGTATATCAGACACAGAATTCTCCTAATCAACCTTCGTCAACCATTCACACGTCATCGAGCGTCGGGACCAGTTTTGGTAATTCGGTTCAAAGATACAATCAGGCTCAACCGTTGACCGGCTCCACGTCCAGCAACGAACAAGGATCCGATAAGATGAAGTTCGAGCAAGGAAAGGTTCAAGAAAAATTTGAACACGCCCTTCCGGTTAAACACGAACAGCAGAGGTACGAGGCCAATCAGGTGTTCAAGTATGATTCCCATCAGATAAAGTATGACCAGCATTCCAAGTACGATCAACACGGGAAATACGATCAGACCAATCAACAAACGAAATTGTACGAGCAATCGAGCAAGCACGAACAAATTGGAAATCAGACGAATCGATACGACAACGTGTCGAAGATCGACCAAGGAAAGTATGAAACCGGCCCGAATAAACACGAACAAATTCACGGGAGTAAGTACGATCCTAATCAGAATACTCAACAATATGGTAAACAACACGATCAACACGAGGTGAGGCCGTCGATCAAGTACGAGCACAACGCGGGATTTAAGCACGAGCAATCCTCGAACAAGTACGAGAGCGGGGGACAGCAATTCAAGCAAGAATCGGTCAAATTCGAGAACAATAAATTCGAGCAAAGTTCCGCGACGAAGCACGAGCACAATGGGAAATTTGAGATCCCCGCGAAAAGTGTGGAAAAAACGTTCGAATTCGATAGATTGAAAAATGAGAATGAAAGGAAAAATATGATAGAGGACAAGACGAAACCGGCGCTACCTCCGAAACCGAGCAAACCGAATCCCCCCCCACGGCTCACCCATCATGAAAAGATGGAGAATCCGAGCGACGGGATCGGCGATTGCAAAAACAATTTAGGGATCAATAGGTAGGTTTGTGTTTATTTGATTTGCTCGTTCAATATTTCTCAATTCTCTCAGTTTTTTAATCGATCTCTCAATTTGAAAAATTCAATATTTATTTTATTATCCAGAATTTCGAATTTCAACGTTTAAATTTTCCACTTCGATTTGGATATATATATATATTTCGATTAAATACGAAATTTCGACGATCTCATTGCCCGAAGAATGATCGAATAGTAGATAGAGGATAGATAGAGCAGGGATTTTGAGCACAGCGTGTAAAAACGATTACCGGGTTAATTATAAATGTTAATTAGTTCGCGATCGATTTGGCCGGTGAATCGAAGCCTATCTCGAATAATAGACACCAAAATAGAACCACTACCGTGCAGTTGAGACAACAGCTTAGTGCTCGCGAGCTCTTCAATCGATCGAGGCGGAATCTAAGTTCCTGTTTTCTCGATCGTGTTCCCTCCAAATCTTATCGTTAAATCGATCGCTTTTCTTTCCTTAAATAACATAACTATCCGAAACACGGAAAAATCCCGTGAAGAAAGAACTTCCCGTGAAATATCGAAATACAAGAAAGATCGTTCTAAATCGAGTATTAAAATATCTTTTTAAAAGAACGAAACTTTGATAAAACTTCTGATATCTTCGGTGGATTATTGATTTATTAGACGCATGTTTCAAAGTATGCTCAAACTCGTACGTTTCAATATATAACGTGTCAAAACTCTAAGTCCAAGTCTCTAAGTTCAAGGATTGTATCCCACGTCTATCGTATCACCGGTCCCGGATTAATCTCGATCGTTCTTTTTTTTCAAATTGGAAAATTGCAATTCTCGAGCTAGTCGATCATCTTCTTAATCGACCGTTTCCACCAATTCACAGAACAGAGAAAGAAGAAGACGTTCCACCGATCCCCACGTCCGAACCACCGGAATCTCCGACAGAAACCCAATTCGGCAATCATCAAATCATCAAAGCCAGGCCTTTAACATTGAAGAAGGCACCGATCTCCGAGCAGCCGAAGCTCCGTTACGCCAAGTCGAATGTTCACGTGTCGATAAATCGACGGATTGAGATGCCACCGGCGTTTCTGTTTCCGGAAACCGAGATTCCAGCGGATCTGATGCAAACGGAACAACAGCAACAGCAGCAGCAACAACAACAACAATCGCAACAACCTCAGCAACAATCGCAAATCATCGACACGACGGACAACTGCAAGAAGAGCGTTCCGATCATCAATGAAGATGTGATTAGTAACGAGAAATTGGAGGAAGCGGATATCATTGATGCGTTGAACGTAATTAATATCGAGGATAAAGTGAAGGCGAAGGATTCGGAGAGAAGAACGGAATTGGAAGTCGATGGGAAGAGCAACGAGGTGATGAGAAGAAAGAAAGGGAATCTAAAGTCCAGCACGGGGAAAGCGAATCTCTCGAGAAGGGTTTCCTTTGATCCTCTAGCTCTACTGTTGGACGCCAGTCTCGAAGGTGAATTGGAATTAGTGAAGAAGACTGCTAAAGAAGTGGCGAATCCTAGTTCGGCTAACGATGAAGGTATTACCGCGCTTCATAATGCCATTTGTGCCGGTCACCTGGAGATAGTCAAGTTTCTAGTGGAATTTGGCTGCGACGTGAACGCTCAGGACAGCGACGGATGGTAAGAAGTTTATCAAGTTTCGTATATTCGTATATTTTAACTGTGATTTTCTAATCACTTTGCTCACTTGGTTTTATTGCAGGACGCCCTTACACTGTGCCGCAAGTTGCAACAATTTATCCATGGTAAGATTTCTAGTGGAGCACGGAGCTTGTATATTCGCCACTACTCTCTCCGACCATGAAACTGCAGCAGAAAAATGCGAGGAAGACGAGGAGGGTTTCGATGGCTGCTCGGAATACTTATACAGTCAGTATTAATGTAAACTGATTAATCGTGTCTTAATCGAATGTACCTCTCGAAAGTTTTATCGAGCAAATTATACTGGTTTTATATCACGTTACAGGCGTCCAAGAGAAGCTTGGAATAATGAACAATGGTCAAGTATACGCAGTGTTCGATTACGAGGCACAACACAGCGACGAGCTCACTCTGAAGAATGGTGATTCCTTAGTTGTCCTTCGAAAGGGAGATGACAACGAGAGAGAATGGTGGTGGAGCAAACTGGGACACAAAGAAGGCTACGTACCTAGAAACTTACTTGGCGTAAGTTGCCCGAATATCTACGAAACGAAGAAACAGAATGATTTATAATTAGTTAGAGACAAAAAAAAAAAAAAAAAAAAAAGAAAAGAAAAAAAAAGAAAAAGAATAGAAATATAACAGTTTTGAAGTAAATCCTTAAAATATCTTTGATCTATTCTTAATAATATTTTAATGATAATTTATTTAATTTTTTTTCAGTTGTATCCAAGGGTGCAACCGGCAAAGGTCGACTGAAGCGAGTTTCAGTCAGCGAACTCATAATATCCGATGATTCATTACCACAGTATTCGATTCGCAGCTTTATCTTGTTAAGTATCATAGTTGCATCGTCGCATTACGGATCGTTATATTAATTTAATCGCGTCCCATTGTCATCCGAACGAAGCGAACAAAATATTCTATATAGTTTTTTTATATCTTCTTTTCTTTTTTGTAAAACAAAATGAATATTGCTAATAAGTTCGGATCATGGGTGAATCATGAACAAACAAATATAAAAAAATAATTAAATAAAAAAGCGAAAAAATGATAAACTATATCCTACACGTAAATGCGTAAAGTGTTTAATCGTTCTTATTTTTTTTTTTTTTTTTTTTTATTTCTTTTATCTATTTCTTTTCTTTCTCTTTTAAATCAAAAGATGATATAATTTTGATTATAATTGATTGATTTTTAACCAATTCCTTCAATTGAAAAATAATTGAGTACAAAAAAAAAAATTTCAATGCTTTTACCCGTGATTCCACTTTTAGCTCGACGGCCGCATAGTCAATAATTGGAATGTTTACATTTTAATATCCATCGTCTAAGTATTGCGCCGTGATGAAGATCATTTAAAAAGTTTTTTCTTAAATTCATCCTAACCAAGTCTCGATTAAGAACGTCTGATTGAGAATATTTATAATTCTTTTCATTTTCAGTAAACGAAAGCTTTTTTTATTGTTTAAAAAACAATTGTAATTATTTAAAAATAGCAAAAAATAGTAAGTACATTTTCATTGAAAATGTATGCATTTTTCATTTTCACCCGTTTTTTTCGAGACTCGACGAGAGAAAGACAAAACTTTTTGAACGATTTTCCAATCTCGTTAAAGAGACATTTTTTACGCATATTACCATAGAACATAAAACGTTCTATATGAACTGCATAGACATACTTAAATGATTTGTTTCACCTAAATGTTTTTATTTAGATGAAGTCAGATTATTGTTGCGTTCATTGTTATGTTTTTATTCGTCTAATGAAATTTTCCAAATCCGATCAAAAAGAATTCGGATTTCGAAAATATTCCTAAGAATTGTGTATAATGTAATCTTGCCAACGCACTTTTTAAATGATCCGAATATAAGAAAAAAAATCTTACGCTTGCGAACACGGAAGAGATAAAAAAAATTTCGATGGTCCGATATGACCGTATTCAATATTTCTTTTGTCGTTTGAGGCGTAATACAAAACAAATGCGATTCGAGAATCTCTGAGTAATCAATTTAAAACTTGATACATTAAACATAGATATTAATTAATTAATTATTGTCTAGAAAAATCTAGAAAAATTCGAACGATCCGATTACAAATATTCCAAGATCATTGTTATACTGTCTGAAAAGACAGTAAATGAATCAATTCTAGAAAAAAGAAAGAATTTTATTCGATTCTCAGAATGTTTTTGACATTTACACGCATCCACTCCCACATAAGCACGCGCTCACGCGTGTACACATACATACACACACGTAAATGAAGTATGTGCCTTTCAGAAGTAATAATGGTATATTATGTAAGAATGCATGATATATTATGACGAATAAATTGTTTTTAATAAAAATCAATTTGTCTGTTTTATGTTTTTATATATATATATATATAATTGTCATAAAAAAACATAGACAAGAAATTGTACCAATAAGATAAGTATGGTCCCTAAGTATTTTTAACAAAATACATATAAGATATATTTAAAAAAAAAAAAAAAAACGTTAAAATTTTATAAATACCTTAAAAAAACATATCTATCGCAAATGAATCATAAATAACAAATGAACTTAACGATCACGTTTGAAATAAGTTATCTTAGATTGATAACAATGTCCTTTTTTAGATGATATTTCTAATTACCATAACATAAATTATAATTGCAAAGATTATAAAATGTCAAATATCTCAAAATATTTAATACAAACATAATATAAAAATATTATTTGAAAATTTTAAATATTCTTAAAGCTACTATTAATACCGGTCCATATGAATTTCATTATATGATTGAAATGTTATAAAAAAAAAAATAGTAAAAAAGATATAGTCTATCTAATAATGATTAAGACTCCTGTAAAGTCTTTACATCACAATGAGAATTAAAATTTATGTATATATTAAAAATATATATATATATATATGTATATATATATATGTATATGTATATATATATATATATATATATATATATATATATATATATATATATGTATGTATGTATAGAAATAATGTTTATAATATATATAGCTTTTTTGTTGTTGAAAACGATGTAGAAAAAATATTTAAGTTTCGTTGTTTTTTACTTCGTTTATCAATTGTAAACAAACTTTTAAGTCCTCATAATCTTCAACCATTGCATCAAGCCTGTAAACAATTGAACAAAATAATATTTTTTTATGTTCAAAATATAAGAGTTAAATTTTTTTTCTCAATACCTGTCAGCAAACATATCCAATACAGTACTTGTAAAATTTCCTTTTTTCAAAGCTTGAGAACAAAAATGCGTCAAATTTTTAAAACATTTATGTGTTAAATTGCATATACTTTGATGTTCTTTTTCGTTTAGTTGCTTTGTAATATTCCATGCTGCATATACATAATGCATTACTGATATCCAGTGCTGTGATTCTACAAGTCTTTTTCCCTGATCTATAATTGCTTTCTATATAAAATCAAGATAATATTAATAATAAAACTTATAATGAAAAAAAAATATATAAAAGTAAAAAAATTACTACGCACATGAAAGGCATCTAAATGAATATTAGATAAACCATTCAAATCAGAAAATCCGATGCTAGCTTGTATATTTTGCTTTAAATTATTTAATATATCAATCAATGATTGAATATCAGCCATTGGCATTTTTTTCAACAAAATATTCCGTATTTTGTCATTGTTGTGTAGAAGACCATCCTCTTGCATAGACACTAAATCCATGATCATATGTACTAATTGATTATGGCTAAGACCTCTTAAACCATTTAATAAATTGCCACTAAAATATTTTTGCGAACTATTGGTATCTAATAAGTTTTGTAACTTTTTCTTTTTGTCTGGTGTTGTAAATTGAGATTCGCTGTTATCAGCAAGAGAAAGTCTCTTTCTAGGTGTACTTCTCAATATCATAGTTGATTTCGATGGACTTTTCACTGGAGTACGATCTTTAGAACTTGAGCTATAATAAATTTAATTACATTTATTTATGATTATTTTGCAAATTAGAAAAAATTAATATTTTACCTAAAAAGACTATTCCTTTTACAAGTATCAAGATCAGGAGACCAAACTATAGTTCTACGACGACGTCCTCGTTTTTGAATTACCAGTTCATCAGGACTAGGTGCAGGACTCCAAGATTCAGAACCATGACGACTATTTAAAAAATTATCCATTGCATTAACTTCAGTAGAAATTGCTTCTCCTAAAAAACACAAATTGAAACTAAACAAAATAAATAAAAGGTAGCAAATAATATAATACGAAAAATGTCAGAAACGCACCAGGTGACGCAGAATTGTTGACGGGAATTACTGCTAAAGCTTGACGAGAAGATCTTCTACGCGTTCCATCTGGTCTTCGCAAGAAATCTCTAGTAGTTGGAGTATTCATTTCTTTCAATATAATAAAAAATTTTTCATTCAAAGATATAATTATAATTTATGTTTTTCTTGATGATTAGTTAAATATGGCACATGAAATGTCAACTCTATTTTTTGACAGAAACGTAATATTTAACTTGTTCACATGATTTATTGATGATAGAATAAAATTAAAATTCGAAAATTTATAAAAAATATAAAATATAAGATTACAAAGAACACAAAAAATACAATTATGCGACGCGATAATGCGTCAAATATAGTTATAATAAACAGGACTGGAAAATGGCGGGAATGAATCTGGTTGGCTTATTCCAATGTAGCCTAACATTGAAACATTTAATTTTAATTAATATTAAAAATTATTTCACTAAAATAAAATTGATTAATATTTAAATATATGTTGTTATTATTGATAAAAAATATATAATATATAAATATATAATAATTACTTTTTAATCTAAACAATTACTAATTCTATAAACTGTAATTATTATTAGATATATGTTTATATATTTTTTTCATAAAATTTTTATTATTAATAAAATTATTCAATTTTTTTTTATAAAATTATTTGTTTTTTATATAATATTACTATATTTTTATTAAAAAAAGTTTGTTAAATAATTTCCAATAGAACTTACAATTAACCAATAAGAAGCAATACATAAATATTACTTATTTTCTTATGTACTATTAAGGTTAATATTCTAAGTAAGGTTATGTTAAAGAAATAATAATTGAATACATGCAGGGAATATGATTAAAATTATTTATTAAAATTTAATAAATAACTTTAAATTTTAAAATAAAATCTTAAATAGTATATTTAAAAAATATATAATAATTTTATAATATTAAATATATTATAATATTATAAATTCTAAATAATAAAAAATAATAAGGTAAGTATAAAATAAAAATATTTATTGTGGACAATTTAGTTTACAATTTATTATATATATATATATATATATATTATATTTCATATAAAGATAAAAAATAATTAATATTTCTTATGTATAATTAATATTTATTATTAACATTTTTTATTAGCATGAGTGAATTATTAAATGATGAACGATTTGCTTACATTGCAAGGGATCCTAAGTTTAAGAGGATCCCAAAAACAGAAAGAAAAGTAAAAATAGATAAAAGATTTCAGAGTATGTTTAAAGATAACAAATTTAAGATTCAATATACCATAGATAAACGAGGTAGACCTATAAATCAAACATCATCTGAAAATCTTAGAAAATATTATGATTTATCCAGTAGTGAAGAAGAAAATGAAGAAACAGAATATGAAAAATCTAAGCAAAAAGAAAAAAAATTTAATGAAAATAAAAAAAAAGATAAAAAGAATGAAATGCCTCAATTGGAAGAAAAAAGTCAAGAAAATGATACAAATGAAAATGAATATAATGATTCATCAGATGATAATTTTTTTTCAAGTAATGGAGAATTGCTTAGAATTAAACCACAAGAAGATTCCGAACAGAATAATATTGAATCTGACTCTGAATCTGATATAGATGATGCAACAAATGTCAAAAATCTAAAAGCTGATTTAAAAGAAAGTAAAAAACAATTAAATGTTAGAAGCAAAAGTGAATCTAAGAAGCTTACTGATAAGATTAAAGAAAAATTAAAAGATTTAAGTATAAATTATGCTAGAGGTGAAGGAATTTTAATGACAGATAGTTCTTCTGATGAAGAGAGTTTTGAGGCTTCTGGTAGTATATAATAAACTAATATTTTTAACAAGTTAAAATTTTTAATTTTACAGAGAATTTAACAATAGTTTATAATAAATTTGATTATTTAATTAGACGAAGAAGATATTGAACACAATTGGGGTGAATTAGATAAAGAGGCTGAAACAACAAATGAAATTACACATAGATTGGCACTTTGTAATATGGATTGGGATAGAATACGTGCTGTAGATTTAATGGTTTTATTTAATTCATTCTTACCTCTTGGTGGTTTTATTAGTTCAGTTATTGTATGTATAATTGATAACCAAACTAAGTACATATTTTTGATAATTTTTATAATGAAATAATTTCAGATTTATCCTTCAGAATTTGGTATGCAACGAATGAAAGAGGAAGAACTTCAAGGTCCAAAGGAATTAACAGAAATAGATAAAGAGAAAAAAAGTGAAGATGAAAATGATGTATAAATTTATTCTCTTTTTCTTTTTTCTTTTTTTTTTTTTTTTTTTTTTTAATATAAATATAAATTGTGTTTTTAATATAAATTGTAGTTTTAAAATTTAATTTTACAGAATGAGGAAGGATCAGCATATCATATGGAAAAATTAAGACAATATCAATTAAATAGATTAAAATATTATTATGCTGTAATTGATTTTGATTCTGCTGAAACTGCAAATAAAATTTATACAGAATGTGATGGTACAGAATATGAATCTACAGCAACAAAGTTAGATCTTAGATTTATACCAAATGATATGGAATTTGATCAAGTATGTATATTTTTTATATTTTTTCATAATATATATGTAATATTATTATTATAATTTTAAATTTAAGACTCCTAAAGAAATATGCGATAAGCTACCACAGCTTACAAAATATCAACCAAGACAATTCATAACCACAGCTTTACAACAAGTTAAAGTGAACTTGACTTGGGATGAAACAAATCCTGAAAGAATAGAGATTGCACAAAAATTGAATTCTGGAAAATTAAATGAAATTAATGAAACTGATTTACAAGCTTATTTAGCAACAGATTCAAGTGATAATGAAGCAGGTATAACATTTTCCAATTCTTTATTTTATATTTCTTTCTAATATTTTATCTAGTATTTCCAATATTTTATTAATATTTTTTTATTAATGAAAGAAGAAGAAGAACAACAACAACAAAAAAGATCACAAAAAAATAAAATCAATTCAGAAGAGGAAACAAATGCTGATCCAATTGAAAAATACAAAGCTTTATTGAAAGAAATAGAAGAAAAAGAAGAAGCAAAACAAAAAAGAGATGTTGAGTTAGAATTTACTTGGGGCTTAGGCACGAAAGAAAAAGCTGAAAAACTAGTACAAGAAAGATTAAAGAAAGATCAGAATCTTACTCCATTTGAGCAATATTTAGAAAAACGAAAAGCAAAAAGAAAAGCTAAACGAGAAGAACGAAAAAAACATAGAATTGAAGATGAATCTGATTCTGAAAATTCAGAAATGCTTGATTTAGATAATCATGAAAGAAATAATAGATTATCTCATAAAAAGAAAGATATTATAAAAAGTAATAATTCTTTTTCATCGGACGATGAAGATGAAGAACGACGTAAAGCTGAATTAGAACTTTTGTTAATGGATGAAAATGAAGATAATAAGCAACATTTCAATATGAAAAAAATCGAAGAAAACGCTACAATGACAAAGTCTAAACAAAAACGACTAAATAAAAAGAAAAATACGCAAGATCAAATAGTAAAAGATAACTTTGAAGTAAATGTTCAAGATTCAAGATTTAATGCTTTGTTTACATCGCATCATTTTAATATTGACCCAACAGATCCACATTATAGGAAAACTAAAGGTACTGAAGCTTTGATTAAAGAAAAATTAAAAAGAAGAGCTAATAATGATTATATTGAGGTAAGTAAAATTTACTCGTGTGTTTATTTTCAAAAATATGTACTTAATTTTATTTGTTTAAACTTTATAGGAAGTACCTGTGAAAGAATCAAAAATGCAATTTAATACAGAACTGCAAACATTAATTAAATCAGTAAAGCAAAATACTAAAAATATTTCAAAACCAATAAAATAAATTTTCTTGTAAATTATTTATGAAGCAAGCAATTATTCTTAATTTTACATTTAAATAAAATATTTATAAATATAAATTATTTCATTGAATTTTATTCATAATTTATTCATAAATTAGAAAATAAATAAAAAAGATTTATGTATCTGTGGCGCCATCTCGCGTTTGGATCTTAAAAATTCTGACTTATTACTAATAAAGCAGAATATGCAAAGAGATATGCGTGTAGTTACAAATAACGAGCAATATTGGTAAAAGGACAGAGACTATTTCCAGCCATTTTGAGAATATTACATGGAAAATTTATTAATTATATGTTTTCTTCTAGAAATTTTCAAACTTTTGAATTTACATTTTAAAGTTAAAACTTTAGATAAATTTCTGATATCAATTTTATCAATGGAATTTTTTTTTAATTAATTATTCATTAACAATTAATGTTATGTATAAACTGACATGATTGATCCACAATATCTTTTTTACTAATTTCTAATTATTATAAGATTTATTTCTGAATATAAATATATGCATTTGAAACGTTACTTCGTTCATTACTTTCACATATAAATTTTATTCATAATTTTACTATTGTTTAATAAATAAATAAATATATATAAAAATAAATATAAAAATAAATAAATTGTTTATTATTTGATTATAGAGTTTGTAATGTTTATAACTGATATTCTCTATAATAATTATTAATAAATATTTAATTAAAAGAAATTTTGTATTAAAATTAATACGAGAAATTTATCTAAAATTTTAACTTTAAAATGTAAGCTCAAAAGTGTAAAAATTAAAAAAAAAACGAATAATTAATAAATTTTCCATATGGTATTCTCAAAATAGGAAGTATTTTCCTTTTTTTTCGCATAATGTTCTTTGATGAATATCATAAATACTTTCTTACACGTTCTACTTTCCTAATTAAAACTTTCCTAAGTAAAAGCTTTCAAGATTCAAATGAGAGATGACGCCACCAAATATTCTATTTAACAATTTAAATAATTTATGGGCAAAATGAATTTTGCCAACAATTTATACAAAAAGGGAGATTTTATATTTATTTGAGAAATATCCCAAATAAATCTTTATTATAAATATTCTAAAATAAAAAATTCGCAAAAATATTTTTAAAAAAAGAATTTTTTGAAGGAAAGAAAAAAATATATATATATATGAAATATAAAAATATTAAAAAAAAGTATATATAAAATATTATATTATATATATAATAATATAATATAAAATTATACATAATATATATACTTATGTATATATATGTAATATATAACTTAAAATAGTAATACATCTGTTTATAAAAAAATTACATAGATTGAAATTTAATTTCATTTGTTATACATATAGATGAAATAGAAACATATATAAACAAATTATTTTATATATTATATATTATATATTATATATTATATATTAAGGGAAATAAAAGTCAAGGATTTTAACAATTTTAATTTTTTTTAACATAATTAATATCTAGTAAGTGACATTAAAATCTTTGAATAATTATAATAAAATAATTTAAACTAAAACATATTTAAATTAAAATTTCGTTAAAAAATAGTGAAAATACCATTTGAGTTTTGATGTGAAAAATATTAAAATATAAAAAATTTCAAAAACTACAAATATTTCTCAAAATTCTAATTTGAATGAATTCGATATAGTCAAATACATCGATACTTTTATATCGATATTTATTTATGTATCAAATCACACACATAAATAATAGAATATGCATCCATACATAGCATTTGCTTTTATTATCCTTAGGTTATTTTGTCGTTGTCCAATAGAATGAAACTTCAGCTAGTGAATTCTGGAGTCATTGGTTAATTTTTTTTTTTGAATAATAGATATAAATTATAATGATATAATTTAAAATATAAATATCATATAACATGAATAAAAATTTATATTTAAAATATTAGAATAGATTAATTAAATCATTTATTTTTTATATTAAATATCAACATTTATTTTATTCAACAGAAATACTTTTTTCGATATTAATTAAGAATCGCATCTGCAAGTATCGATATTAAAAGTATTTGATATCGAAACAAAAGTATCGAGTATATATTCATATTTACATGTATCAATTCATCTCTAGCAATGATGTCGGAAAGTTCATCGTGTATTGTGACCTATTGGTATGAAGATTGAATTATCAAAATCTGGAAATGTATCGATAATTTCTACTGAAAAACGCTGAATCGACTAACGATTCTAAAGAATATAAAAATAAACACAAAAAAACTAACCGAATGGAATCTCTAATTGAAATGAACACCAAGTTATCAAAGTGCGGTGATGCGTCTATAGTGCAACAAGATGCAACAAAGATGCAAATGGAGCATAAAGATAAGTTAGACATAGTTCAAGAAAGTTCAAAAAGGATAGAATTGTCGATTGAGGAAAAGATTAAATTAAGTAAAAACAACGATACATCGATTGTTTCTCCAAAAGTGTTAGAAATTAAAGATAGAATGGATATGCCTCAAGAAGTTTCAAAATCATTAGAATCCTCGCATATAGAGATTTCACAAGAAACTATAGAAAAATCAGTAGAAACTAAAATGCAAGAAATGTCATCAAAATTTGAATCGCCATTTGATATGAAGATCAAAGATTCTAATTTTAGTGATGCATCTATTGTTTCTCCAGAAAAACAAGAACAATTAGCAGAAAACAAACTTCTGCAAGAAATACCTATAAAAACGGAATCACTTCTTGAAATGAATATTAAATTATCCAAAAGTGACAACGAATCCATTGTTCATTCAGAAGTATTAGATGAAATTATAGACAAAATAGATATGTCTCAAAATAATACACAATTATTGAAGCCATTGCATATTGAAATCTCACAAGAAGCTATGGAAAAGTCAGTGGAAGAAACTATGCATAAAATTATACCAAAAGTTGAATCATCACTTGATACAATGTTCAAGCTTTCTAATTTTGATGACTCATCTGTTTTATCTTCAGGAAAGCAAGAAGAATTAGAAGAAAACAAAATTCTACAAGAAATATTAGATAGAACACCTGCTATATTAGAATCATCTGTTGAAATAAAAGAATCAGCCAAAAATGACAATTCATCTATTGTTCATTCAGAAGTATTAGATGAAATTAAAAATAAAATGGATAAATCTCAAGATATTTCAAATTCATTAAAATTATCCCATATTAAGGTCTTACAAGAAGATATAGAAGAATCAAAAGAAATCAAACATGAAGTATTGCCAAAAGTAAAATCACCTGAAATGAAAATTGAGTTTGATGATACATCTATTAATTCTTTAGAGAAACAAGAAAAATTAGTTGAAAGTACAATTTTTCAGGAAGTATCTATAAAAGGAGAAACATCATTAGAAATGAATATTGAATTATGCAAAAATGAAGATGAATCTATTCATTCGGAAATTTTAGATGAAATTAAAGAGAGAATAGATATATCTCAAAATGATAAACCATTAGAACAGTTGGATATTAAGTTACCACATGATACTATAGAAGAATCAATGGAAACAGCGTCAAAACTTGAATTGTCATTTGATATAAAAATCAAAGATTCTAATTTTAGTGATGCATCTATTGTTCCTTCAGAAGAACAAAAAATGTTGGAAGAAAACAAACTTTTACAAGAAATACCTAATAAAACAAAATCACTTGAATTGGAGAATAAATTATCCAAAACTGATGATGCATCTCTTATATATCCAGAAGTGCAAGATAAAATTAAGGATCCATTACATATGTCTCTAAATATTACAAAACCATTACAGCAATTGCATGTTGAAATATCACATGAAATTATAGAAAAATCAATGGAAACCATGCAAGAAACATTATCAAAACTTGCATCACCACTTAGTATAAAAATTAAAGATTCTAATTTTAGTGATATATCTATTGTTTCTTCAGAAGAACAAGAACAAGAAAAGTTAAAAGAAAATAAACTTTTACATGAAATATCCAAGGAAACAGAATCACTTATTGAAATGGAGATAAAATTATCCAATAATGATGATACATCTCTACATGTTTATTCAAAGGTTTCAGATGAGATTACAGACACAGCGAATATATCACAAGTTATTACAAAATCTGTAGAGCATCCAAATATAGAAATATCACATGAAGTTATAAAAAAATCAGTGGAAACCATACAAGAAGCTTTGCCAATACTTGAATCATTTGATATGAAGATAAAGGATTCTAAATTTAGTGATACATCTGTTGTTTCTTTGAAAAAAGAAGAACAATTAGAAGAAAATAAACTTCTACAAAAAATACCAGAAAGAACAGAATCATATCTTGAAATAAAGAATAAATTATCCAATATTGAAAGTTCATCTATTGTCCATTCTGAAGATTTAGATGAAATTAAAGAAAAAATAGATATAGTACAAGATGTTTCAAAGTTATTAGAGCCACCAGAAATTGAAATCTCTCAAGAAGCTATAGAAAAATTAGTGGAAACTATGCAACAAAATTTACCAGAAGGCGAATCACTTGATATGGAAATGAAGCTTTCTGAATTTGATGATGAATCCATTTTATCTTCAGAAAAGCAAGAAGAATTGGTAGAAAATAAATCTATGCAGGAAATACCAAAAAAAATAAAATCACCTCTTAGAATGGAAAATAAATTATCTAAAAGTGACAATGCATCCATTGTACATTCTGAAGTGCTGAATCAATTTAATGAAAAAATAGATATATCTAAAGATGTTACAGAATTATTAGAACCAACACGTATTGAAATCTTACAAGAAGATATAGAAAAATTAGTGGAATCAATGCATGAAAGAATACCAAAAGTTGAATCTATGGAATCTATGGAATCTATGGAAATGAAGCTTAATGAAATTGATGATGCATCTTTTTTATCTTCAGAAAAGCAAGAAGAATTAGAAGAAAGTAAACTTCTGCAGGAAATACCAAAGGAAACAGAATCATCTATTGAAATAGATATTAAATTGTCCAAAAATGATAACATTGTCCATTCTGAAATATTAGATGAAATTAAAGATAAAATAAACATATCTCAAGATGATACAAAAACTATTGAATCACCACATTTTGAGATTTCACAAGAAATTATAGAAGAATCAGTAGAAACCTTGCATGAAACATTGATTAAAGTTGAATCACCTCTTGATATGAAAATCAAGGCTTTTGAATTTGATGATGCATCTATTCTATCTTCCCCTGAAAAAGCAAAACAATTAGAAAAAAATAAATTAAAAGAAATACCGAAGACAACAATATCATCTTTAGAAATGAAAATTAAATTATCTGAAAATGATGACATATCCACTGTTCATTCAAAAATGCTGGAAGAAAACAAATTGGATATGACTCAAGATATAACAAAATCAATAGAGACATCTGATATTGATCAGATAATCACTGATCAAACTATAGAAAAATCTGTAGAAACTATTTATGAAAGTTTACCAAAAGTTACATCACCACTTGGTATGAAGATTGAGCTTTCTAACTTTGTTGATGCATGCATTGTTTCTTCAGAATTGCAAGAAGAATTAGAAGAAAACAAACTTCAACAGGAAATACCTAAAAGAACTATATCTGTGAAAATGAAGAATGAATTATCTGAAAATGATAATGCATCCATTGTTCATTCAGAAATAATAGAAGAAACTAAAGACATAACAGATATATCTCAAGATGTTAAAGAATTATTAGAGACATCAGATATTGAAATCTCACAAAATGCTATGGAAAAATCAGAGGAAATCAGATATGAAACTTTTCCAAAACTTGAATCGCCACTTGATACGGAAATTAAACTTTCAGAATTTGAGAATACATGTATTACTTCTTTAGAAGAACAAGAACATTTAGAAGAAAGCAAACTTTTACAGGAAATGTCCAAAGACACAGAATCATCTATTGAAATGAAAATTAAGTATGACGATGCATCTATAATCGTTCATCCGTTCGATGAAATTAAAGATAAAATGGAAATATTACAAAATGTTACGAAATCGATGGATACACATAATGATATTGTACAGGAAGCAAGAAAAAAATCCGTAGAAACTATGATTGAGCCATTGCCAAATCTTGAATTGTCACTTGATACGAAGAATAAAATTTCTGAGTTTGATGATATATCTAATGCTTCTTCAGAAAAGGAAAAACATTTGGAAGAAAATAAACTTCTGCAAGAAATATCCAAAAAAATAGAATCGCCACTCGAAATAAAAATTAATTTATCTACATGCGAAAACGCATCTATTGATAGACAAATCATGCAAGAAACTGAAGACAAAGTAGATACATCTCAAGATATCAAAACAAAACCATTAGAACTATTGCAAATTAAAATCTCAAATGAAGCTATAGAAAAATCAGTTGAAACAATGTATGAAAAATTATCAACAACTGAATCACCACTTGATATGAAGAATAAGTATATTGAGTTTGATAATACATCTATTATTTCTCCAAATAAAGAAAAGCAGTTGGAAGAACACAAATTTTGTCATGAAATACCTATAAGAATAGAATCGCCTCTTGAAGCAAAAATTAAGTTGTCTAAAAATGATAATGCATCCACTATTCATTCAGAAGTTTTAAATGAAACTAAAGATAAAATGGATATGTCTCAAGATATTACAAAATTATTAGAACCATTATCAAATGAAATCACAAAAGAAACTATAGAAAAATCAATAGAAATTACAAATGAAAATTTTCCGAAAATTGAATCTCCACTTGGTATGAAAATTAAACTTACTAAATTTGGTAGTGCATCTATTATTTCTTCAGAAAAGCAAGAACAGTTAGGAACAAACAAATTACTTCAAGTAATAGCCAAAAAAGCAGATTCACCTCTTGGAATGAAGATTAAATTGTCCAAAAGTGGAGATACATCAATTGTGCATCCAGAAGACAAAATTAAAGAGAAAAGAGAAATGACTCAAAAAAATATTACAAAATCATTAGAACCATTGCATAATGAGATGGCACAAGAAGTTGTAGAAAAATCCAAAGAAATACATGAAACTTTACCAAAAATTGGATCACCACTTGGTATGAAGATTAAACTTTCTAAATATGGTGATGCATCTATTGTTTCTCCAGAAAAACAAGAACAATTAGCAGAAAACAAACATTTGCAGGAAATACCCAAGAGAACAGAATCACCACTTGGAATGAAGATTAAATTATCCAAACATGGTGATGCATCAATTATCCATTCAGAAGTTCTAAATGAAATTAAAGACAAAATAGATATATCTCAAGGTGTTTCAAAATCATTGGAGTCATCTCATTTCGAAATTTTACATGAAGATGATATAGAAAAATTAATGGAACCTGAGGAATCTTTGCCAAAAGTTGAATCGCTACTTGGTATGAAAATCAAGCTTTCTAAGCTTGGTGAAGCATCTATTGTTTCTTCAGAGAAGCAAGAACAGTTTGAAGAAAATAAACATTTACAAGATATACCCAAAAGAACAGAATCACCATTTGGAATGAAAATTAAATTGTCTAAAAGTGGAGAAGCATCTATTGTTCATTCCGAAATGCCAGAAGAAAATAAAGACAAAAAGGAAATATTTTCAAATGTTACAAAATCCTTGGAACCACTACATATTGATATCTCACAAGAAGTTATAGAAAAAACATTTGGAACCAGACATGAATCTTTAGCAAAAGTTGAATCCCCACTTGGTATGAAGATTAAACTTTCTAAATATGGTGATGCATCTATTATTTCTTCAGAAAAACAAGAATATCTAGGCGAAAATAAACTTTTGCAGGAAGTACCTAAGAGAACAGAATCACCTCTTGGAATGAAAATTAAATTATCTAAAAGTGGCAGTGCATCTATTGTACATTCAGAAGTGCTAGATGAAGTTAAAATTAAAAAGGATATATTACAAGATGTTACAAAGTCATTAGAGCCATTGCATATTGATATCTCACACGAATTTGTAGATAAATCAATAGAAATCAAGCATGATACTTTACCAAAAATTGGTTCTCCACTTGGTATGAAAATAAAGCTTTCTAAGTTTGGTGATGCATCTATAATTTCTTCAGAAAAACAAGAACAATTAGGAGAAAACAGACTTCTTCAAGAAGTACCTAAGAGAACAATATCACCTCTAGGAATGAAAATTAAATTATCTAAACGTGGTGATGCATCCATTGTTCATTCTGAAGTGTTGGAAGAGATTAAAGATAAAATGGATACTTCTCAACATGTTACAAAATCATTAGAATCACCACATATTGATGTCACACAAGAAGTTGTAGAAAAATTAATAGAAATACATGAAACTTCAAAAGTTGAATCACCGCTTGGTATGAAAATCAAACTTTCTAAGTTTGGTGATGTATCTACTGGTTTTGCAGAAAAACAAGAACAATGGGAAGAAAGCAAACTTTTACAGGAAATACCCAAGAGAACAGAATCGCCTCTTGTGATGAAGATTAAATTATCCAAAAGTGGTGATGCATCAATTGTTCATTCAGAAGTTCTAGATGAGATAAAAGATAAAATGGAAATATCTCAAGATGCTATAAAATCATTAGATACATCTCATATTGAGATTTCACATGAAGCTATAGAAAAATCCGTAGAAAACATGCAAGAATCTTTTCCAAAAATTGAATCACCACTTGGTATGAAAATCAAGTTTTCTAAATTTGGTGATGCATCTATCATTTCTTCAGAGAAACAAGATCAGTTGGAAGAAAGTAAAATTTTGCAAGAAATACCTAAGAGAACAGAATCACCTCTGGGAATGAAAATTAAATTATCTAAAAGTGGCGGTGCATCTATTGTTCATTCAGAAGTGCTAGAAGAAATAAAAGATAAAATTGATATATCTCAAGATGTTATAAAATCTTTAGAACCACTGCATATTGAAATTTCACAAGAAACTATAGAAAACTCAATGGAAAATATGCATGAAATTGTATCAAAAGTTGAATCACCACTTGGTATGAAGATCAAGTTTTCTAAGTTTGGTGATGCATCTATTGTTTCTTCAGAAAAGCAAGAACAATTGGGAGAAACTAAACTATTGCAAGAAATACCCAAAAGAACAGAATCACCTCTTGGAATGAAGATTAAATTATCTAAAAGTGGTGATGCATCTATTGTTCATTCAGAAGTACTAGATGACAGAATAGACATGTCTCAGGATGTTTCAAAATATTTGGAATCTCCATATATTGGTCAAGAAATTGTAGATAAATCAGTAGATACTATACATGAATCATTATCAAAAATTGAATCACCACTTGGTATGAAGATCAAACTATCTAAGTTTGGTGATGCATCTATTATTTCATCAGAGAAACAAGATCAGTTGGAAGAAATCAAAGTTCCACAGGAAATACCTAAGAGAACTGAATCACCTTTAGGAATGAAAATTAAACTATCCAAAACTGGAGATGCTTCTATTATACAACCTGATATATCTGATGATGTAAATAAAACTATGAGAATATCTGAGACAGAACATTCTAAAACTGGCGATGCTTCTTTAGGTATGAAAATAAAGTTACTAAAAACTGGAGATGCATCTATAGTAGATTCAGAAAAGAAAGATAGACAACAGCGGCGTCGAGATACTGATTCATCTCTTGAAATGAAAATTAAATTGTCCAAGACGGGTCATCCGACAATTGTGGCTTGCGACAACCAAACGGAAACTGCATATAAATCCAAAGAAACTGATCCATCTCAGAATTTTACACAAAGGTACAAAGAAACTGGACAAATCAGTCATAAAGACTCTACATTAAAAATTCTTAAAACTGGTCATTCAACCATTCTACAAAGCAATCGTTCAGAACTTACTATTGAACCAGTGCAAGTGCATGGAAAGAAAATAGATAATGTGATTGAAATGTCTCCAAAGCGTAAGGATATCACTATCGCACCTATCGATTCCAAAAAGTCTAAACTAGAAACTCAATTCACACAAATTTTACCTGAAGTTACTATTCAACCTGTTACACCCAGAGAACAAAAACAATTTTTGTTTGATCCAAAAAGCAGCGCGATTAGTCTACAGCAAATGAATGTCATAAATCAAGAAATCAGTATTACGCAAGTAAGACCACAAAAATCATCAGATACTTCTATGAACGAAAAATTGAAGGATATTTTATCAAAAAATGTGTCTAGTTCACCAATGAATTCTGACTGTGAAATTATAGAACAACGGCCTGAATTGATAATAGTAAATGAAAATTCAAATTCCAGCCAAGATGTTGTGATAATAGAAGAAGTTTCCAATAGAATGCCAGAAGTTAAAGTGCCTAAGAAAAGAGGTAGACCCAGAAGGAATCCATTACCTCAAGGAATTACTCATCCTCCACCTCATTTGTTAATACCTAGGGATCCTTTGTCTTTAGACGACGCGCAACAGATGCAACAACCATCGTTACAACATTTTCCGGAATCCAGAGAGAATGAAAGACCTAAGAGAACTTGTAGGAATCAGAAGAGTTATGCCCCTCCTAGAAGAGGTAGAGGACGAGGTTTGTATTTTTCAAATAGTTTATGTGTAAATATTATATAATTACGAATGTTTTTTTCATATTTTTATCATTTTTGTGTGGAACTTTGTTCATTCCTTTTTTTTTTTTTTTTAATTTATTAGGTCGAGGAAAACGAAAATTAGATAATGCAGATTTACAAATAATGAAAAAACCTAAGATAGAGCAAGATTTAAATGCGATAGAAGCTTCTACAACAGCTATAATAACGATAGATGATTCTGGAGTGCAACAAGAATCTTTCGGAAAATCATCGGAACTGTATAAAGTTCTTAAACAACCAACTATGGATTCCAAAATGGTTAATTCTTCTGGTAAAGTTTATAAAAAGATTATTGGACAAAAAAATGGTAAATTAAAAAGTGCAAATGTAATTAATAACACTCTTACAGACTCCACGAGTATGCAAACGGAAATGAATAAAACATCAGAAATGCGACTACCTAAACCAGTATCAAATAACATTAAAGATGATATTAAGGATAAGAAATTAATTGAAATTGTTCCTGAACGAATACAAAAAGCTTCAACGAAAATAGATTCTGATCATAGATCTGATAAACTAACTGAGAATGCAAAATTGGAAAATAAGGACATATTAATACCACCTGGACATCCTAACTGGCTGACACCAGCATCAAAACGAATAGAAAATGCTACAAAGCATGAGAATGTGTCTACAGTGCAAGTAATAGATGAGGAAACGAGAATGAGTGCAGAATTAGGTTCAAGGTCTCAAACTCCAGCTAGAAATATTTCTGCACCAGGTATGTATATAAATTACTGCATTATTTATATTATATATTAATTTTAAGAATGCAATGATGCAATAATTATTTTTTATATTTAGAATAATTATTATAAGTAAAAAATAATGACTATTTATTATATAAATATTTATATTATTATTTGTTAACAATTAAAACCAATTATATTATATATTAATTATATTTTATATAAAATATATTTTTATTATATTTTTAAAAATAATAATAAATTGCCAAAACAAAAAAATATATTGACTGATAATAATGAAAAGCATGTATGGATTATAGTCATCATATGACTAAACAAAATTAAAAGATAAATGTATTGGTAGACCTCCAAGTAAGATATCTATAAATAGATCTTTTCTTGTGTCCTAACATCTCTCAAGCACCTAAATGTGAGATGTATTTAAATTAAGCACAAAATGTACTATTACTTCAAATCATAATGAATATGTATTAACATATATATTTTAAAAGAATTTTAAAACCATAATGGTTAGTGTTTTATTGTTATCATGTCAATTATATATTTTTTTAAAAATATTTTTATTTTAAAAAGATTAATAACTTAGATGTTTATTGTTAATCTTAATTGTGAAATTAAATTGATCTATTTATTTTTTTCTATTTAGTTTAATAAAGACACAATTATTTTTAACATAATTCTTATTCTATAATTTAAATTATATAAATAAAACATATTATAATGTAGTAATTGGTTATGTCTTTAAATACCAAGTATTATATCTTTATAATATCATAGCCTCTGAAACTATGGTAAATGAGGAATCCCAAGGAAGTGTACTTAGTACTGCAACCACAGAATCAGAAAAAGTGAAGGTTAAAAATCGAAGAATGGAAATTAATTTTGATCCAGACGAAGGACCATTTACTGTCGATAAAATTGCTGAATATGAATGGCCACTAGACCGGAAAGGTGAAACATTTATGATACAAGAACAAATATCTCAGTACCTTGGTGTAAAATCTTTCAAAAGAAAATATCCAGATTTAAAGAGAAGAGTAGTGGATATGGAAGAGAGAAACTATTTAAGAGAAAATGGATTAGTTAGTGAAGCAATGTGTGATATGGGTAAGTCATTTATAAATTATTTATTTACTAGTATTTTTTACTTACTTTTTATTAATATATTTTATATTTTACTGATACTTTTTTATTAATGTTATTTTAGGATTAACTGCTGTATGCAGTTCAGAAGTATTAGATGTAATGTGCAGTGATTTTCCGGATCAATACGAAGAATATCGTAAACATATGCGCGAAAAACAAGTGAAAGAACATTCTAAAAAACAAAAAGAATTAACAGCAGCTGCAAATGCTGAAAAAAATAGAATTGATCTAGCAGAAATGGCAGTTCAATCTGCATTATCTTGGAATATTAATTTAAATAAAGCTCGACGAGAAAATAGAAAATGCAGTTTAGATTTACAAACTTTTACAATACATGTGCCAAAAAAACAACTAAAAATTGAAACGGAACGAAGAATTGGTCATTATCCTGTTGCATTGATACCAGGACAATATACAGATTATTATCGGGAATATACACCAGCCGAATTACGATATTATCCTCTTAATACTGTACTCTATGGTCCTATGAGACCAAATGAACGTAAATTTGACAGTCAATCGGAAGGATCTCAAAGTGATAGTGATAGTGATTCATCTTCAGATGATTCAAGGTTCATATTATTATTTAAAACTTAATATTTTAATATCTTTTATGAAAGAATAGTTTTTTATTTTTTATATATAGTTCATCTTCTAGTGAGGGAACACAGGATACGGAAGGTTCTCAGTCTACAATGGACGAAGTAGATATGGAAATAGCAAACCAAAAAGATGAAATAAAATTAAAATGTAAAATGTGTTTAAAAACATTGAATAAACATAGTAAAAATGAAGTTTTAATTCAGTGTGGTACATGTAATGGGCATGGTAATTATTTTATATCATTTTTTATCAATATATTTTTTATTCTTTTATAACAAAAAATTGTAATACTTTTCTTATAGTTCATCCATCATGTATAGATCTAACATTGGATATGGTTCCTCATATTCAATCATATGCATGGCAATGCACAGATTGTAAAACTTGTGCTCAGTGTCATGATCCTGCTGACGAAGATAAAATGCTTTTTTGTGATATGTGTGATAGAGGGTATGCTTTTTTTTTAATTACAAAACATAAAATACATAATACACGATCATATGTATAATATATATAACTTATTTAGATATCATATTTATTGTGTTGGCCTTCGACGAGTACCCCAAGGAAGATGGCACTGTCAAGAATGTGCTGTCTGTGCAAATTGTAGTTCAAGAGAACCTGGTGGTATAAATTCTGATAGAAACAGTGTTGCTCAATGGCAACATGAATATAAAAAAGGTGATAAGAATACTCGTGTTTATGTTTCAACACTGTGTGTTCCATGTTCAAAGTAAGTAGTACTAATTTCTCTTTCATCTTATGGTGTAATGTACGAGTGAAAATGTAATTAAAAATACACATACTAAATGCTAGTTTTCAAATTCTCACGGGGCTTCATTATTGCTTCACAATTTCTTTAATTCACACTAATCTTCTTCTTAAAAAAAGGTTTATAAACTAATGTTTCACATTCACAATGTCATCATATTTGAATCTTTGGGCTTTAAAAGTTAGATATATACAATTTGATTAATTAATAACATATATTTGAATAACATATTCATCTGTACTTAATTTAATCATGCATGTTTAAAATGTTTAATGATAAATCGGCAAAGATTCAGATTTTCATCAGTTATATTAAATTCTGGCATTATAATGAATCCTTATCCAAATTCATTAACCCCATAATCTTTATGTAATAACAAGGCTATGGCGAAAGGGTCGCTATTGCCCACACTGCAGTCGCTGTCATACTGCGCCAAGACTCGACCTGGAAGCAAATCTAGTGCATTGCAGCGCATGTGACAAATATCTGCACTTAGGTATTGACACAAATTCCATATAATTCCGTTATATATTTTTCATTGCATGTCATTGCATTTGCATGTTTCATCAAATATTTTTGTCTTTATGAATAATTTGACTATTTCAAATATGAAAAAAAGGTTTCAGGTATAGTAAAATATTAAATATAAAAAAATATTTAATAATTGGCATTTATCATTATAATAAAAAAGTTATTCTCATTAATATCACTAATGTTTACAGGTTGCGTGGAGACCAAGGGAATGTTATTAGACAGGAAAAATTATCTATGTGATTTTTGTGCACCAAATCGTCAGCACATGGTGAAACCATTAATATCGAAAACATTAAAAACGTAAATAAATATAAACTATATAATTTTTGTTTAAAGACGAGGGTTGTATAAAATATGAATCCCGTGCGTTTATAAATAGAAAAACTGATAAAATAGAAATTTTTTTTATTTATGTAGATAATGAATATATTATGAAGATTTAAATGATTCATTTATCATAAAATCTTTCATATGAATTTTTAAATGGAAAGAATATCGTTGTACATAATTATACGATTATAATCAATTTGAAAAATTGAATATTTTGTTACATAAAAGTAGTTATAATTAGCTATATATAAAGTTTAAAATATATAAAAATCTCACTTTAAATGTTAATGTTTAAGTAAAAATTTTAAAGATTCCAATTTTCTTTATAATTTTTATCCTTTTATATTCAAATATCGATAGTTCTTTTTTAAAATACTATTATAAAACGAAAAAAATTTTTTTCTTTTTAAACAAATTGTGTTCATATAATTTATTTTCTTTTCATTTTATATTACATATAAAATTACGTATCATGATAAGGAAATCATTATTGGAAGACTGTTTTACAGTATTATATAAATTTTATAATTATCTTTAACATTTCTTTTTAAATGTATATATGGTGCTGTTTTTTAAAATGTTTATATTTGTTATATGCATATATATGCGTAAATTTAATACTAATTTTTAGAGTTAATTTCAATTTATAAAAAAATTAACAATCTTGTAATTTATTAGTTGTAGATTTAAAAAAAAAATGAAAATTAATACATATGTATGATGAAGGTAAAAAGGGAGCATAATAAAATATAAAACAAAATAGCAATTTCTTAAAAATATATATCACTTTCTTTATTTTTCTTTGCAATATAATCCTCGGAATAGTATTTTGTTGCGAGAGTATGCCTTGCAAATATTTTTACATATTTATAGTAACATAATATTCACATCGTGAATAATATGTTTCATGTTCTTCAGAAATTTATCTTTTCTCGCCATTCAGCCATAATTAATAACCAATTATTTTCAAAACTAATTACATTATATAATACAATGCAAATTTTTTTAGATTATTTAGTAATATATATACAAGAAAATAAGATCATAATACTAAAATTGATTAAACAATGACCAAATTGTAAAATACAAACTTTGGCATATCGTTGCATGAATATTATACTGTCAAAAATATTTTAATATATAGCATATTTTTGTACAAGACGTATCTCTAAAGCATTAGATCAATTATGCAGAAACTACCGAGGATTTACACAGTATCTTTTTTGCGAAGTAAATATTTTTTATATCCTTTTGCAAAGCTACATGTGTCTGCCATTACAATACAAAGTTTAAATGATAGCGGAACAACATCGGCAGCATTTCAAAAGTGAAAGAAGACAATCGTTAAGAAGTGCGTGTTTTAAATTTCCGCATATCGATTCATTTTTCCTTTTTTCTCTTTTCTTTTTAACTAAGATCAGAAAGGGCATGAACTAGACTTTTTTCATATTTGATGTTAAAATGTACAATTTTTCCTAATACGTCTGATACTTTTTTCTTTAATATTCAATTTACTTTGAGCGCTACTATAAAAATGGCTGTGCACGCTTCAAATTCTTTCATAAAATCACACACTTAACACTCCGCACGTATCGTGAAATTGTGAAAAATAAAAAACAACTTGAGCAAAAAACGAGGCATAGCATACAGCACACATTATGAAATGACATAACGTGTTTTGCATTACGTAGAACACTTATACTAACGAGATAAAATGATTTAAAATCATTAACGTCTCGTTGACTAGCCGAATATAAATATACTATTGACAGATGTCAAGTGAATTCTGAGCAAACCCAACAAGCAATCAGTAGAAAAGGTGAAAAATAACATTATATTCGAGCACTGATACTGCTAAGTAATTATCCTTTAGAATATATAAAGTTTTACAACCATAGTCGAGTACCGACATAGCCGTTAATCATTTTCATTTCGTACTAAAATCGATTTGTTCTTGATTTATATTCATTGATTGAAATAATTTAAACGGCAAATAAAATTTTTGCAATTCTTTTACGACATAATAATGTTTTGTATATAATTGACAACGTAAAAACTATTATTAGACTTTACTCGTGTCTAATACCACATATAGATAAAAAGGTACTGAAATTATGTAAGTGCGTTGCCGGTATAATAGTAGTAACTAAATTTCGCGTAGAAAATTTAGAAAGAACATCTTGAACAAAATTCGGTCCTGGCGAACTGCCAACTTTATAAAAAATGCGTAAATTGCATGTCGGATTAATAGTTTGGGATCCCTTTGTAAGTTTACAAAGTACATATTCAAGTGCCTCTGTTAGTTCATCTATAGTTAATTCCGTAGAAAGTAAATTCGTTTCCGTGGCTAAATTACCAGTTGAATTGGATGAACCTAATTAAGAGAGAAACCTTTTTATTTGTTTATGAAAAAGTGTAAAAATATTCAGATAAAAATATGTACCAGTGGACATGTAACACACAATTGCTGAAACATTATTTTCATAATTCCATCTACGTCTTATTGCCACTTTGAAATTACCTACACATTTACCAGTCTCTTCATCTGTAATAAAATAATTCTTGAGAAAAATATTTGATGAAGATTTTATATTTTTTGTATTTTTATACTTACATTCAAATCTATTATTATCTCTATGAGCCCAAACGCACCATTCAACCTGAGCACCACGTGGAAGATTTGGTACAATGATGTAATCCACAATAGCATTATTTGTTCGTTTTTCCCATTCTTTTCGTGCGTCTGGTATATAACTAGAATGAGTCAAGAAACAAATACCTTGCACGATATCCCTGAGTTGTGTATTCGAGTCCATAGCTTTAACAATACGATCTATATGTCTCAATGTTAAACGACATTGCCTTTTAATATTTAAATCCAAAATAGTCATACTACCAGGCACCAATGGTATTTGTCCAGCAACTGAGATAATATCACCTACCTATCAAATAAATAATTATAATTTTATTAAAAAATCTGAAAAATCTTCGAATGTTATTTATTATTATTAATTATTATTATTTGTACATATCTATTAACAAAAATAATTATATCTCTTTTATAAATATTGATTAAAATTATTAAAAGATATTAAATAATATAACATAAAAGATATTAAAAAATATTAATAAATGTAATTTACATTTTTTTTCTTACTTATTAAATACTTAATTTTTTATTTTCATTTTAGAAAATTTTATTTTGTTTACCTCACTGTTATGTTTCTTTTGTAAACCAGATGTGTGTGCGTGCGCGTACGAATGCGCACATACACACATTTATCTACATATACACACAGAGACGCGCACGCAAATTGGTTTGTAACGGTAGTACACTCACACGAACAGCTTGAGAATAAGGACCAATGTTTGCAGGTGCCCAGTGACTTATGCTTTGAACATGCATTGTATGTCGTTTGTGAACTTTCTTATCACCACAGTCTTGAGTTTCTTTATAAGCTATAGCATCCAGTACAACATGTATATTTAATGGACATTCCACACATACACGGACTGGTGGATTTATTTTGCTCAAACATGAGATATAAACTTCGTTTATAGATATGTAATTTGACATATCTTTTATATATAATGTTACGGCAACGATGTCCGATATTTGAAGATTTTCCTTTTTGACTAGACCTAGACAGTCGATACGAGTGTTTTATCAATCTACATCAAATCCAAAATGCACTATTACAAGAAAAAAAAATTAACTAAAAGGTGTTTTGAAAGACTTAAAGTTTACCTACTGCTTAATTTCTCCAATGCCTCTCGCATCGCAGATTTAGCATCCGGATGTTTCCCAGCAATACCACCAAACCAGAACCAGCCAGTTTGGTTTTTATTTACTATGGGCACATCAGGATAATCTTCCTCTTCATATAAAATTTCCATAGGACTTGGTGGGTTAAATTGACCTACATTAATTTTTTTTTTACATTAATTTAATTTACTATTTTTAAGAAAAATTTAATTAATTAAAAAGAAAAATAATACCAGAATTTGAAGTCCTTATATTACTATCTGTACAATCATGTTCATCATTTTCATCTTCCGATAAATTACAACCATCATGTAATTCTGGTCCAACTATTTCTGTGATATAATCAGATGGAGTTTTAATAGGAACATTTTTTAGTCTCTCTTGTAACGTTAATCCTTCTATACCATCCTAAATAAAGTTTTTTTCAATTATTTATTTTAATCATAAAAATTTTTAAAAATGTACAATAACTTTACTCACGTTTTTTTCTTGTACATGAATTTTTTTAAAGTTTAAATATCCGACGGGTGCTATGTTATCATTTGAATGAACAACACTTTCATATTCATCTCTAAAATAAACAAAAATATATATATTTTGCCTTATTTATTTTAATAATAAATTTAATAACTTACATTACAATACTTTTATTAAATAATGGACAATCTAATGTGAAGGTTTCATATTCTCCACCTTCTCCACATATGTTAACACCATATTTTTCTCTCTATAAATAAATATGTAGCTATTAAAATATATCTGCTTGTTTACAATTTAAATAAATTTCTTTTACATATACTTTTTTATGAGCTATTTATATTTGGAATACTTCCAATGTAAAATAAAATCAGAAGAAAATCTTTTATATTAAATTAATCATTTTACTTACTATTTTGGCAAGATGGGATTGCATTTCAGAAAGTGATTTACCCAAATGTCTTGGTTCAAGACCTAAAGCTGCTACCTTAATTATAACTGCATTGACAGAACTTTCTATCATTTCTTTCAATAGTTCATCTTGTTCTCTTCTCCATAGATACGATAAAGAAACAAGTCCTAAACGACTACATCTAAAAATAAACTTTTATTATTAGATATAGTATTTATAGATATTTTTACCAAAGTAAAAAATAATTGTTTTTATTTAATAAATTTCTATTAAAATCAAATATTTCAACAATTAAAATTTGCATTAAATAATTACACATTTTCCACTCTAATTCGTTGATAATCACTGAGAATAGCACCTGATGAAACAGCTTCTATATTCTCTTTTTCCTAAAAATTCAAAAAAGTCAAGATTATTATACTAACAAAATTATTTTATATATGTTTTTTATATGTTACCTTTACTTTACTTAACAACCTAAAAAGATCTTCAACTTCATCATTTTCTGTTGGATAATAATATTTTTCTTGCATTTTTGATCTACCAAAGGTTGGTTCACGATACATGGGTAAACCTATAGCTTCTGCAATATATTCAACACCTTGATATCCAACAGTTTGAAACATAAATGAATCTAATTCATCTATAAGTTAATTGTTTTATTAATTATTTACTATTTAAATAAACTAATATAATTTATTATTTATTACTTACCTTTCCCAACAGGATATAAGTTAGCTAGAGCCACAATATCATGTCCTGCAGCTATACATTGCATCATATTAAAGCATGAATCTTTACCACCACTGACTAGTGCAACAACCCTCATTTTGTTTAATTTACACTCAAAATCTCTCAAAAAAGCTTATCAAGAGCTTAGAGTATAATTAAATCTCAATATACTTTTTCATATAATCATCTGTAATAAAATAATAAAAAATTCCATTGATAATGATAATTTTATCATATTAAATTTATAAATAATTTCTTTGTAAAAATAAATAAAAATATTGTATTAAATATGTGTAATATTATTATGTGTATGTATATGCATATGAATGCATAAACAAGTTATGGTTATATTTATTTTTTACATAATATATTCATATAATTGTTAGTTTATAATAATTATATTAATAGTTTATAATAATCAAATATTTATAAAGAATTATTCTTTTATTTAAAACAATATATTAGAGAAAATTATAAATTATAAATTAATAAATACTTTTTATATTAAATATAAAAAAGTATGTAAACTACAAATAATATAATCATATGAACTTGTAGCATATTTAAAATTACATATGTATATATTACTTATAAGTATATATTAAGCCAAAATTAAATTTACAAGATACATACACACATGTGTTTCTTGAATGGTCTAGTATATAAATAATACAATTTAAACATAATCTTTTTCAACAAATATTTAAGAATATTTAAAAAAATTCTTTCTCTTTCTTTTTTAAATATAACATGCTTTAATGAAAAAAGACTAAGTTATATTTTTTAAAATAAAATTTCACGAAAGGCAAACATAAAAAGGATATCGAATATACAATTTAATTTATTAATATGCGTGTAACAATTGGCTAGTGAACAAAAATTAATCACTGTACTATTCTAAACAGTAAACGTCACATAATCCGAAAAAATTTCGATAAAATTTAGATTTTTCTTTTAAAAAATATAGAATTTGTTAATATGAAATACAAAATCTATCATTAATGATATGTTAGAAAAAAAATCAACGATTATTAAGGAAAAAAAGAATACCTACGGAGAAATTTTTTGGTTATTGCCGATCTCGACTAAACGAGAAATATTACGAAATGACGCCCAGCAACGAATTGCACAGGGAACACGAACGATAATTTCGAACTTATGTACGCTAAAATAAACTCTAAATTCTCAACAAATGTAATATTTACATTAAATTGGCGATGAAAGTTCCTTACACGGCAAAGTCTATCAGAGACTGCGATTGCTTGATAGTGGCGCCTCTCGGTGATAGAACTTTCAACATAAACTCTAAAATTGAGGTTATGACTTATTTTAACTTTATAATTAATTATGATATGTATTGAATAAATTTCTTTCTAATTTTATCTTTATTATACGCTATTTTTACTATTATCGGAAAATATTATTTTAAATTTTGTGAATTTATTATAAAAACTAAGATTGTTTTCGAGAAATCCTCAAGTATAAATCATGCAACTGTACCTCGTGACATCATCAATGTACAAAATATATCGATGTCTCGTTATTTCAATCTACTCTATGCTATTATTTACTGATTGTGATATAACTTAAATCAAATGATAATTATTATTTCTTCTTTTCTATTATATATATATATATATATATATATATATATTTGCTTATAATATTCTAATATTTTCGTTTCTCTCATAAGATAAAAATATAATTTATTACAAGATGAAATATATTTTAAGTCATATGTGTATTTATTACAATAGAATTGAGTAGTTGAAATAGTTTTCAAATTTTTGTTTTTCTACATTACATAACTTCGAGATATTTGTTTATTAACATCAACGTCATTTGTTTAGGATTTTAATTGACACATTCTACCTATGACTATAGGAATAGATCATTGAAACTACATGTTTTGTACGATATGATAAAATATATATATATGTATATATTATATATTATATACATATAATTTTATATATATAAAATTATATATATATATTTTTTTTATGTAGAATATTAATATTTCAATCATTATTATTTATTTTATTAAAATAAAAATATTTTCAAATTAATTTAAAACATTATAAATTTTTATATACTAATATTTAATATTATTATGATAGTCAGATAGAATAGTTTTTTATTATTTTAATATATAATATTTATATATGTTTTAATAAATTATATAAGTTTAATAAAAAAATAAATTTATAATAATTGAAAAAGAATTCATAAATATATTGGTTTTTTAAAACACAATTAATTTCGAAATACATTGAAAATATACGTTGCCATCTTTACTTAGTAAATCATTGACCAATCAGATCACTTTCAATAAGCAGCCATTTTACTTTCGCTACGGTCGCACGAAGCGCGAGTCAGATTCTGCGAAGCACGGTGCAATTGCAAGCTATTGCTTGCATCGTAGGTTTCGTTGGATTTTTTACGAAAAAATTTTTATTAACGTAATAATTTGATACAACTTAAATCAAAGAAAAGTTAGAGAATGGTTTTGGCAGAGAGAAATTCAGAAAATGTTAGAAATGGGCGCAGATCGAGAGGCCCCAGCCCCAACGGACAGACGGAATCTTCGAGCGAAGAAGACGGAGGTACCAATTTCATATTGCACTTCAATTATTATTATAATTAATTTGATTTTCTTAAATGCTATTTTAATTAATATATGATAAATATACAACAATTTCAAAAATGTATTATTCTTTAAAAGTTTGCATATTTTTATATTGATCGAACACGAAAATCAGTAGGATCTTTAAACAGCGCGCCCTACTTTTCCTCTTTTGAGCTTCTTACATTTTCAGTCAATTCCTATGAATATATTTATGCAATAATTTTATTTAATTTTTTGAACTAAATATTAAACTTTAATTTATACATATTTCTATAAAAATATTTTATTTTTTTATAGAATCTTTATATAATTATATGTTATTATATATATTAAAATAATTTATATGTATAAATAGAAAAAATATTTATTTTATTTTAAAATTTTTATCAATTAAATTTTTATCAATTTTTATCAATTTTTATCAATTACATTAATATTAATATTTCTTGAAGTTCCAGCAGAAAAAATACGTGTTGGAAGAGATTATCAAGTCATTGTTCCAGAATTTGTTCCCGTCAGTGGTATGTTATTTCAATGAAATTATTTATTTAAAATTTTTTTTTATATCTATGATATAATTTTTTAATTATTTTTAAGTTTATACTTTTTAATTTATTATTATCTTCATAATTGTAAATTTTGTATTTCAGAACGACGATTAGATCAGTGCCCTGACAGGGCATTATTAGTATGGTCTCCTACTACTGATATACCTGATCAAAAATGTAAATATGAATTTTATCTTTTATTCAATATTTAAAATATATAGATTATAAAAAAATTATATTTTTTTTATCAGTGGATGAATACATTATATTAGCAAAAGAAAAATATGGTTACAATGGAGAACAAGCATTAGGAATGTTATTTTGGCATAAACATAACTTAGAGCGTGCTGTCTTAGATTTAGCTAATTTTACGCCATTTCCTGATGAATGGACAGTTGAGGATAAAGTTCTTTTTGAACAAGCATTTCAATTTCATGGAAAAAGCTTCCATCGAATTCGTCAAATGGTAAATTTTTTTCATGAATTAAAAATTTGAAAAATACTAAAATTATATAAAAAGTTATTTATATTTTTGTTTCTTATGTTTACAGTTACCAGATAAATCTATTGCCAGTCTTGTTAAATATTATTATAGCTGGAAAAAGACGAGAACTAGAACATCATTAATGGATAGACAAGCTAGAAAATTAACAAGTGGTGGCAAGGAAGGAGAAAATGGTAGTGAAAATGGAAGTGAATTAGGTTCCAATACAGACAGTGAATCAGAAGAAAAAGTAAGATTTATTTCTAAAATATCTAATAAATGCATGCACTTAATGTTTACAAAAAATAATAAATGTTTTCCTTTCTATTTAAAAGAATATTTCATAATTATAAATTATGATAAAATATTTCTTTTTATACTTTAGTAATTAGAAATACAAAAATTAATTAGAATAAATTTGTTTGTTTTTTTTTTTTTTTTATGCTTATTAATTTTTTTTTAAATTAGAGCTTTTTTTTTTTTTTTTTTTAAATTAACATTTGTGCTATTGCGTGTGGTAGTGTTTTCCTCTGCTGCATTTTAATGTCATGGCACTGGTTCGAAATCGTATATGTATAATGTGCAATAATAATACGCGTCTGAAAAATGTATCCACACGGTAACGTATTCCATGCGGTGAATGAAAATAAAAATAATAAAAATACTGATCTACAATTGGTAAAAATTATCAATATTGAAAATTATGAAACTTATATGAAATGAATTTATTTATACAAAAAAAAAGTAATAATTTAAATTAATATTAAACTAATATATCATCTCTCATAAATTTTTAAACTATGTTAAAATAAATCTACATAAAATTAATTATACAAAATTAAAAATTAAATTATCGTTATATCGTGTGTGAACGTAAATGTGGAACGTTCCAGAAATGGACGATCCACCGCGGAATACGTCGTGGAAAGAACCAAGCTGTGCCAGGAAGCCAAGGCACTGACGCCAAAGCCCCATCCGACTCGGAAAACGCCCCTCAGGTTCAGGTACTCAGCCTAAACCTTACCCTGTTGCATAATATAGTATGCTTATTATATTTTGCTATTTTATGTCCCATGTTTATTTTGTCTCTGTTGTATATTTTTTTCCTTTATCAAGAAAAGAAAATTTTGCGTAAATGATTTCTATAGTAGAATGATAGGCTGAAACCTTACTGAGGAAAAAATGTTGAAGCCCAAAAATTATCTAAAATGAGGAAGATTTACGCATCTCATGAACTTATTAATTCAAAAAAAATTGGCTTTTTTATTATTATCAAATGTAATAAAATCTTAAAATCAAACAAAGGAATTCGGAGCTTCTAATTTTTTATGGCGGACCGAACTAATATTTCCGGATAGAATTTTTCACACACGCGCGCGCGCGCGCGACATACACACACACCTTATTTCTTTTTTAATAAAAAAAAAAATCTTAGAGATTAGTTCAAATATTAAAATTTTTTAATGGAAATAAAGGGTGGGGGGGGGGGGGTGTTGTCAGAATATATTTTAAAAGGGTATTATGTGTTGTAGGGCTCGTGTAGCAACTGTGGCGTTGCTTGTCATAGTGTTCGTGCGACGCCAAAAGGACACGCGTGTCACAGCTGCTATCTGCACTGGAGGTCAGTGAGTGCAAGTTAAATAAAATTTAAATAATTAAAAAACTTATTTAGAAAGTAGAATGTTCATGCACATATTATTGTGGATAAAAAGTACATAAAATTAATTTTAAATATTTAATGAGTATAATAATATGGCAAGTTTATTAACATATAAGAATTTTAATAAGAATGCATGAGTATTCTTATCTATGCAATAATTTTTTAAAAAAATTGCGAAATCATAATAATTGTAGATCAGTTATATGATTAAATATATGTATATATTCATAAATTAGAAGCTATATTATAAATTTATTTAAATGATTTAGGCGAACTGGTGTAGCAAGACCATTAAGTTCCATGCCAGGTCGAACAAACAAAAGAAAACCACCTCGCGGTCTCGTTGTTAATCACGATGATTTAGCAGCATTGGCTGGTCAACCGAATCAAGCAAACAACAGTTTACAAGCGATTGACACCGAAATTGTTAGTCTAAAACGCCAAGTATGTTTTCGAATAAAATAACACAATACGTGTGGATACATTTTTATATAAAAAATAATATAATTTATTGTTTAATTAAAAAATTTTAAATTATTTAAATAAAATTTTAATATAGATACAATCAAATAAACAGCAAGTAAGTGCACTGAAGCGTAAAACAACTGATGGTATTGATGATTTGCGACCTCCAGAAGTATCAAGTCGTATAAATGCTCGTTGGACAAATGATGAATTACTTTTGGCCGTTCAAGGAGTTAGAAAATATGGAAAAGATTTTTCTGCGATTGCTGATGTAATTGGAACTAAGACAGAAGCTCATTTACGATCGTTTTTCGTGAATTATCGGCGAAGATATAATTTAGATGCTGTATTAAAAGAATATGAAGCTGAAAATGGTCCAATATTGATTGATGATGAGAAAGAAGAAAAAGTAAAATATTTATAATTTATTTTGTGTATTACATAATATTAATTGTTAAATTGTTAAATATGAATGTTTCATATTCAGATGGATGTGGATCAGCCAAATGAAACAGCAGAATCATCGCAAAAGACGAAATCATCTGCCGGCATTGGACAAACGGCTAAATAACAAATGACTATACTTTTGAATACTACCAAACGTGAAAAGAGCAATCACAGACATTTCGATAATCGATAATATCGTTTAAAAGGTATTTGTTTAAAATTCAGTTTGCAATTTTCACTTCTAATTATATTATGTTGCTACTGATGCGATATAGAAATATCAAGTACAAGCAACAATTTGCATCAAATTTATGTGTAAAATAATAATAAATCCATATAATGCATGTATGGATAAATTTATAAGAACAAAAATGTGTGAATTTATTTAGCTAAACTTACTTTTAATGTAATATGTTTGAAATGGAATTTTTATTAAGCAATATAAACAAATATAACAAATATAATTCCATTAAGGACAATTAGCATGTAATTCTAAAAGATAAATTAATGCATCCAATTGCAAATATAACAAGCATTTTTTTAGGTCCATTTTATATAATCTCGGATGCATAATAATTTCTTTTTTTGAATAAATTAATTGTATTCTGTAGCATGTAATATTTCTAGGTATACAAAGGGATATCTTAAATCCCATTTTAACTAATGAAAGTAATTTAACACAATCGCGTTGAATGATTTATCACTAAAAAAAAAAAAAAAAAAAATAATGCTCAAAAAAATAATATACTTTCATTCAAATTTTAACGAAAAATATTGAATATCTTATTAAAATACATCACAGTGAGAATTTTTTTTATTAGTTTTATAGAATAATAAATTTGAGAGATTGAAAATCGTGCTACTGAAAATATCAGATTAAGAAGAATATATTTTTATGGCTTGCTGCATATTCAATCCAAATGTATAAAAAACAAGAAAAATGGTTCCTGATATTTCTATTATATTATGCAAAATTATCTAATGTATTAAAATTTTCTGTATTTCAAAGATGGTGCTTCTATATTTACAAGAGCACAAACTTTTATAATCTTATAATAGAGAAATATTTCACTTATAAAAAAATTCTATTGAATAATTTTAATTGGATAAAATTTGCATAAAAAAAGAATATTTCAATAAATTTTTCGAAATAGTTATTTATACAATATTAAATATTCGAACAAATATGAAATATATTAATTGTTTAAATTTATTTTCAAGAAATTATTTAATAATCAACTCTATATGTATATAAAATTTAACGATAGAAATATATTATGAAAAGCATAAATTTCGTTTAAAAATAATAATTACCATTAAAAAATATTTTCAAAAAAACTTCCATTGGTTTTTCATGATACAATACCTAAACCTGATATATATGTAATTTTATTTATAATTTCATGTGTACATCCACATTTACTTATAATAGCAATAGTAATAATATTGTTAGTTTAATATCTGTCTAGATAGTATTCACTTCTTAATGTTAATAAAAGAAACATTCGCAAGCGTGTGTGCACGATTTCTTTAACAAAACATGATATTCCTGAAAATGATTGTGAGATTAAATACATTTTAGAAATTATTATATAAACATCGATGTAAATAGCAATGATCACCAAAGAAATTTACTATAATCATTAGCAACATATCACGAAGATTGGCTGGAACGTACCAGACAAATAGTTCTCAAATTCAAAAAAAATATATATATATATATAATATATATATATATATATATATAGTGCGATCAGAAGCGAGTAACAAGTTATTTAATTTTTTTTGTTTTAATATAATATTTCATTCAAGTGATAATTGAATGATTGTAAAATATTTAAATCTTTTATGAATTACATAGAAAGCATTTTACATTATATATTAATACAAAACAAAAATAATTTTAATGTCATTTTATGGAAAATAATCTGTTATGTTCTGATCGTTTTTTATTATTTCTTAAATCGCTTAGTTCTAATATGTGCAATTCTTTCGCACACAAACGCATGAAGCGTAGTGTTCAAATACATTATTAAATATAAGCTTTCATAATTTAAAATTGAAGGAGGAAGTGACTTTCAAATATTTTGCTAGGTGGATGATCTCTTGTTCCGCTAAAAATAACTTCTTTCTTCAATACTAATTTAATTACGAATGCATTTAATTAGAGAATGATGCGCAGTTAGCGAATAAATGTTTTTTAAAAAAAATAAATCTGCTTAATACCCAAATTAATTTTGAAATCACATTTTTGTAATTATATATATATATATAATATATAATATAATATATATATATATATATCAATTATTAGATTGTTTGTATAAGATTTGGATAATTCATAAAGCACATTGCTATTACAATACTTTTAACTTGTACGGACAACAAAAAATTTTTAATTTAACAATTTAAAAAATTAAATTAACATAAACAATATTACAATAAATTTAATATATTATATTTAATTACATCATATAAAGATATATTATAGATGATATGATGAAGTATAAGGAATGGGAGATATAATTATTCAAAATTTTCTAATATTTTAAGACAATTAATATGTAGCATAATGTAAATATAAAGTTATATGCTTTGTGAATGTGTACACATTCATATGTCCGTAAAGTGTACAGATGTATTTATTCAAGACTATTAAATATCTCTTGTGTATTTTGATGGGTTAAAAAGCATTTATTTAGATACCTTAACAGAAATTATAAGTCTAATTATAAAAAATACATATTTAGTTATTACTTATGTTTATTCCATTAGAATTGTACATTATATATTATTACTTATAATTCTGTAATACAATTTTTTGTTTCTTTAATAAATAATTTACATATTTAGTATTTAAAATATTTTCTAAATTAGTATCATTGAAACAACATTTTTTTTGTAATTGATATTTTGTTTTAATTATATTTAGAACCTCTATATATTTTTTGTTATTGTATTCTATCATGTCATCTTTTAAAGAACAATTAATATAACTTTTTTGTTTGATGTAATGAAAACAAAGATTTAAAAATTTTGATTTTTCTCTATAAAAGGAATTATCATCATGATAAAAAGGATTTTCAATAACAGTATTACTATCAAAATATTTAATATTATGAGTGAATAATTTTATGAAAAAAAAATTCATATCACTATTTGTAGGAAAATTTAGTTTTTCAAGCATCACTTCTGATAATAATTTTTGATATATATGTTCATTATGCTTTAAAATACTGTATTCACTATTAATTGTCTCTAGGACATATGTTTTTAAATTTTCTGCAATAATTTCACGTATTTCCGCAATTTCATCCTTCAGTAAAATTAAGCAACAATGTAAAACAGTCAATTTATTTTTATTTGTTAACTCTGAAAATCTATAAATCGCAAATTGTATAAATTCAACTGCAATTTGTCTCATATATTCTTCTTCGTGAATACTTAAACTAAGTGCATGAGATATTATTTCATTTATCATAAATTCATTTCGGGAAAAAATTATTAACACACATCTTAAAGTCCATAAATCAGAATATTTTTTAATTTCTAATTTTTCATTAAATAAATTTTTTATTATATTTTCAATGTCTAATTCATTTATATCAAGTAATGGTAAATGTTTTAATGTCTTTAAAACATAATTTATCATTGCTTTTAAAAGTAATTCGTTATGAATGATAAATTCATCAGATGAGAAATATTTAAGGACAATCTTTAAGATTGAAATGCAATGTGACACATGATTTAAAAAAGAAATACTTTGATCAATGCAAGGAGAGTTTAAAATTTTATGTAAAATATCAATATCAATATTATTTGTTCGATTTATATAATCAACGTATAACTTTATAGAAACATCGATAAATTGAAAAAATCCTGGTTTTATCTTTTCAGAAGAGAGTAAATATATATTTTCGTTAAAAGTAAATATATCTTTATCAGATATCTCATCGGAAATAAATTTGTTTAATTCTAAAAATAGCGTTTCTAATATGTAACAAATCTGTAAATTATTTTCTTCTTTAGACACATTGCTCCAAAGTTGTAATATTTTTTTATATCGTAACAGTTCTGTAGATTTCTTTAATTCATGATTTCTATATTGTTTAACATCTAAATATGAATTTATATTTTCAACTTCAAAAAATAATTTTTCTTTCAAAAATTTCATAGTTAATAAATAACCATGGATTAAATTAATATTTTTACATGAAGAGACATTGCACTTCAATTTCTTAAATTCAAATTCAATTTGTAAAAAATTTGTTAATGCTGCGTATGCTTTTGCAGCTAAAAGTCTAACATATAAAACAGGATTTTCAAGTAACATAAAAAGTAAATATTTTAATTTTGATACATATTTTTGTGAAGAATAATCAATTAAATTGCAAGCACTACTTGAAAATTTCGAGAGAAGTATAAGAATATGTACGATATTCGAATGTAAATATAAAGTAGTAGAAAATCTTCTAAATGTGAACGAAAATTTATATAATTCTTTCATAATATGATCTGCAAGCACAGGATAATGTGTAACAAAATGATTAATTGAATAACCATTTCCAAAATCTAATGTATCATTATAATTTTGTCCTGTTAATCTTGAAATTATAGCACCAAATAATTGTAGACTTGCATTTCTGATAGTCCATATTTCAGATTCTAAATATCTGAAACAAGTTAATGAAATTTTTTCCATGTATGGCATTAATTGTGCATGTAATTCTTTATCAGCTACTAAAGTCTTTAAAAAATGCAAATATCTTGCCCACGGAGAATCATGTTGAGATTCTATGCTTTTTAAATTTATGTCTGAAATATTATCAAGCAGATCTAATAATTTTTGTACTGCAAAATGTAAAAGAGGCTTTTCTCGTCTATCGTCACTAACAACTATTTTATAAAACATTATTGATAATCCAGCAGCCCTTCTTGTAATATTTAAAGAATGCATAGAATCATTTTCCATTATACGTAATATGTATTTTTTTGGTAAATTAGAATATTTAGCTTGTTTGCATAAATATCTGAAATTAAGAAAATAAGATAATTTAATTTTTTAAATTAAATTATTGAATTAAATTATACCTTGTTAATTGTGCTATTGCTGTACCAGCAGCTTCTACTACTCCTTTATGTCTACATCTAAGTAATACAGTAATAATAATATTAGCGGAACGTTTAATAATATCATAGGAATACATTAATATACCTATTTCGCAAGCTATTTCACAGGATACCTGAATAAAAAAAATCATTATTTTATTTTTATTATACATTTATTTGTTGAAAAAAATAAGATTTTACAATAAAGATTAAGATTTTTACCTTTAAAGACATCCAAATGCAAGAAATAAGTACTTGATGTGCAGGAGTTAAACTTAAATCATCAAAATTGAGATTGTTTATTTCACTATTTCTAATTGTTTCATTAATCGCTAATCCCATTTCCGCAAATGATGATGAATATTCTATAGATTCAATTACAATTTCATTCAAAAACACAAACATTTTTCAAATAAATTTTAATTGAAATAAAATAAAATACCTTTATTTTCAGATTTTGAAGAAAATATATATAAAAAGAAATCTATAGCATCTTCCAACAGATATAATATTTTTTCAATAAATTCGATACTTATATTAAAATTTTCTCGATTATTTTGAAAAGTAATATTTAATAAGGCAGTCATCATACCATAAAATGGTTTATTCTGAACAATTGCCTTTAATATATCTTTTTTCATTTGCATTAATTGACTTGCAGCTTCATTATATAAGAAATATGAGTATTTTAAATAATTATTACAATCATTATGTAAAAAATTCAGAGGCAACCACATTATTAAAATTGATATAAGAGCTGCACCACTTTCAATTTCATAGAATTTAGGAGAATTGCAATGTTTTAATGCCGTATGAAATAATATCTAAATTAATATTTTTTTCATTAAAGAAAAAACATTGATAAAATATCAATTAAACGAAAGATGAATAATTTCTTACCTCTTTTTCTGTATCAGATAAAATATTTTTATCGAAATAATTAAGAATAATAGAAGTAGATAATTGTTTAACATCAAGTGTAGAGTCTAGTACAAGTTTTAATAAAATAAATAAACTTTTTCTATTTGTAAATTTCCAATTTTCAGTTGTTATTAAATTTTTTTTCAGAAATAACATACATGAAATATTTTCTACATTCTTAGACTTATTTATAATATATTCATCAGTAAATGAAAGTATGGCTTTATATAAGTTTAAACCAAGAATTTTTCTTTGATAACAAGAACCAATTTCAAAACAATCTAAAAAAAATTCGTGCAACCAATTTGTGATATAATATATATCATATATAGAATCTGGATTATTATCACACATTTTTAAAATATTAATGTAAAATATTTTAAAATATTTTACAATTCCATTTCTCATGTAAATTGTTGTGCTATTTGCATTAAGCCATAGAAAATTTCTTGTTATAAAAAATTGATCTTTATTTTCCTTATATAATTTAATTATTTCATAACAATTTATGGCAAATCCATTCAATCTTACAATTTCATTATTATGATTTATATAACATTCAATGCCTGCTTGTTCTGGAAGATCAATATGCATTTCACAAGCTATTTTTTGAAGATGTGAACGTAAAAAATGTTCTTTTATATCTATGATAAAATTCCATAAATAAGGTAAAAGATTTCTGTACTTTTTAATAATTGGTTCAAGCCAATGCTTACAAAGTAACTGAAGAGCATTATGATTTTGACTGTAATTAAATATCCATTATTTAATTATATATTTATACTTCAATTTTTTATTAAGTTAAGTTATTAAAAATTTAATAAATCAACTTACTTCTCTGATGATTCCCAATGATGAAAGAGATAGTTTATTATATGTCCAAATGCTTCTTTCCATTCATTTTCGTTTAATTTTTTTACAATAGCAATATAAACTTTTGTACCCGCTGAACGCAAATAATATTTCGTTAGACTAGTACATAAAGAAAGTAAAAAGTCATGAGATGTAATAATTTTAGTTTGATTACAAACTTCGCATATTTCTGCAAGTATATCATACTTTAATTCATTTTGCCAAGAAATTGTATTAACACAATGTTTAAACAAATATTCCAAATATCCATTATACTTTTTTTCCATAATTTTCAGATACATATTAAAAATAAGCATTGAATTTTGCTTACTTATATCATTAATAGCATTACACCAATTTGAAAAAATAATTGTTTCAAGTTTTTGCTCTAATTCTGAATATGTACTCCAAAAACTTGTATTCATGGTTCTTTGCAAGCACATATATAATATTTTATATGCAAAATAAGAATGTTTAGTATATTTTATACAATGTTCGAATATAAGATTAAAAATAAGTAAACAAATATCATCAAAATATATTTCGTTACGATTAACTTGTAAATATCCATAAGCGCAAATCAATTTAAACAGTTCTAATTCAGTGATATCATATTTTTTACCGAAAATATGTACTTCATTATGTTTAGAATCTAAAAGATTTATAAAAATTTCTTTTAAAAGAACCAAAGAAGATTGCATTGATAATAAAGCAAAAAATGTGTGAGAAGCCAATAGAATTTTTTCTCTTTTTGTTTCTATATTTGGAATAAAAATTTCTATGATATATATAAGGACTGGTTGCCATTGTTTCAAATATTCATCATCCCAGGATTTTGTGCATGATGAAGTAAAGTTTATCAATTTCTAAAAAAAAAAACAATAAATTCAAAATAATGCTTCATGCTTAGAATAATATAAATATAATAGATGTTAATTAAGATAAGAGCTAAACTAATGAAATCAAAAAATACTAACTCTGAAAATAGTGGTATCTTCTGTACATGTTTTCAATTCTTTGATTACATAATTCAATTCCATATTTTTTGTACACATTTTGTTATTGTTATATATAATTCAGAAAAAGAAGATTCAATTTAATAATTGTACATATTATATATATACATTTATATTTGTTCCCTATTCATATGAATTTGTATTTGTTGTTTGAAAATTAAAAACTGCTTTTGAAGTTTGTGCAGTTGCATCTGTTTTGTTTCCATCAAGGCTGCATGTCCTGCAATTAATATGTAATAATGTCATTTTTTAAAGTTTTTTTTCTAAGTATCAAAAAATTAAATTTAAAAATAAAAATTAATAATTAATTCCTGCAAAGCCATAAAACGTTTAAAAATTCAAAAGATAATTAATTATTGATTTAAACAAGCATATTATTCAACAGCCATAAAATTTGCTTTTGCATAAAAATCTATATAGCAAAATGATTGAAAAGAAAAAACAAATCATTTTTTTTTAATATAATGGATTAAGGTTTATCACATCATATAAAAAGACAATATTATATTACTTGTAGTTTTTTTATTATAAGTAATAAAAATAAGAAAACTTAATTCAGAAACAGTTCAATAACTATTAGATGAATTATAATAAATTATAAATTACAATAGCTAAATTAGTTTATATTATTTATATTATATTTTATCTTGTATTTTGTTCTTCAGGAACATACCCCCCTTGTTCTAGCTGCTCTTTGAATTTCAAGTACTCTCTCTTACGATCAAAGTGTTTTACCTAGTAAAGTAATAAAAAAAAAAATTTAATGAAAGAAAGATAAATTGATAAAATTATTTTTTACTCTTATATTATTAATGAACTGAAAGCTATAATATTGTTGGCTTTTAATTATTAAAATAATATTGATTTATAGTACATAACTTACCCATAATGCAGGACAGAATTTTTCATACTGATCTCTAAATTTCTTACAATCTATTTCTGTTTTACCATCATCAAGACACTTCCAATATTCATCTCTATGATTCCAACATTTTGTACGATCTTCTTTACTTGGAAAAGACATCCTAAAATAATTGAATATTTAATTATTATATCTATAATTAATTAAATTATTTAATTTCTTATTTTTATTTTTTTTATTAAGTATTAGGTATTAAGTATTATTATATATATTTAAATTTCAAAACTTCGTAAATAAATTTTTATTTAGCGAAACTGGAAATTAGAATATTGAAAATAAAAAAATGTAAGTTACACTTACCTATATTAAATGTTTTGAAAGTTTTAAATAAATCGATGAAAATTTTCACTTATAAATTCTAAATATATCATAAACTTATTTTAAGATAATCTAGAATCAAAAATAACAATCTTAAAATAAAATAAAATGATTATATAAGCTTACTTACTACACTTAAAGTATAATTTTGTGCATATGTATAATTCATGTGTTAAAAATCATAGAAAAAATTCTGTTTATACATTCATAAATTTAATATTTTTAGGAATATAATTTAACAATTTTTTAATTTATTAAATCCGAAATACTTTAGATTATTTAGAAAAAAATAAAATTTAATTTTATTATTATATATTTTAAAAATTTTTTAGTATGATAAAATACATAGAAAAAATAAAATAAATAAATTGAAATTTATAATTTATATATTATTGTTTTTATATAAATTATAAAATTATTTTGTTCTTATTCTAATAAAAAGTCTATAAAACTATTGAAACTAACCTGTCTATTAGTTTTCTTGTGATAAACTAACAAATATTCTACATGAAATTATTTAAATTTTTATTCACGATATTTTCTTTTTTTACTTTTTAAATTAAAAATATATATACATACATTTTATTCTTTACTTTATAATGAAACATATTATGAAATTTTCACTATCAGTTATAATATTCTTGTAAGCATGATTTTATTACCTTAGTTTTGTGTACTCAAAAAGAAAAGTTTATTATTTAAATTATAATAAAAAAACTTAATTTTTATTGAAATATCATACAAATTAAGCACATGTAAGTAAATACTTTTATAATATTTTATATTTAATATTCTCACATGTACACATTAAATAAAATAGAATCAGTGTTGCCAATCTGTAAATTAATTCATGGTTTTTAAGAATATGATTTCTTTCTAACTAAATTTTTTTATCAAGTGATAATAAATTAGTAATTATAATAAAATTAATAACTGAATTACTAAATTTATATAATACTTAGATGTATGTATCATTCTTATTTTATTGTATACAAATTTATTAATATATATTATAATTAGCAACAATTAAAAATTTCAAATTTATAATGCAACATTCAATCTAATAAGTAAGGATGAGGCATTCAACATTATTAATTCAAATGTATTTTTCATATAATAAAAACATGTCAAATTTTTGTATATAATTTTAGAAATAACTGCTTAGTAACTAATATTGTTAATTGCATCATCCTATATATAATAGAAAATTATTTTCTATGTAAGATAAATTATAACTAAAACTATAACAAGGCATGTAAATAACATTCCACCAACTAAAATAAATCCATCTTGCCTTGCTCTTTTTTCTATTAGTCTCATTGTAGTTTGTGAAAGTCCTAATGTATTTCCAATATCTATTAATCTTTTATGAGCCCCTTTTAAAGTTATTCTTTGTGATTTCAAACTATCTAAAATACTACTTCCACTTTGAAGAAGATCATCTACACCATAAATTGCATTTTTCAAACTATAATTATGTTGTACATTATGATCTATCATAATATCAACATGATCATTTGTAGTAAATGTTCTAGATAATAATGCTTCTCTTTCAGCTTCTTCTCTTTGTTTTTTAATAATTTTATTTCTCCAAGAATTTAAAGCAGCTGTGAGATGACGGCTATCATATTTTAATTGATCTACACGCATCTTAGCATTTTGCCTTTGAAATATAGGACCCTTGAGACATAACACATCTAATTTTTCACAATTACTGAAAACATAAAATGATATATCATTTTGTTAAATGGATCTATAAATTATTTGTACAATTTTTATTTAAAAAAAATAAAAGTTTTTTTAAGTAACTACCTGTTGATGAGATTTATCTTTGATTCTATACTGTTTTCTATTTCTTTAACATCTAGGTTAAGCGTCTTTTTCTCAAGTTGTGAGAAAAGATGCTGAGTTTCCTGTACTAATTTGTTTGTTTGATGATATAATGGTTCCATATTTATTAATAAATAATTTCATTCGTCTTTTAACATTCGCGTAAGTTATGACGTGTATGTATAAATATTGTCAGGTAAGATATCTGTAACAGTACTTATCAAAATCTATTCAATAATTTAATAATATAAAAAAAAAAATATCAAAAACTATGAAGAACATTACAATATATTAAAAAAATAATAAAGTTTGATAATATTTTTTATTTATATAATTATAGAAAAATATTAAATTTTCTTATTTCTAATCAAATGTGAAATAATATCTTCTGCTTGAATGAATGAAAACTACTGACATCTTTAGGTTTGAATCGTATGTAGGACATATTTTTGTAAGTGACATGAAATTTATATTTATAAATATAATTAAAAAATTAATTAATTTATTAAAGTTTTATGTGATTTTTATAATATATTATAATATATTATAATTTTTTTTAATTTACAGTGATTTACTTATAACATGATGTATATTGACTGAGAGTGGTAAATAAATAATATTTGTTACATTTAATTTCTTCAAAAAAGAAAACTATTGTTTTTATAAATGGATATCGGTGAATTATTGTCATACAAAGTACGTTTAACAAAACATTTATGATATGTTTCGAAATTGTTATTATCTAAAATTTTAACCTAAATATAAGAGTAAGATATTTTTTATTATATTTAATTTCTGTATTTGTTTTATATAGCCACCAAACACACCAAAGAGACCAATAGCAGGAGAAGAAGATGATGAAGATGAATGGGAAAATGCTAAGAAACCAAAAAGAGTAATTAAAACTCCATATCATGCACGTCAAAGGCAACCAAGAGAAATTGAAATGACCCCAGTTAGAAGCAATGAACCTCCTACACCTATCAGAGCTGCTTTACCTTCACCAGCAAATGATGTAGTTGAACCACAGCTTACAGAGAAAGAAAAACAAGATATTTTAAAATATGTAGAGACTGAAGCTCCAGAAATAGAAGCATTAGATGAAGCAACATTAAAGAGAATGGTTCTTTTATTTGAAAAAAGAGCACTTAGAAATCAAGAAATGAGAGTAAAATTTCCTGATCAACCAGAAAAGTATATTATTTTCAAATGATGTAGCATAAACATAAAAGATTAAATTAAAAATATGAAACTAAGAAATAATTTTAATTTTTTAGATTTATAGAATCAGAAGTGGAATTACATGAAACTCTTCAAGAAATTCATGTTGTTGCAACTAATCCAGACTTATATCCTTTGATGGTAGAATTAGGTGCTGTACCTTCATTACTTGAATTATTATCTCATGAAAATACAGACATAGCAGTTGGTGTAGTGGATCTTTTGCAAGAACTAACAGATGTAGATATTTTACACGAAAGCCAAGAAGGTGCTGATACATTGATTGATGCTTTATTGGAACAACAAGTTTGTGCTCTTCTTGTGCAAAATTTAGAAAGATTGGATGAATCAGTAAAGGAAGAAAGTGATGGAGTTTATAATACTTTAGGTATTATTACAAATTCTTAATATAAATTTATTCTTCTATAATTTCTTCTATAATTCTTGTATATACAAAATATGTTGATTTTTTCAGCTATTTTTGAGAATTTATTAGAATTTAGACCAGAATTATGTGCGGATGCAGGAAAACAAGGATTAATGCAATGGCTTCTAAGAAGAATTAAAGCAAAAACACCATTTGATGCAAATAAACTTTATGCTAGTGAACTTTTATCTATTCTATTGCAAAATACGCCAGAAAATAGATTACTTCTTGGTGAACTTGATGGAATTGATGTATTATTACAACAATTAGCAGTATGTAATTTAAAAACATAATATATATATATATATATATGTTTTTAATTATATATATATATTTTATTATATTTATTATATATATATATATAGTACATATTTTTTTACTTTTTTCATGTCTGTTTTTTAAATAAATTTTGTTCTGTTAGTACTATAAAAGACATGATCCTCAAACGGCAGAAGAGCAAGAAATGATGGAAAATTTATTTAATGTATTATGTTCAAGTCTCATGGCAACTGTAAACAGAGATAGATTTTTAAGAGGAGAAGGATTGCAACTTATGAATTTAATGTTGCGAGAAAAAAAAATGTCTAGGAATGGTTCTCTTAAAGTAATTATTAAATTAGAATTTTTATGTAGTAGTACATTTTATGTAGTTAGTTTTATTAAATAATTTAAATAATATGTTCCAGGTATTAGATCATGCAATGAATGGACCAGATGGAAAAGATAATTGCAGTAAATTTGTTGATATTCTTGGATTAAGAACAATATTTCCTTTATTCATGAAAACGCCAACAAAAAATAGAAAGAGAATGCTTACTGCAGAAGAACATGAAGGTAATAAAAAAAGAAGATAGTTTTTATGTTATTTTTACAAATTATATATATTTATTGTCATTGTAGAACATGTAATATCAATTATAGCAAGTATGCTAAGGAACTGTAAAGGACAACAACGCCAAAGGTTGTTGAGTAAATTCACGGAAAATGATTACGAAAAAGTAGATAGATTAATGGAGCTTCATTTTAAATATCTTGAAAAAGTAGAGGAAGTTGAAAAAAATACAAAGGTTAGAAAAAGGAAAATATAAATTTTTAAATTAATATTTTTTTTAAAGTAGTAACTTTAAAGTAAACATATATAAATATATTAATTACAATATGTTTAATTATATTGCAATTATAGGAAGATGAAGATGAAGAAGAATCATATTTAAGAAGATTGGATAGTGGATTATTTATTTTACAATTGGTAGATTATGTTTTGTTAGAAGCATGTACTGGTTGTCCACCAGCAGTAAAACAACGAGTTACACGAATTTTAGCTCAAAGGAGGGCATCCCTCAAAACAATAAGACATATTATGCGAGGTATGTTCTTTTATCATAATTTTTAACTGTTATATATGTTTAATTTTACTATTTTTTATTAGAATATGCAGGAAATCTTGGCGATGCTGGAGATTCAGAATGGAGAGAAGCAGAGCAACAACACATATTGCAATTAATTGATAAATTTTGATGTATACTTTTTAATGAAGGATTTAAAAATTTAAAGTTTTCTGCAATTTTAAAATTTTTTCCCATAATAGTAGTCTTATTATATGAACATTTAATAACATGTGTAAATTAAATAAATCAAAACATTCATTTTTATATACAAGGATTAAAAAAAAAAACGTTTGTAAAAAATTAAACGAGTGTCATATATTTTAACAAATTTTTATTTTATGTGCAAATAAATTGTGAAGTACGCGTTACTTCAAATTATGCGTAATTAATCGATAATTTTATTGTTTTAATTACTTCATATCAAACTATATGATTAATAATACTATAGTGTACGATAGCGTGAAATTTGTACTCAAAATTTATAATTTATTTTAATTCTTCAACACAGAATTTTTTCACCCATTGATGAAATATTTCGTAACGATATCATAGATGTACGTTAATAAAATGGGTGAAAATAAAGCAGTGATCACAAGTCGTCATTGTTCGTATCATGTCAGTTTTGAACAAGATAGTCCCAAGTTTAACCGACATTGTCCGTCCATACGAATCGGAAGATACCGTTTATAACTTCCAAAATTATTACGGAGAAATTTTATTATCAGACTGTTTATGGAAGAGTTGCTATCGTAGGAAAAAATTTGGATTTTATGAAAAATTTGTCGTGAATAGCGGCTATGTGAAGTACTTTCACCGATTTAATGATCATGGCGATATATTTCATTGTCAGAAATATTTTTCTTATTTCGAGTTCATCGTCTGCCAAGTAAGTGAAAATTCTACGTTTTATTTAATTCTTTATAATATTTAAAATAACCCGTCAATAACTCGATGTACATAATACGAACTAAAATGAAAAATATATAAATATATTAAACATGTAAGTTATACTTTAACATGTATAAAATAATCAAAAAAACTTATATTTATGATTAAATCTAATATTTATTTTGTTAAATTTATAATTGATATTATTAAAAAAAATACGCGCGTTTTCTCTCAGACTTACCGTAACCATGGTGATCCACGTGGACGCATGCGCTCTCAATTAATATGCTTAATCGTGGCACTGTCTTCATAGTTCAACTATAATTATATACTTAGTAAAATTAAGAAGAAAAGTTTAATTAACTGAGTTTTACAGTTAGCTTTAATTACGCGTTCAAAATTTTTGTTTTTCACATATTGTACATTAGCTTTCTGTTCTGAATGTGGTACCAAACAGAAATATGTTATGATATATTTAGGGAGGGGGGGGTCAATGTTCGGTGAACGATCGATCGCGATTGGCTTAGCCACGCAACTGCCTACCAATAGAAGCGCGTGCTGCGCCCTTACATGAAAGTTTGCTGCACGAGACAAGCCAGTTTGCTGTTGCAAGCTTCGGAGGTGCGGTTGTTGGTTACATTAGCCGGTTCGCGGTGTTTTTGCTGTTTTTTTTTTTGATTTCACGTTTTACATTTTGACGTGTAAAATCAAAAACATTCGTGACAAATATGCTAAAGAAAAACAATACCCGTGAATGACGCGAGTGATAATTTTGTGCATCTTTTTGTGCTGCAATTATAATAGACTGAATTTGAAGAAAATTACTGCAAGAAAGTGTCGATTTCTTCGAGGAAGCAACTACGGTATGTCATCTGTCAATTTTATCCCTTATTTTTTATTAATTCATGCATGTTATTGATTGATATCGTGTTCTGATTTGGAGTGTGCGTACGCACGTGTGAAAACATTTTTGCGAAAGCATTATTTTGATTCAAAAAATTAAAACTGAGTTATCAATAATTTTTCAATATTTGACATTTGATATTTAGAAAATATTCTGATACATAGTTCATCATAATATATATCTATATGATTTAATCTTTACATTTTCCTTTTTCTGTATACATTATACTGATTATATCTATTTATACAGCATGTATATTTAAAAGAAAAAATTTCCAAAAATCAGTATTTATGACTATCGGTATCTATAAAATAATCTTGTTATAATTAATTATAATTTCATACATTATAAATTAAATTTTAATATTTATTATAAAATTTTACAAAACAATCAAGGAGATTACCCATTTAATCATATAATATGAAAAAATTATATATATAATATAAAATATTATATTTTCTATTAATTCGTTTCTTACATCGTATTCCTAAAATAATCATTTTTTACGATGTCGTGTAGTCTAAAAATGAAGTTTTATTCATCATAAAAAAAAAAGCAGAAAAAAAACAAGATATTAAATAATTAAAATTTATACAATAATTTTTATAATTTAATTGGTATCAAATATTTGACAATAGAAATTAGCATTCCGGTAATTTATTATAAACTTTATTATAAAATTATATCATTTTAAATTTATTTATAATATTTATTTATGTGATTTTAATAATTATACATCATGTACACTATTTGGATTTTTTGAATATTGCTTGTGTATATAATGAACATTGGACAATTCTCGTTCATAAGGTTTCTTGTTGTCTCGTAACTCCAGTTGAACACCGTCTTTACTATTAAAGCCAATTTCGCGATTGCGTACCTGCTGTGTATCGATGACGTAACATTGCTCCTTTCGATTTGTTGTTATGTGCACGTGCTGCGAAGCAACATTCGTCACGTGATTATTGAAGCTACTTTTATTAAATACATGTCATTCAAGGTTATTTTCTTTAATATAATTGATGTTAAAATTTTTTTTCTTTTCTAATTGTATTGTATTTTTTTATTTGAAACATACAATTAAAAATAAGGCAATTTGAATAAAAAATCAAAAAATTTGAATTAAATTTAGAAGATATGCATGAATTTCATCTTTTAAATTAAATTGGAATTAATGATTACAAATTCTGAGTATTTTTTTTCCAAAAGATGCTATAATTATTTCTGTTATAGTTTGATTACTTTTGTAATTGTGTGTTATCAGAAGAGGGGTAAAAAAGAAGAAATTTTTATAGTTATATAAAAGCTATTTTTACGATGAAAATCAAATGTAAAGTTGTATATAAAATCTTACATTGATATTTTTTAAATTAAAATTTTCAGATTTACCAATTAATTAAATTTGAAATTTTTTCGACAGAAATGAAAAGATTGAATCATAAATGAAGCAGAGAATAATTGTAAATAAATATATTGAACAATGGAAGATGAAAAAAAATAGATAAAGGATGAATATATTAACAAGTGAAAATTTTGTGATTCTGATATATACAGAATTTAATTAACAGATATTTAATTCCTTTGTCGTGGTTTATCGATTGTCCTCGGTGCAAAATGCACGCTGGTGCATCACTATGAATGCTGCAGACAACGTGTAACCTTGAACGAGTAGCTTGCGAAATCCAAATAGAGTCCGGACAAACAAACCCTATATGGTATTACTTTTCAAAGTAAAATTCGTTATCTATTTCTCTACACGGTCTTAATATCCAGAAATTTTTTTTGTATTTGTATTTTTTTTCATCAAATCTTTTTCATTTCCATGAAATCATTGAAATTCATTCTCAATTGATATTTTTCATTTTCACGGTTAGTAAATCTTTATTTAAAATGTTGACAGCTAATAATAAGGATTATTATTTTCAATTATATCTTATCAATCGATCATAAGTTTATAAATTTCGTCTTTTCGAAGAATTAAAATAATATTTTTACATGTTTTCTTCAAAAGAACAGCGTACATTGAAAAAACGGCAGATTGTGGATAAATTGAAATACTTATTTAAGAAGGATCCAATTAGGGTGCCATTCCTGGAATTGCCGCGGCCAGGTTTACGCCATTATCGATCAAACTGTCCCAGATTCGCGAATTCTTCGTTGCTGAAGCGTTCATGCACAACGCTTCGGCTATCCTATGCATCTATAGTCAAAGCTTTCTGTTCAGTTTCGATAAAATCATTACATAAATCTTTACTTCCTTAGAATTCTAATAATTGGAATATTTTTTTCCATCCGTTCCATCTTTTTCACCCTGTTCTTTCTCTTTGCTACATTAAGCGAGAAAACAATTTAATTTTTAACTTTATTCTTGAGTTTAATCTTGTCATTTCACATGTGAAAGAAGGGAAAGATGACTGAAGAGTTTCTAAGAAATTTGGAAAGCTCATTCCCTCTATGCTCAAAGTAATTCAAGGCTGAAAGCGGTCTGGAGTCGAGTCAATTAGCCAGAAGTGGATGGAAATCAAGGGTGGTTAAGGAATCCCTCTTACGAGCGACTTTTTCCCACCGATTCTCTTCGCACAGATTTTTTTTTTCTTTTTCAACTCAACCCTACTCCATGTCTGCTCTCTGAAAGTTCGTGTCTGAAAGGCTCGTGTGGCCACTCAAGTCGCGAAAACGCTGAGCGAGCTACTTAAGAACGAGTGAGCGAGCTCGACTGTACTGAAACGTGTAAGTTGCTTTCATGAAATTTACGCTAATTTTTAGGTCAGATCTACGCCGAATCGAGTGTTAGCGTCTCAGAAAGGTATCAGGATGTTCCCTCATCACGAAATCTTGCTCGTGCGCTCTCCTTTCACAAAGAAATTTGCATAGGAGAAATTTGCCATAAACATTTCATCTGTCAAGAAGATTTGCCAACCTTTCACAAAGCCTCTACTATTTTTATAACATACTCTTCTCAAAGATAACTCCCAAACTTTCATCATAGGAACCTCGTTTCTTTTCAATTTCTCGTCGATCAGCTGATCTAGGGAAAAACGAGTCTTTTGAATAGAAGCCAGTGTCCTCGTTACCATTGTTGGATCGCCGTTCTCAACTTCTTATATATCCCCAGTCGAGGCGGCTTTTCAATCTACCCCTTTTGTTTTCCCCACTGGCTGTTTATTTTCTGCACCCTTTGCACGATCTTACAAGAGAAAAGCAATCGTGTACATGGATTTTTGCAATCGAAAGAAGACAAATACGAGATTATCGTGATTTCAGACGATTGCGTCACGCATATTCGTTATCCATTGAATTACGCATCTTCGACGTAAAACCCTTTTTCTTCGGTTTTGCAACAATCGCGTTGCATTAATCGCGAGTTCCCGTGGGCAGTGTCGTGTGCGCGCATCGAGGAATAACCACAATTTGCATGCACACACTGGTCGATTATGTCATCGGCGAGGAGGACAATGTTATCTTTGCGCCTCGAGTCATTTGTTTGAGGACTTTATTTTGTCATTTCGATCAGCATTGTGCCTTCGTCGATTCGATCCTCTACGGGACGAAAACATAACGCAAAACATAACATGATTTAAAATTTTTATTTTTACCAAAGAGATTTTCGTATACAACACGTATTGGATTATGTAGTAGCACCTTGTAATTTTTCAGTTTCGCGCGACAATGAATAAAAGAGGGTGGAGAGAAAATTTTTAACGTGGAAATCGCGAAAGTGAATGTTTCTACTCGAATTCCCGCGAACTTTCTAGATCAAAGGGATCCGACGATTCGCGCTATTTTGCATGCGTGCACGACTCTATGCGCGTCGTTGTTGCATAGACCGATTTAATCAAGCTTACTAACAAGAATCTGCCTCTGGTCGTCACACAAATTATTCCTAAGTTTTCTTTCTTCTAGCCTCTTGTCGGAGCCTCGTTGGTTATTTTTCTTAATTATTTGATTAATTAATAGGGAAAACACAGAGAGGCAATATTTAAAGTATTCCATTATCTCTAGTTGGGAGCATGTCGCCAAGTTTCTCGTGACACTTTCTGATTATATATACGGTGGTATTATGACACGACAAAATGGTATTATATCGTAAAGACAAAGACTGCTCCCGTTTAGCTTCCGTCGTCGAGACAATCTACTTTTACGGATGATCGATAGTGTTTACAAATTTATTCCCGTAGATCCTTATTAAGTGACGTACGAGTTAAATCAAATTACCATAGTAATCGTAAATAATGCTACATAAGTCGGTATCGAATAATCAATGAATATTAAGGACAATACTATCATTTGTAACTAAAAGTGTAACGTCAAGTTGAGCATAATAGCTTTTTATCATACGTTGCCGAATACACAAGTGAACGGTGAGAAACCACATGGAAATATGGCATCTTAGCTGGGTCAACAACCTCGAGTATGCAAGCATAGCATTGTGATCGCGACACAAGATAAATTGGCAGTAAGCATAGCTCATAATCGCGATAACTGACAGGGCACCGTCTTCTAAGGTCTTCACTCCGACGCACGATCGACATCCAACGTGTGTTTTTCTATCAATGACGTAACACATTAGATAAATACATTCGATAGATATATCTCGTGTGAACTTATTTCACACTCGTTCCTCCTACATCTTCGTCTTACATCTTTCAGATAAAACAAGTTAAACGAATCTTAAAGCTTAAGTTCAACGCCTAAATGTTTCTCGCTCAGATATCAAAAAAACCCGATCGATTTAAAAAAAGCGCTCATCGAGCGCTCAGTGACACGACAATTTGGCAAATTACGGAACCAGCTCTAATCCAAAAGATCGATGAACGTTGATATTTTGGCTCGACGATGTTTTGGCGATGGCGCCCGCTGCGTCGAGACGGCCGCATCGATCCATTCACTCTCACTGCCGCTTATGTAGGCCCTGTTTTCTTCTCGCTTCCTCTCCTTATCTTCTTCTCTTTTCCTTCTCCTTTTCCTTGCCTCGACAACCTGCTACCTCGCACACCTTACACCTCTATTCTCTCGACCTACGTTTATTTCCGTGTTCGTTCCTCCTCCTTCCTTACGGTCATCGGCTCCCTTCCTTCTCGTCCTTTCTATTCTTTTGCCTCGTCGCTTTTCGCTCGGCTATTCTTTAATCTTCGTCGAAATGCTTTTCACGAAGCGAACGCTCGAAGAATCAGAGGAGGATTTTTTTTTTTTTTTTAGAAAGATGAAACGTACAGGTGGATTTTGGATGGAGATGTTTGACCCAGATAAACGGAGTTTGATCGTGTCATGTACTTTCCTACGCTTTGTATTCGATGGGACGAATACGTTTCGCGACGCTGGTCACATATCGGACCGCGATAGAAATTCATTCATGGGAACGTGACTTATGACATATGGAAGAGCGATAAGGACGTGCATAACGGGTCGTGAACACTTGGCCGTGCTATTATAGGAAAGTGTGTGGAAATTCAGAGAAAAGACAAAGGCGGAATAGATATAACGCTATATATATAACGAACGATAGCAATTAGTCAGCTCGTAACTCGATGCTCGACAACAAATGTTGGAGCGTTTAAAGATTTTCACGAAGCTTGCCACGTAATCTCTTGCTAAACGTAATTATCCGCAATTTTCCCTTCGAGAATGGATGGACGAAAACGGTTGGACTGGTCGCTGGCGAAGGCCAACCGTGATCTTGGAGGGAAAATGCCGCGCCTTTCCACGGAAAGTCGCGTAACCGGTGATCACCGACGAAGGTCTACGATGTCTAATGAAATTGCAGCCTCGTTTCGATAAATCATCGAGCGATCAGCACTCGAAGCATTCACCACACCCTTCTGACCTGACCCAGAAATCGAAAGGTGGGCGCGCCACAACCCTGTGGACGACGAAAGGTATCCTTTGAACTTTAGCTAGCCGCTCGCCGAACGAACGAAATCTAAACGTTGCTGGGGCAGGCATCCCAGTGACCCAGAGAGATCGATCAACAATTTTCTTGGACGCGTGCGAAACGGCAATTCGGTGCATCCACTCGCAGTTAGTGGACACTGCAATGTCGCGAACCGATCCAAAAATAACACCGATTCCTGGCGTCTCTTCAGCGGCTCGTCTATGTCCGACCAACGTTATTAAATATTGCCTCACGTGTTTGAATTAGATGTTTCTCGAAATGCGTATAGTTTCACGAGTTCGAGTTTTCTTCTTAAATTTATCTTATATCTTGGAAAAAATTATGGCCAAAAAAAAAAAAACAAGATATAATTGGCAGTTCATTTTATATTTGAAGAGTTATTCGACTTTTTCTTTCTTCGACAAGAAAAGTCGGAAGAAAACACGAACGTGAAGTGGCTTCCCGAAGCGGTCGATTAAAATATTGATTCATTCGGGGGGGGAGAAGGCAGCTGGGAAAGAAAATATTGGCCCTTTTCCATCGGTTTACCCAGCAGCTCCTTTCTCTTATATATACATATATAAATATATATATATATATATCTTTCTCTGAAACGATCCCGATGAAATCGAGCGATTCACGTTCTTGTTTGTTCGAATATCGAGGAGAAACGATTCCCCTGATCTACCAAGCACTTTTTCTTCTCGAAGATCAATTCATCGACCGAGTACTTCACGTGTTATTGATTTTCAGCAAATTCGTATTCTAGAAGAAGAATACTCCATACTCCTCCTTCTCTATTCTCTTCCTAAATACTCAATTTTCATCCCGAGCCTCAATCTCGCTCGGACAAAATCTCTCGTTCGTATCGAGAACGTGAAACACCACAATAATTCCATGAATCCGTAGCCCATAACCGAATTAAACTCCGATATAAGCGTTATTTCTCTTCAGCCACGAATGCTCTCTTATCGTTTCACTCGCCTCCGTTTCTTCCCTCCATCTTTGCGAACGTCTCTGTCCGACGTTTACGCGGTTTCGCCGAGCTGTATCGCATCTGTTCTCACCCGATGCGGCCGCCTCGTCTCCGTGTTCACGGAGAGGAACGAAGCGGTCCGCTCGGCCGGCTCCGGCGAGCGTCGTTCGCGCTCGAGCGGTGCTAAGAATACCGCGGCCAGCCATATTTGGCAATGAGACCGCGTGGCCGCGCGCGTTGCCCGCGGGAACACGAAAGGGAGAGCCGCCTCATTTTTCGGGGGCAGAAGCGTTAACTCGCCAGGGAAAAATTTCCTTTGGATCCTTCGATCCTTGCGAGATCCACGCCATTTTCCAACGAATCGTCGATAATTCGCGCTCGTGGAATCCGTCTTTTTTTTCCCGATCAAAGTATGAAAAAAAAATGGAAAATCTCGTCACAGGGAATTCTTGACCCTCCTGAATTGAATGCTTCCTTCTTATTTTTTCGCCGTTTAATTGCTCGAGACACGATGCTATTTTTTTCGGACAAAAATCTTGGTCCCGATGGTTTTCGTTAACGATGAAGAGGGCAACGTCGCCGGTCGCTTACAGCGTTACAGGTTTATCGCGACGATACCGTCGCTTCAACGCCAATTAGGCGGTAATTAATTGATCGTCGGGAACAGGCAACGAGGTTATTAAGGCCACCGAGTGTCGACGTACGATCTCCTCTATGCTGCTCGATCGTTCCGTTGCCATCCAGGATGGCCAGAAATCGTCTATCTCGAATTTGTGGAAATGGTTCGCTTTCCCCAGGCTTATCCACGTGTCTAAAATCCGGCAATTGTTCGCGTTACAACGTCGTACATCGTTCTCGTCGTACTCTCTTTCTCGTGACAGATCCATACATGATTTACTGTGCAGTTTATCTCAATTTTATTCTCATTACTCTTACCAAGTTTTTTTTTTTTTTTTGCCAACTCACGATTGCCACGAATCACGGATCATTTCCAATCGTACGATACAAGGGAAAACTAGAAAGGGATTAGATTGGATCGTGAAGTTTTATTAGTCGTGTAAAATTGTAAAAGCAGCACATTACAACAACGAGAACTCGATTGGAATCGATAATTCAACGGGTAACCAGTTAATCGTATTACACGGCGCCCATTGGCGCAAAGAAAGGAAAGAGAGTTCACGGTCTCCCGATATTGGCCGAGCGAATTGGCCGATCGGTTTCTTGCGAAAAATCGTGGATAATCGTTGCGCAAACTCGTGCGTTCACCTACGACCCACGCGTCGTTCCACGAGTCGTTACGTTACGCTTGCAAAACGCGTACAATTGCACGTGCCTGCATTTTCGAATCGATCCGATGGCGAAGCTCTCCAGCCACGGAGACCCGTTACATCCGGTTCGCCGACGATTACATCTGCAATCGAGACGGTGTGTCGTTTAGAGGGGCATTAATCACAGGTCTGGATCCTCCGCGGTTATTAACTTTCCCCCCTCCTCCCTTCCTTCCCTCTCCCTCCCTCGTTGCTTCCTTTCGCGCCGTTCTTCCTTCAATGCTCCCCTTGTCGATCGGCTCGTCATTTTTCGCCCTGATTTCCACTGGTATTCGCTAAGCAAAACACTCGTTGGAATGGCAATTTCCACGAGTCGACGCGATCAGAGATTCATTCTCGAACGAAAACTTTCTTCCCTATCTTCTCCCTCGATGCAATTAGCTTAATGAATTTTGTTCCACCGATGAAAATTATCAAAGTAATTAGAATAATAATAATAATAATAATTTCATTTTTCTTTGGAATTTAATCAACGCTTCGTGAGATGTTAAGTAAGGATTAAAGTAACCGATTAAAATTGATACAAAGGGGTGAGCGAGTGAGAGAAAATAAATGTGAAAAAAAAAATTTTTTTCACTTTTCTCCGTGTCACGATGCGTTTTCACGATGTATTTTTCGTCTCATTGTCAGTGAGAAGTGATATTATGCGCAAAGTCGTATCACCTGATACATGCATAATGTATCTCATTCATAAGCATCAGGACTACCTATCAAGGAGGGCACACGGGGGCCGCGTTTCCGTTAATTTGAACGTTCGTATTCGTCGAGGGTTTCGCGAGGTAAACGCGATAATTCGTGTCCTACTTCGTCAATTAGATTCTACGGAAAATTCCCCAACCAGTTTATATTTCACGTATCGTTTCACGATTTCGACGCTCCAATTCCGTTACGAAAATCGTTTCGCGGAAAGAAAAATTTCTTCTCGAGATCCTTATCCCATCTTCACCGACCGATATCTCCTTATATTTTTAACTCGTCGTCTATTCGAAATTTTGCTGAAATTTGGCGTGATATTGGCAATAATTCTCCACGAAACTATATCGTGCGCAACATTCTTGCAACGTCTTGGACTCAAAATCTTCGCGACGTATCTATCGCCACCTGTATTCTTGGAATACGCTCCTTCACTCGCTCTCTCGATATTTACAACAATCTATAAACGTTTTATCTTTCTCTCCATCTTCGTAGATACTCTACTCTGTGTACGAAGCAAGCAATCTCGATCAAATCGACGCGATATCCGGCAGTAAATTCCATCAATTTAACATCCATCATCCATCACAGATCCTCGTATCGCTTATTCACTCTCTTCTCATCCTACCATTCCCTGAAGAAAAGATGCGAGAAATCTGGTTTCCCGGTGAATGCAACCCGGTCCCTCGTGTCTCAAGGCATCCGGGCCGAAGTTGCAAATAGAGATTCTTGGAAATGCTAATAAAACATCCTATGGCATCGCTCCATAGGCTAGGCTAGACGGTGGTGATGAGCACGTATCTATTTGCGCCGGTGCTCCCTTCAATTTGCTGCCAGCTTTCTTTTTTCTTTTTCTTTTTTTTTTTTGCTTGTGTACCGCCGTTGCATCGGTTGAATAGAGGGTTAAAAAGCCCTTTTCATCCGCGGCTTAGAACCTTGTGACCGTGAACACGCGCGGGATTAAACGCGTCTCTTTGCCTTTCCATTCCTCGTGGACTTGATCTTGCTCTCTTTAAGAAAATTTCCTTTTTCTTTCTTGAAAATTCTAATCAATTTACCGGTGAAACGCGTCTAAATTTTATTTCTTTCGCGCCATTAATTTGTTCCAATTTAAAATTATTCTGCGTATTTATAAATGGATTTTCGGACGAAGTTTCCGTAGATATTTCGAAATGTAATTTCTAACGATGATACATTTGCGAAAGAAAGTTTATAATATTCATAAAAAGTCTTCGGTAATGAAATCTCTCAGGCTTATCGGGGGGGAAAAAAGCGCGTAAGATACACGAGCTTAAGTGACGTGTCCCACGTATCTTCTACGCTTCTTGATTTCTTTTTTTTTTTTTTTTTTTGTTTTTTAGTGCTTCGTATCGTTAGAACGTCGTTAAGAGGTGGATGATAAACGATGTAAAAAGAACAAGATTCGAAAAATCACGCATCACACCCACGTGGAATTAATTAATGATCTCGCGCGACCTCGTTGCCTCCCAATTAGGTGAAGAGGCGGAAGAGGTGGTGTCTTGTGGCGTAAGAAAAAAAAATTATAAATTCGGCATTTTTCGAATATCCCGGCCCACGTGGACCGTCTGAATTTAATTTCGTTCGAATATATTATTCATATTTTACGCAGTTCGAGAACTCAGATGCATTTTCCTTAATTTATCGCAAGATTGATTCAACTACACGATCATTTATCTGATAATTTTTGCAGAAATTTACAATTTCTATTTCTAGAAATTAGATAAGTAGAAGTGTATTTATTCGTCATACTTAAGATTTATTTGCGAAAGATATGTAAGATAAGTTGTTTGTGTCGAAGATACGGAAGGCTGTAAAGAGAGATACTCGTAACACTTTATAATTTGATTTCGTAAGTTTTTCCATTTTTTTCTATTGAAATTTCGATACAAGGGAAACGCTCGATCTGGTTCTGAAACCAGAGCTACGCCTCCCGAAGTTGCAAATCGAGACCTTCGATACTTATTGCTTTCACCTGCGCAGCGATCGAGCAGCAAGTAAAACGTAATCGAAGTAGATCCCTGGTAATCGTCGTTCTTTTCCTCGTTCGACCGGCAATTAGCGGATGATTAGACGATCCAGTATATGGGTTAGCCGATCGCGAACCGAGCCACTGATGAAATACAACGAATTATGCGGTTGTTCCTTACTGTCACTGCTATCATATCGTATTCCTTTACTGCCACGAATCTGCAATTAGATAATTCTGGAAATGTATACTTTTAAAGATATAAGAAAATGTAAAGATGGAAATGTGAACGGACAAGTTTAACTTTGATCACATCTGCTTTCAATTATATTCTTTTGCATTTTCTTTTGCGTCTTTCTTAATTGCCAATAACTCTGTATAAGAAAAAAAGGCAAGAAATTTCCTTTTCCCTTCGCGGATAGCAAATTGAGTAACAGCAAAGTTCGTTCACGTGTACAATTTATCTTGTTTTTTTTCTGTCGATGACCCCTTTGTTGATAAAAATTCTCGGTTGCAACGGTTCTTGGGTCACGATTCGCGGATTACATAATGTATAATCTCGTTGCGTCACACAATTCCGGATAAGTCTCGCACATATTCCTCGCTATTATTGAATCGTAAATAAAAAAAAAAAAAAAAACGTACGAGACACGTTGTTGAGACATCACGTGCCGTGTACTACTGATTAAGCCGCTGAAATCGAGAAGCTTACCGCATGCCACGTGCGAATTGTTTAGCAGTAAGCGAAAGAGGATACGTCCAGTCGGATGCTCTTGTAATAATAAATTATGATAAAAAACGTAGCGGGAGGAAAATAGAATTTATTCTGAAATTCTAACTTTCCGCTCCACGAGCAAACAGCGTAATACATTCATCGATTTTATTACGACGATTGATAGCCAAGAACCGTCAAATCAATTTCTATGAGAAGTAAAAGCCGCGATTAATTTCTTCTTAACGTTTTCATCATACAACAATTATCGAGGTCCCGATGAAAGCGAAGTCTTTTCAAAAAAAAAAAAGAAAGAAAGAAAGAAAGAAAGAAAAAAGATAGGAACGAAAAGAAACTTTTTTAATACTTTCGTTTTGCTTCGATGCAAGGTCGATGCTCTCCGTGGAAAAATAAAAAAAGGAAAAGAAAAAAAAAAGTGGAAGGAAATAAAACAGAGTATCGATAAGAGGAGAGAATCGGAACGTGGTGAGAATAAATAGAAGAAGAGTGAACGCGTAACTGAACATCGCAATGCGGAACGAGGAAGCGGCGGAATTGACGCGGTCTCGCGTGGCCGGATGGAACGCGGGGAGAAAAGAAATTGTCGGGCACGAGAAGAAGAAGGATCCGAGTAAACGAGTTCCCGGCGCGCTCTTGAAATCCCCCGGGGAGTAATAATAACGAGCGGGCAAGTAGATCGCGAGGTCAGGGCATTTGCTTCGATTAATAGCGGATTAGCCGGCTAACTCTGTCCGGCAACAAGAACAGCTGGTCGTGAACGACAACGACGACCACTTCATGGGAAACAACTTCCGAGCTGGAATAGGAATAGACGAGACGCCGTGTATGTTTTATCCTCTATACTCGAGCAGAGAGGAGAAAGAGTTAATGAAATTAGATGGATACTGTAAAAATACGAAAAAGTTGAGAAAACGAAAAGGGAAAAGGAAGGAATGAAAAAGAGGAAGAATACGTGGTAGATACGATAAAAATTTAGAAAAATAAAATATTTCGCTAAAATAATGAAGAAGAAGGGCGAGAGAAAAGGAGCAAAGAGATCAAGGATGGAGGGAAAACAAGTGAAGGGAGAGAAAAAAAAAAGAAGAAGAAGAAAAAGTGTCGAGCCGCTTCTGGCGTCCAGAAATATATTTAGCTCGGGTTGTTCTTCCGTTCGTAGCGTGCAACCGCTGCCGGAAAACTCAAAGCGCCTACCTTCGTGGAATAATTAAATCGGCTCGCGAAGAGTGGCCGAGAAACCCTCCAGGGAATGGCAAAATGGCCATCACGAGTTTCTACGTCACGCGCATCCTGGACCACAGTCGGCCCCAAAGATTTACTCGATTTTCGACCCCGCCGATTTTTGCCACGCGCTTCCCTCCCTTCGCTTTTAATTCTTTCTCCAGACTTCGGATGCATAAACAGAAGAGATCGTTGACGATTCAGCAAATTGTAGACGATTACACCGATAGATTTAACATATTGGGTATGCGACGCTTGTCTGAATTACACGCCGCAGAAAGTATTTTTCACACTAATTTTACTGCCAAGAAGATCGATGATTTGATCGAGCTTGTGCCTCGTTCTTTGGGAACGAGAGTTCCCAAGAGTTTTAGAGGCAGTGAACGCGAATTAAGTAAAGATTTAATAAAGAAAGGAATGAAAGTTTCTAGAGCAGGAAATGCAGTGGAAAAAAATTTTGGACCGATAAATTGAGAGAGGGAACGCAGACATCGCGTTTTTCCTCGTTGGTCATTCATTTCAGTCGTTTCGTTTAATAGTCACGTGGGAGTGAGAGACGTCGGGGAGAGAGAGAGGAGGATTCATTGAAATTACGGGAGAGAGGGTAGAGGGAGGTTGAAGTTGGAAAGAGAGTCACGTCGAGTAGCGAATTAAATCTCATCACCCTGATCGAGAGGAGGAAGGTATAGCTTGACCCAGTGACACGGATGGCTAGAGTACACGTTGATGCTCGAACAAAAATTAGTGAATATCATAAACAATGAAAAATTGTCCCTGTATGCGTAGATCTCGCTCATCGACTCGATCCTTTTTCACGCCAAGAGAAATTCTCTGTGTATCTTGACGATTTAAACGAATCTTCTCTTCCTCGTCTAAATCCTACCTTTTCCTCCAATTTTGAAATTGCAACGCTCTCTAATTACCATTAACATCGAACTACGTGTAAATTACAATTACGATTACTGAACTTGCTGAATTACGAGTGGCTGACGCTTATTCTCACGTTGATTTACGTAAGTAGCGTAAATTGCGTCAGCTCCGACACGCGTTAACCCGGTACACGCCTACTTGGACAATGAAACGTTGGATAAAACGCGAGAAATCGGTTTGGTGGACACGCTCATTCGATCGGCCACGTGCGTTTTTCGTCAATTAACCGAAGTTTCATCGACATCCCTTCCGGATTTCCTAATTTTCCTGTTTGAATTTTCCTGAGAATTTACGTCTATGCGAAAACATAACGTAAAACAGCGTAAATTTAAAGGTGCATAAATTTGTATCGTGTATTCTCTTTCTTTCGAATCGAACGATACGTATATCTGCCTAAAATAACTGGTGGAAAGCGTATCGCGATTGTTACGACGAAGGCCAATATCTCATGCCAATCATAATCGCGTTTGGATATTTTCCAGCTCAAAATAAGTCGGTATTGTACGATTAAAAAATCGTTTTGTCGATTAATAATCGTCTCGAACCGCCACGTTTATTAATCCGCTCTTCTTATTATTCGAACAATCGTATTGGACGGTATTATTCGACTTCGAGATGAATAGAGCGTACGGTATAGCTCGAAGTATCGGCGAGAGGACAGAGTCGTCGCTCTTTTCTGTCGCGCTACCGACTCAGTCTGTGTCGCGCGATCGTACAACGCGTGTCGACGATTCACGCTCGTCCTTTATCTCTTGGAATTATTTCTTTTGTTCGCGATTTTAATCCCTTCGTTGTGTTACTGGTGCACACTGTGGAATTTTTAAAACTTTACGAGGAAACTGGATTACGGAATTGGAAAAATAGATCGGAGGGAAAGAAATCAAAGAAGATACGAAGTTTGGAACACGTTTTCATGAGAATTCGGAAGGAGAATCCGAAGATCTGGAAAAAAATTGGTAAATTTTTTGCTCAGTGCGGAGTGACGTGGTTCGAGCGTGGATTTTAGAAAAGTGGACGTACTACCTCGATGCCAACTTTATTTTTAACCCTTTGAAAACGGCAGTTGAATGGGAGAGCCGCGTCACGAAGCGGAGATATTCTATTATGTCTGAATGAAGGAAGCGCGTCCGCGGTTTGGAGAAGGAAGATATCGAAAGATTCGAAGGAGCACTGTTGAACTTCTTCTTTTGTTGCCTTCTATGTGTTTAAAAAAAAATCTTTTGTCCGTTTATTAATCGATAGTTCATTATTCCTCCCATTCGAGTGTGATCTCGAACGAGGAATTAGCAAGGCAATTGAATCGTTAAATTTTTTATTATTCGTGCTAATCTCGTTCCGAGAAATCTACTCGTTCGAAATAAGTGTTTGGAGGATAACGATTTCGAGCAATTTATATCTTCGAAAGAGTTCAACCGGTCGACCACCGAGGTTGTTCGCCAGGTTACAATTTTAGAAGCGGACAGATAGAAAGAAGGATTGTACGCCGCGGGTATCGTAGACCGAGATTCGACATAAGACGATTCCCGCCCAGAATACGGCGGTTCGATTTCGCGTACGAGAGAATCTCGTGGCCAGAAATAAATTTGACCGTAAGCGAGCGGGTATCTCGGTGTCGACGATCGATTCTGTTCGAGTATTGACTCGAGGCAACGTGACAAATACCTTTCTTAGCGCTCGACAACTCGATTTAACATTTATGGATGCGACGTCAATCAATTTTAATTCAGCATTAACGTTGATTAAAATTTCATAAGTATTCCTCGCGAACAGGAAAGAACGTCGTCGCGTATAATTTTAATAGGTCGATTAAACTTGTGATGTTTCCATCATTCATATGTTCAGAGTTGGAATATTTCTTTTTTTTTTTTTAATTAAACTAGTCGAATATTCTAGTATTTACTCGACACTTTTAATCGTCCCCTAGATCCTGCGTTCGAATGTTCGCATCACGTCTAATATTACAGGACGAACCGAAATAAACTTTGCACGAGTGCATACGGTAGTCCACGTACGCGTACCTATTCATCACACTTGCGCATAGGCGTGTATACGTATAGAGAAACCGCGATCCACATGCACAAGTGGACCGTCAGAAACATACATTGCCACCTCATCGCACGCGACACGTCTTGCTTATTTGCAAAACTATGACTCGTTGATCGGTATTATCGCGAGCGGCGACGATAGGTCGGCCCGGTTGTTCCTTCGAGTTTCCGTCCGTTCGAATAATCAATTTCCGTAAAATCATTTTCCTGTATCGTCATTCCTGTGGATTGAAAGTTACATAAAATTGTCCCGTTACTATTATTATCGCGTTACTGATTGACAACAGCAACGATACGACGAAACGCGCAAAAGCTTATCTCTAAAGAGTTAATAGAAAAATTAACGATACGGGAAAAAAAGAAGATTGCAAAAGTCGAAACTGTTTTTTTATTATTACTCTCGATGGATTGTGTAATGCCATTAAGAGAAGAAGACTTCTCTAAGCGGAAATAGCGTCGTTTGTCATCACCGTGCTGCTTGTTTTAAGCTGGCAGCCGATCAATCAGCCATTGCGTTTTTTTTAATTTATTATTGACGCAGTTTTTTAATCGGGAACCGATATTAAAACACATACTCGCTCGTGTTATTCCAACCATTTAAACGGTCTGAAATACACGAAACTTTTAAGGTACTATTAACTCGAAGAACACTTTCGACGAAACTTGAAAAGACGTTCGTCCAATTCGTCGATTTATCGAAAAGTTTCCCTGTAAATTTAAGGCGTTACACGCTCTCTCTCTATCATCGTCCATGATAATCGATCAGCTCCTCTTCTTCCCGCTTATCGATAAAACTCGACGACAAGCGGAAGTTTTGGGCCAACCTAAGAAACTGAAAAACAATCAGAGATAAAAAAAAGGAAGACGATAGATATTAAATAGTTTATTATGGAAACATTCCATAATTACTAAGAACCAATATATTTCGTTTTCCCGAATTTCACTTTGTTCTTTTTTTCACACGATAATAACACGTGACTCGTAAAATTCGACTTCGTTTCTCGAGCTCGTTTCTAATCGTTCGTTCGATCGGTTTATTCCCGGTCTTCGTATTTCTTTTTCGGGAAGAGGAGAATACGACGAGTCGAGTAGGCAGCAATAAAGAATTTAATATAACGCCCGAGACTGTGGACAGATGACGATGTTGTTAAGCCTAAAAACTGCTTCGAGTTGGCGACGAATTCTTGAGGAAAATACGGGGTAGGGAAGAGGGCCCAGTGAGCGACTTTTCGACCGTCTATTTCGAGAGAACGAAAACGCGCAAACCCTCGTGCTGATCGTTTTACATATTATCACGATTCCATCTGCGTACGCGGGTTTTCGCGTTGACCGCGAGAACCGAAGACTCGTGCAGCCTTGGAATTAAGTAAACTATCGTTTCTCGTAACACCGCCAATTTCTCTCCTTTGCATATTTGTGATACGGACATTTTACGCGGAGGATTTCTTCGACGAAATTTATGCAATTTCTCAACGTTCCTAATATTGAACTCGTTTGTTACAGAAGCGAGTGTTATTGATACTCGATGGATATTAATACTCGATTATAACTGAAAATATTGATAAATGACGTCGAAAAATTTTATATCGATGCTTTTCCAAGCGATTGTGATATATATATATATATATAAAAATCGAATAATTGACGTAGATTGATGCCAAGAATCGATAGACCGTATCAGCGAAAAATACACGGCTATCCTTGAAATCGATTTTTCCTTCTCTTTCGCACGTTGCATTAAGAAGCTATTTATAACGACATCCCTTCTTGCCTCGGTCCGTGAAACTGTCTGAACTAATTTCCTTCTCTACCATCACACCTCGATCTGTATTCTTTCCACGGCATCGTCCCACTTTTCCCTCGATGATAAGCAAATTAAAGATTCGCTCGAAACGCATCGATGCGTTTTAGCCGAGTCTTAGCAGGGAAAGTAATTAATATTAACTCGCGAATAACTGTATTTACCAACAATTTCACACCATGATCAGAGTCATGCCATGATTAAAACAAACTATTTCTCCATCTTCTTAAACGCTTATAATTTATCTCCTCCAAGAATAACGATGACAATCGAACCTTGTTCATCCATATTCATTTTTCGTGAAAATTACGTGGAAAAACGAGAATATAAATAAAAAAGAAGGAATGGAGGAGGGGGGAAAAAAAAAGACAGGAGATAATTACATACTCGCGGAAACCCAACGTTCCGTGTAGTTGCAATGGTTCCGATCACGGGATTGACACCGTTTACAGCGTATCGATATTGGCTCGGCCGCTATTTTTAGTGGGCCGTATCGTATTCTAACGATGCAAACCGCAAACGTGACCGAGTTATGCGACGTTGAGAGTCCCTTCTACGTAGAAACGAAGCGTGCACACGGCTACGTGACAAGCTCACACGCGGCCCATTACGATATACACTTATCAGTCAACAATGTCCGATCGGAGCCGTGTGTACTGTCAATCGTTCGAGTTCGACGGTCGTCGATTATCCGATCCTCTTTTGGAGTCGTTCCAGGAAACGATCGTGTTCCCTCTCGCAAGACTCGTGTCGAGTTCTCATTCTTGTCGAATCAACGTTTCGATGGTTCGGCGCGTGTCGTTCGAAGCGTGTGGATTCGGCCGTTTTGACGGATCTATCTTTTTTTTCGCGCGAATCGTTCGAAAGAAGTATTGATACGAGGCGCGCGTGGGCGTCCCAGTTCGCCGAGGTTGCGGATAATATAACGTTCCATGTTTGCGATCTTGTTTCGAAGCGGTGCGGAGTAAATAATATCGTTTACGATATTGTTTTCCAGTTGTCTCTAGATGGATTGGGGGAAAAAGTAGGTGGTGCCGTTATCACGGGCTTAAGCGATTCAGATATCGGATAGGAAATAGGCAAGGTTGTTGTGCACAGGTCGCTGATTCACGTTTCGCGAAATGGTGGGCGGAAATCAGGTCGAGGGAAATATATACTTTATTTTTATTGATGCAATGTTCATGGATGCGCGTACATGTTTCAAAATATTAGACAATCGTTCGCCCATGAGAATATTCGTTTTTGAAGGTTACATCATATTCCTGTAAAGAATTTATATACTTTTCGCCATTGCGTCACCTCGCCTAGTTATATTTAGAGTATGCCGAGTGGTATCTACCGCGATCTTTTAGGATCTTAGCTAGCCGAAGGTTAGGAAAATATATGACGGTGATTACGAGACACATTCTTTGTTCTTCAACTTCGATCGTGAAACGAAACGCGGCTCGAGACTATTTCCTCGCTTATCACACGTGTGCTCGGCGAAGGAACCGAAACCCGTGCGCGCACTCGTGATTTATAGAAACAAATATTTGTGCCCGACATACGACGAGCAGATACTTGCAAATGTAAATGTGACTAAAAAAACAAAAAAAAAAAAAAAAAAAAAAAAAGAAATTCATTCGAGTGAAAGTAGCGAGGATCGTTAAGCGATCGTTGACATTTATAGGATGGGCTTCGACAATGTCTTTTACAGACATCGACAAACTCTAATAACACAACCGACAGTTTAAGACTTAAGACAGAACTCGACGAAGATATGTTGTCGTCGATTAGAGAAACACAAATAAATTTCGAAAGGAATAGTACGTCCAATCTAATATGAGAAGATACAACTATAGTAGTTAGTCGATATAATAAGAGAACTTTGGTAAGAACGTTCCGATTTTTTTTAAACTTTGTACATTTTTAGGGAATCTATAATTTTTTATTATTATTATTATTATTATGATTCTTCGGGATAAAAACATTCTTTAAACGTTAATTTGGGCTTTCTTTTTTTCGAATCGAGTTATCTTTATAGTACAAAAAAAATTCGAATGAAAAATGAAAGATTAAAGTTTTTTTTTATATGTTGTTAAAATAGTTGTGCAAAGTTTAATTAAAAAAACGTTCTCGTATTACCACTCTTGCATCAAGAAAATTTTACTGGGAAATCATTAAAGAATATACGAAACTTTTATTACAAAACTAGAATAGAAATAGATAAAATGACAATGGGATAATTTAATAATATTAGCAGATATCGCACTTCGTGCTCTTCGAACGTTGCTTTATCAATTATTTATCATTCTTTATTTAATCCAATAATAATAACTCGAAAAATCAATATTAACCCTTTGCGCTCCAACGGTGATTCTCAGGCACCACTCGGTGTAACGCGATAACTCCAGAGGTGATTCTCCGCCATCACTTGGATTGATGCAGCAATTCGAACAATATTTATTTATGTTTGATTTTTTTAAAATATCGCTTCATGAATAGATTCCTAAGCTCTTTAAATGTAAACTTATAAAGTGTAGAATAATATACTATCAAATGATTAGATTTTTTTATCTAAAATTGGACTGTGATCGCGGATCGAACTACATATTCGACGTTAGTCCGAGTCGTGGCGATAGTAATATTATTTTCAAAGTTTCTGAGTTTTGTAAGGAATACTGTAATGAATTAGTGGAGATGAGTGATTTGATTTTTCGTTATTAAATAACGAAATTATTTCTATTCATTAAGAAGAAATTTACGATAGAGAGAAGGAAAATAGTGATAAAAATAGAGATATAGTATAAGAAGATGAAAAATAAGAATAATAGACAATAAATGAGAATATGTTATTGGGATTGTAAGCTTCTAACGATATTTTATTGTGATATTTGCCTTGACAAACTTTCTATTATTAAAATGTCACACAATATAGATTTTTAATATTCAACAAATATTCAATAAATTATCTTCCTTTATATGTAATAGATTTATATAAATAGACAGGTAAAATATTAAAATATAAAAGTTTATACGTTAATTTGCGTGTGAAATCATTTTAAGTTAGCTAAGAGATTCACCGAACGGGTACGAAAAATCGTCTGGAGTTGTTGGTTCGTCCGAGCGAAGAAAGGCTCGGGGCGCAAAGGGTTAAAACATATAAAAAAGAAATCGGACGGTTAAGCGTTCTCGAAGAAATACACACGATCATTATTTAAGAAGAAAGAGTATAATTTAATTTATATTGCAATCTATCGAAAGTCTCTCGTCATTGAAAGTCAGGAACGCGTGACAGTGATTCGGCGGAAAAGACGGACGTGACAGAGGCAAGACCTCCATCAACGGAAATAGAAAGCGCGAATTCTCGTCGCGACGATTTACGTAAAAGCATGGACGAGGATATCTCTCTCGCCGACGTATTCTCCGTATTCCAGCGAGGTCTTTGACAACGTGGCACAGGGGCAGAATGCGGGATTGAACGTTTTGAAGAATGATCGTCGGTTAGTTGCCAAACGTACGATGTCCAGTCGGAGACAAAGAGAGATCCACACCGGGAATACAAATTTCCCTCTGCTGGTTAAGGATACGGTGGAAAAGGGCGGGAGGGGAGGGAGAACGTGAGGTACGCGTAACGTGCGTAGCTTGCAGCGATTCGAGCACGATCGAAGCCGTGCACGCACGCCTGGTCACGGCCCCTGGTACGCACGCATTTGCATACGCGTAGCAATGCAGGGTGAAAGTACCGATACCGTGTCGCGTTCTACCTCAGGTACAAAACGTTCGATGGACGATTTCTTATCCTTCTCATCAAGTTTAGCAAGTTAGTTGTTGGGAAATTTGGAAAAAGATGATTGTAAGGAGGGACAATTATCATGTATATTTTCTCATCGGCTGTAATAATTATTTTATTGTTAAACGGTAGCTCGAGAATATACGATAGAAAAAAATCATTTTTTCTATTATGCTCTATCGTGTTGACGACAAAAGGATGAGATTCGTAGGATGCGATCTCTTCTGTTTCACCTCGTATTGCGATTCGAAAATATGTTTCCACGTTGGATGGAAGTACTAATTTATATTTATCTTCTTTCAGATCGCGGTGTCCGTTGCTCGTGGTGTACATCGAGGAACGCAAAGATGTAGCTCGATCGACCGTCACCGTCGCGTGATCATCAAGAATCGAATACCACCGCGGTAACAGTGGACATACTTATCTATAATTAAACTATATAACGCTGACAGTGCACGCTTATTCTCGCGTTGAATACCAGTTGAGCATCTGAATCTCTACAAGAGCAAACAACGATCTCCTCCTATTTATTCGATGCCCGCTAAAATAATACTCGGCTTTTGAACGTTGGAAAAAGGATCGATCGGATTCGAAAAAAAAAAAAAAGAAAGAAAGAGGAGGAATAATAATAAAAAGGAATTGGAGGATGGGGGGACACGCAGAGGGAGCGAGGATCGCGTGGTCAGCGGCGCGACTTCCGTCGTGCCCGTGGAGAACGAGATTCTTAGGCCAGCTGGCCTGAGATATGCCAGCAGCAACAGACTTGGTAATCACGGAACCATCGAGAACGGTGTCATCCTCGTCATCGTCACCCTCGTCCTCATCGTCATCGAGGCTCGGAACGGAAACGGCGAGGTGTTCTGGGGGCGGTATCGGTGGCCGACAGCTGGCGGCAGAGATCGAGACGATCGAGCGCCGGGTCTGCGCGACCCGACGCGACCTCTTCGTACCCGTGACCGTCGATCCTCGGCCCAGTCGGGCCGTCCACTGTCCCGATCTAAACGCCTGTTTGGTGAACGAGTCCCGATCCGGCCGCGACCAGATCGATTGTCAGGCGATCCACTTCGGGTACGCGATCCCCGTGAACGTGGTCCCCCTGGGAAGCGATCCACGGCTCGCCGAGCTCATCTTGGACCACTCGACCGAGTTGAGCAGACGTGCCGCGAGCTTCTTGCTTGAGCACCATCCTCAGCTGCGTCAGCAGCGGCAGACACAGCGGGAGCGTTGCCCAAGCATGGCGGCAACCGCGAAGCACGATCTGCGACAGAAATTTCCGACGGACACCTCGACGTCCGGTGACGAGGACATCGCGGCGATCGCGAAACAGATCAGCGACCACGCGGAGGCCATCTATCAGACTTGGAAGAGCCGTGGGTTAGCTCCGACCGAGATATTGAACTGTCACAGCAATGCCACGGCAGCGGACAAGTTCGGAACTGCTCTCACGCCGAGTTCCGCGTCGAACACCGCGAACAATACTGGGAAGAGTTCGCCAACGAGCGGTACACCGGCTGTCGATATACTGAGCCAAACGCCGAATCTCGATAACGGAAATTTGGAGAAGCTGGTGAACAATTTCGTGGTGGAGGACAAAGCCAGGTTAGCCGCGTCGAGGCAGAGGTCGCCGTCAAAGACTCTACCCTCGTCGATACAGTTCGCGCTAGAGAAGTTCGAGAAGAACTCGATGCAGCAACAACAGCAACCGCAGACCTCACCGTTGAAGAGCAGTAACGCGGTTGGCGGAGGTCAAGGAAAGGCGAAGCAAGCAACTATTCTGTTGTCCCCGACCTCTCCGTTCACGAACAAACCTTCGCAGATAGTGAAGCCTCAGGTTTCCCCGAAAACTCCCGGCGCGCATCATCGGGAAGTGTTTTTGGAAACTATAGAGACTACTTTTCCCGCGGATATCACCCCTTCGAAGATCGGTGCAGCAAAAGAGGCCAACGAGTACGGTGATCGCCTCTCCCAATCTCGACGATTCCTCGACGAATTCAGGTTTGACCACTTGGCCCCTGAAGAACAAGTTGAACGACAATAAGAGAATAACGGATCCTTGTAGATCGCCTCAACAGGAAAGCAAATCGTTGCCGAACAAGGAGGAACAAAAGAGGAACAGCGGTTCTAATTCGAGCGCGTACCTGGACGAGGTTGCACGCGAGGAGGAAAGACTGATAAACGCTTTGAAGACGGGGTCGGTGATCAGTGAGGAGCCCGTGGAGAGGACGGTGCCTTTGACTCGTCAGAAACCCGCGATCAAGAGGGAGAAACCGAAGGTGGAGCCCGTTAAACCGATAATCATCGGTCACAATCATCATGGAAGCGGCCTGGTCCCCACTTCCGCCACTATGGTGAACAACGTGACGTCCACGACACCGGGAAGCAACGCTGGTGCAACGTCGGACGCGAAATCTCTGAGCAAGGATGATCTGTCCAACATGTCGGTGGTGGATTACGCGAAAGTCAGATACAGAGCGGCTCAGCAAAATCCTCCGACTCAACAGAGGTTGGAGGAGCAGAGGACGAACAACAACAACAGTTTCAATTCTACGGAGCAGTTAGTGTCGACCACGAGGTCTAAATTCGAGACGGAGATACAGAAGGACAAGGAAGCGAATAAAGAGGAGAAGGATCCTGTCACGTCTAGATGGGGGCCTAGAATCAATTCACCCAGGCCAAGAATCGAACAAGTACCTCATCCGGAATTGACCACGCAACAGAAGCAGCATATTAGAGCTGCAGCCGCAACTGGAACCGGGAACAATCCTATCAGACCGTTTTTAACCAGGGGATCCGTCGCTGAACGCGTATTGATCTTCGAGAAGTGCCCGAGCGAGCTTTTGCTCGACAAACGAGGGCCACGACAACCGGCCATCAACACTTGGAGAACCGGACACGAGGTTCAAAACAAGGCTCAGGTAAATCGACGCTTACCACGACCCACAATTATCGTTTCATTCTTAACTTTTGTCTTACATTTTCGAATACTTAACGTTAGAGAGATGTTTTTCGCTACACAAAAAAAAAAAGAAAAAAAGAGAAAATACAAAATCGATCCACGGATACGGAAGCGGAGGAAGATTTAGAAGAGGTCCGTTTAAAAAATCGAGAAGAGTTCGAAAATTTTACAAGATCGTGCAATTATATATTGATTTACACGTGGATGCATAAAGAAAATCCTGCGAAAGACGAGCCACGTTTTCCTGGAAGAGATGCCTAATTCGGCCGGACGAGACTGTCGAGACCTCGAAGAGCTTGCACGACGATCGGGAAGACGTGTCTTCTCTCGTATGTTCTCGCCACTCTGGGTGGCTTATATCGGGCGTTTTGGTCGGCGTCCAAATTCCTCCTTCCCTGGGAGGATGTTCGACCGGTCGACTCCTGCACTTTTGTCTCGAAACGAGTTCAAGATCTCTTCGCGTAGAGGTCGTTTCTGCATGCCTTTATCCGCGAGCTCCTCTTCTTCTATTCTTCTTCGTTATCGAAGCTTGTGCAGTTTGCACTTCGATTTTTTTTTTTCTTTTTTTTTCATTTCTGAACCCGTTTACACGATGTCAATGAATCGAAACATACGTGAAATTATGCTGTAAAGATATAAACAGTGTTGAGGTATCAAAGACCTCGCGATTATCAACATCATCACATTATTACTTTTACACGATTCCTCTAAAATAAATATCTTTCTTATTATCGAAACAACGTCTTCTCGGAAGACGCGTCATTCGAAAGTTAGTAAGAAACGCGAATTTAAATCGATCGAACGATTAAGAAAGAATAGTTCTCGGGAGTTACAAAGCTGGTCTGGATCAGGGCCAGAAAAAGGAGGATTATACCTGGCACGGTTGCCTGCCAAAAATTGTTATCGCCCTGGCTTTTCCTAGTCGAACATAGGTATAATTGTTTCGAGCGTGTCCATCGATCGTCCCGATCCTTTAATCTCTCCGGTAATTCTCATCGACCATTTTTTCCCCCCCTTTCTCCTAATTTAATTTAATCTCTCGATAACAAATCACCGATCTTAATCTAAACGAATTCCCTTTCGGTAATCAATCTTGATCTATATACCGTTGATAGGCCACGGGTTCTCCAATATGGCGGTGCTGAGCGGTGGAACAATGCACGTGGCCCGAGGGGCTTGGCTATTCCATTGTTGTTAAACGGTTATTACGTTCTCACTATGCTCTGATATCAACCTTGGATTCGCTCAAAGACATTCCTTCCCATCTATTTAGAAAATGAAATTGGTTTTTCGAGATTAACTCGAGATAATTATCGAGCCGATTCCTAGAAAGTTGATACCAATCTCTCGCCCGATTCGGTTGCAACGAACGATACGGACGAATGGAAACAATAAGATTCCTCGAATTCCAGCGTGCGTGGAATAAGTGAGAAACACGTAGATATTTATGGATGCAACGGGTAGCGGAGAGGCTGTAGCGATTTCTGACTCTGCACTCGCGCGGTGCATCGTCAATACGCGTAAGGGAACGTTCAACGAAATTCGTCTGTTTGGAAAAGAAAGGAAGAAAAAAAGAAGAAGGAGAAAAAAGCAACTAACGTGAAAACCGACGTAGATCCAGAAATCGATGGCGTTTGTTGACCAACGTCAGATTATTTTCTTATCCTTGCCACTGCACGCGAGTCCCTCTCGGCGAACCGCTCTGTTCCCATCAATTTTAATCGTTGAAAGAGAGGGCGAGAGAAAAATGGACAAGATCTGGAAGGAGAGAAGGCGCGGAGGAGAGGGCTCGATTAATTTAATCGACGTGGAGTAGAAACGCGGCGTGTCTCGTTTGTTTGGTCGCAGCTGAGTCATGTGCTCGGTTTTCGTTACGATTAAATGTTATTCGACCTCGAGGAGAGAAATAAAGTGGACCACCATGGCCATAAGTGGAAATGGCCAGCTCCCGGGGCCAGCTTATCGTCGTTGGTTAAATAATACTCGAGGCTCGTGATATTACGCGTCGGTGTTGTTTATTCGTTCAGGGTGGTCCATGCCCCGTGCGTTTTGGTGATTAACGAGCAAACGACGGTATTTCGGGGATATAGTTGCCGTAGAATTGCCGTGATTTCGTTCGGAATCACCGTGAGGGATTAACGATACGGGTTGAGAAGAACGGATCGAGGCGTCGATCGTGCGGTCAGGCAACGTTCCAGGTATAATTAAAAAATTCTTATTGGAAAAGACGCGCGCGGTGTTGCGTCTATATATCCACGTATGGAAAAACGCGAAGAGACACGGGCGTGAGATCTCGAGGTGGCGGAATGGCGAGAGGAAAATAGGAAAAAAAGTTCGAACGGCGAGAAATCGAATATCTGCGACTGACTCATTGTGCCAGCTCCTTATTGGATATGAGCGCTAGATTTTAAAAGGCCGTCGACAGTCGCCTTGAAGCCGAGTGTAACGCCGCTTATGGCTGAAAAGCGGTCCCCCGGCCAGGAAAGTTAATCCGCGACCGGCTACGTAAGAGTCGTTAGAATAATAGGAACCAGGAAGGAAACGATCTAGTATTCGATGTTCTTGAACGATGTACAGGTATCGAGTTTAAAATTCAAATATTCAAGTTCGAAAAGTTCAAACGTAAATATTTACATTTAAATTTAAATATTCATGGAGTTTTTTTCCCCCCGTATAAATATTCATGAATATTTTTTTTTTTCCGCATATTTTAAACGTTAAAAGCGTAAAACAAACTATTGTGCGTATTACTCCAGAGGTCTCGATGGATCCAATCGATGAATTAGATTCGCTTTCTGCCGCATCTCCACGCTTCCCTTCAACCCCCGCAAGAACATTGAATCGGGTGCTCGACGAAATGCCACTTCCATCACGGGTCCAATTAATTTAAAATATGTTTACGAAATTTAGCGTCCCCCTTCGAATGAACGGAGCTACCACGAAGGTAGTTTTCAAAGTGGAAAATAAAATTGAATGAAAATACCGAAGGTTCGATCGAACGGCGGTCGAAGGTCAAGTATTTGGTATCGGAACGGTCCTTGGCCGGTTGGCAGAGCTCGAAGGGCTCGATCGAGAGGCGCAGTCGAATTCGCTATGTCGATTGGAACGTTGATTGACGGTATCCCGCGTGTCACGCAGTGGACCGTGCCAAACACGAGGCCGTAATAATTGTTTCGATCATTTTGCCTAATCTATCCCAATGTCACGGGAGGTAAACGTGATCTGTTCCGGCATTTCACGACGATTCGCACCTTGATGATCGCAAACCTACTCGATTCGTACGTGTATACGCGTATATCGTAGCAATTGTTAGCTCTTTTCTTCCTATTTTACTTTTTTCTCTCGTTAAATTTCATCGAGCAATCGTATTTTTCACGTTAGATTTATTCGAGCCGAGGATATCGACGATTATCGTTTGGTTATTCGAGTGGACGTTGTCTTATTTTTACCGCGCTGAACGGCATGCATTATCGATCTTTTCTTAAACGGATTTCATCGAAGAAGCTCTACCGCTCTATTTTTATTACCTACAGTATTTTTTTTCTCTCGTCTATTATTACCGTTGCTGTCGTTAGCCTTTCCCTTATTTCTGGCGATCATTGACACCTTTTCTTCCCGATTTCTTCGTGGTTAAATAAAAAAAAAAAAAAAAAATACGACGCTTTTACAAATTTTCTTCGTTCTTCCTTCGTTGAAGAAAAAGAAAAAGATGGATCGTTGAACACTCAGCACGTGGAAACATCCTCTCCTCGTCCCGTGACCATGATGTTGGAAACAACAACGCGTAGAAGTGGCTCGTGATGTAATCATAGTCACATGGGCGAGGCGATGCATTAGCCGCGTTGGCCGACCTCTTTGCATTCTTCGGATCCTTGGCGTCGCGTAACAGGATGTCGCGTCCTTGGTGCGCCAATACCTTCGCTTCGAACCGAACGGTGCTTTCGAAGAAGCGTAAAATTATTCCTATACTGCTCGTCGAGGCGATCGATTAGCCACCTTTGAGAACCTCATCGATCTCTCGTAACCGGAAGCACGAACAATATAATGAGATCAGGATCGTGGCTCGCCGGTGTCCTTTGTTTGTAACGCGATAAAACGAACTTATGTAACGAGAGGAATTAAACACAGAGGAAATAAATAAAACTTTTCCTCCGCAACACCTTTCAAGAATTTATTTTTACGAGTATTTCTGTTTACCATAATTATAACTTGTATAAATTGCAATTTCGTTCGCGGATAATTAATTATCATGCCCGACTCGAGTGGTGCAAAATTGCAAGCACACAGTACGTTTCCCACGAAATCAGTACCCGTTGGACGGAGAAACGATTCGTGGTTGCGATTTTGCCATTTTTGCCACGGATCCAATCAGTTTCCCTGGAACGATGCTTGTTGGTTCTAGACGTACGCGAAAGACAAGACACAGCAAAAGAGCTTGCCACCGCACACGACACTCCAGAGGCACGTGAAAGCGAACAGAAACGTTCACATACCACGGTAAACGTTGATCCAAACCGTATACGATACAACACTGTTCGATTGATCGAGCAAACGAGCGATAAACGCGAAATATCTATCGGTCCATTTGCAGATTTTACTTTCCCGGAGGAAAACCTTTGCCGTTATCGCAAGTGGAGGCAACCATCGCGAGGATCACCGCTGCTTTTCAAGCTCTTCCCGGCCATCGTGCGTCTCGAGCCCAATTTCACGCTATAACGAAGGTACAAATATATTTTTTTCCTCCAAGATTGGCAATGGTGGTCCAAGATTTGATCTTGACCGTTCGATTATTCTCTCGCGTGGGCAACGGTTTCACGTGGGAAACTCGTAACTTTAACTCGTTTCCATTCGTTGGTGGGACACATAGCTGTAATATACAAAGGCGTATGATTTGTCTTGCAGGCATGCGACTTGCCGCTCTATTGGAAAGTGCCGCTTTTCCTCGCGGCTGGCGGAGATCAGACCGGCTACGTTGAGATGAACGCGTTCCTTGATTTTTGGAAAGAAGAGTAAGCAAAGAAAAGCTTGTAACTTCGAATTCTTCGAATTCGCGTTCTTTCTCTTCGATTGTTCGTACGCGAATAAATCAGGATATTCGAGCAGCGGACGTTTCTAATTTTAATTCTCAATTTCTTCTTTATTTCTTCCATTATAGTTTAACGATTATATTGTGGGGTTGACTGTTTGCAGAATATCGAACACCCACCACGACGCGGCGAGCAAGTTTATTCGAATCACAACCCGGGGCCAGAGGAACAATATACTGCCGGAGGATTTGATCCCCCTGGTGCAAGACGTAGTCGAGACCCATCCCGGTTTAACTTTTCTCAAAGAGGCTACTGAGTTCCATTCACGCTACGTACACACGGTTCGTATTCGCGCGATAAATATTTGCTGGATATTTCTCTCGTTTTCAAGACAAGGAGGTAGAGAGGGAGAGAGAGAGAGAGAGAGAGAGAGAGAAAAAGAAAAAAGATTCCACAGAGAATGGACCATACGATTTACGCAAGACGTGAATCGTCTTGAATTATTCAACGCGATCGTGCTCGCCTCGAGCAATTATCTTCTCGCTCGTTGGAAAATCATCTTAACGAATCGACGAGTATTTTATCATTTTTACGATTGGATATTGACCACTTATTAACAGTGGAATTCTTCCGTTCTTTTTCTCAGCTAAACTGGCTTCTGTATTTACACGGATTGTAGATTTGTACATTCAATATTGAGGAAACGGTTAACACGATGAAGTGTTATATTTAAAGTTCTTGGTTGATCGATCTTTTGATATATCTTCGTTTTGTCCAGGTGATCGCTAGGATATTTTACTGCGTGAATCGAAGCTGGAGCGGAAGAATTTCCGTGGCCGAGTTGCGGAGAAGCAATCTGCTCTCGGTGATCGCGATCCTCGAGCACGAGGAAGACATCAATCAAGTAACAGCTTACTTCAGCTATGAGCATTTCTATGTGATCTACTGCAAGTTCTGGGAGCTCGATCGCGATCACGATCTCTTCATCGACAAGACAGATCTCACAAAGCATAACGATCACGGTAAGAAACAAACACTTTGCTTAATATTCTCTGTAAATTTCGTTTACCAGGAAATTCATTTTCAACTCGAGTTGTGTTCTTAGCTCTTTCCAAACGTATGATCGCGAGAATATTCAGCGGCGCAGTGACCAGAGGTGGCGTGAAAAGCGGAAACGGCGTTCAACAGTCCCAGGATAAAATGAGTTACACGGAATTTGTCTGGTTCTTGTTAAGCGAGGAGGATAAAAATCACCCGACCGCTATTGAATATTGGTTCAGGTATAATGTGTCTAAGATTACATATATCGGGTGGACAATTACGTATGTTTCATTTCGGATGATCAATATATATAGGTGCATGGATCTCGATGGTGATGGATATTTGTCGATGTACGAATTGGAATATTTTTACGAAGAGCAATTGCATCGTATGGAGGCGATTGGATTGGAAACCTTGCCTTTCGAGGATTGCCTTTGTCAGGCAAGTCGAGTTAGAAATTAAATATTTATATATTCATTCTATTGTTTCCTCTATTTTATAAGTATGTTTTCACATGACTTTGTATAGATGTTAGATATGATCAAACCGGAAAAATCAGGAAAAATATCTCTAAGCGACTTGAAAAAGTGTAAAATGACCTCAATCTTCTTTGACACGTTCTTCAACCTCGAAAAGTACCTGGATCACGAGCAGAGAGATCCCTTCGCATCTGCCAGAGAACATGACCCTGATGGCCACGAGGTAAAGAGCTTTAGAAATTATTAGAAACAAGTAAATTCAATTTAGCAGGAAGAACAGTTGTTGTTAGTTGAGTATTTTACTGATATCCGTTATCGTTACGTTTTTTTTTTTTTTTTTTTTATTTCATTTGTAACAGCTGTCAGATTGGGACCGATTCGCAGCAGAGGAGTACGAATTGTTGGTCACCGAAGAGAGTGGTAACGAGCAAAACGAGCAAATGTAAGTATTGATTTCACGCAATTTATATTGCACATGGTTCATGCCATATAATCAGTATATGAATATTGTTCTCACTATCACTTATTAACGTTGATATATATGTCACGCATCAATGTATTAATCATTGTTTAATACTTAGTAAATCGAGATAAAATATTTATTTTATATACAATCAATCGGGGATTACTTTTGAAAAATAAGGATAAGAAAATTAAAAAATATTGGATATTATTATGCAAAACAATTATAGATGAATTCGTTTTATTTCGAAAGAAAGAAAGTTCTATTTCGCTATTTCGAGATATGAAACGGAAGTTATAGCTTTCGAATTGCGGCATGCGTTGTCATTAGATAGACAGTATGCCCCGCTGATCTAACAATTTCACCTTGTACTATGACCGTAATGGTACGATCTATGCGTTTTGTTGCAGGCTGTGTGATGATGAAATGTAACCATCATCTACAGCTCAGTAAGTAAATGAAACCAGAATTGCATGATATAGTTATGCACGATGCCCGTGTATGCATAATTTATTAATTAGAAAGTCGGCTAACTGCTTGTTTTTTTGTTCCATCTCTTTTTTTTTTTTTTTATTTTATTTTTCGTGTCGTCAACATATCATTTAAATTTTAAATTGCTCAAGTTGATCGTTAAAAATTATAAATTTTTACTATGACAAGTCGCTGCTCGAAAAAAAAAAAAAACATTCATAAACACAAAATGCTCCTTATATATTTATAAACCAACAGCAAGAATTGAAGTTTTTAATTTCAAATATTCGGAATTTTTTTTAAATTTATTGCTTTTTAGGATTATTGTTTTCGCTTTTACTAAAATATGATCATAATTTGCATCGTTTTTAATCAACTAATTGAATCTTACGTTATATTGTAGAATATTGTAGACCCTCTATTGTGGACCCTCTATAATTTACATATCATTTTTGATCTATGAAAAATAAAAATTTTATTTAACGCAAAAAGAAAAAAATATATATATTTTTTTCCTCAGGCCAAACGATTCCATATCGGAGGATGCGTTTTCTCCAAACTTGGAGATCCTGGATGGTGAATCCGTGGACATGGTTCAAGGCACAGATATCCAGTTTAAAGGATATTCTGATGATATATCTACAATTAATCCATTGGACTCTATTCACCAGCAATCGAAGAACCAATATTATGACAATGGTGATAGCGACGATTATGCTGAGAGTGATAATTGAATAAGGGAAAGTTGAACGTTATTCGGAAAGAGAAAGCAAAGAAAGAGGGAAATTATCTCTAGACGGAATTTAGTAGTTTAAACGCGTAGTTGTTTTCTATATAGTAAGAGTGTCGTGTAATCTTTTTGTGAACAGTCGTATATTATGATAAAATAATTCTCGGCGAATTATTCAATACGAATCCATTCGGTGATTTAGTCTGAGTAACTTCTTTAAAATACAAAAACATTCAAGAATAATTGATTTTAATATTCTATCTTATATTTAGAATTTATTACTTCAAAAAGATACCGATGAAATAAAACTTTGGATGTTTTTTTTTAAATATTAAACAATTTTTAATTGTTTGAGCTAAAAAAAAAAAATAACAAAAGGAAAGTATCATACGATCCTCTTTGAAGCAAAGAAGCTTTGATATCACCGAATCGATCCGTAGCTATGAATAATAGTCGAGAAGAAGATTCAGGCCACGGCACGACGATGTGTGATAAGCAAGCGTCATTGTTCAATCTCTCTATGATATACATGATATTGTGTACTTCACATTGTAAATAGACAGTAAATCACGAATCCTTATTTTTACTTAATGCGAGAAAATCACTTGAAAAAAATGCGAGTCTTTCAATTGCTGCAGCCATTTATAAGAAAATCGATTAAAAATAGTTCTAGAAATTAAAAAAAAATTCAATCATCAGTTTAATTATTTTGACAAATTATTTTCTTTTAATTCAAAAGAAGTTATTTTTTAGTCTAAAAAAAAAAAAAGAAAAAAAAAGAAAGAAAGAAAGAAAGAAAAGAAAAAGAAAAAATTAAATTGTTTGTAAGAACACGTTTCTCTAAAAGAAAATTTCGAGGCTGCAACAAATGGAAATTGCGTGTCAAAAGGTTCATAATCGTTGGATTTGCGAGTAAGGGGTGTTATTACCCTATGTAATCATCTTGTAAGTCATAGTGTTACACTGTACGCAAAATATTGCACGCAAGAAACATTCAAAGGATCGAGTGAGATTGTATCAGTAAAGTATTCTTCTAATTCGATCCGTTATAAAATCCATAAAGTGGGGTGTATCCTGTTTTTCGAACATTGCAGACTATGATCTATGATTGCTGTTTCTTTTCCACGTGTTTGCAGGTAATTTCTTACTTCAAATGATGAAAACAAGCCAAAGATGAGACGTGTTCCATTATCTTCGACACGAAGGTACAAAGGAAAATGAAGAAACAAAGAAACTGTGAACGCAGATGCTGCTATGAAATGATGAAACGTCGTCCTTTCCAACTAAGTGACATTTGTTTCGAGATTCAAAGGGATTTTGTGAAATTTCCCTTTAAGTGTTGGACGAGTGGACATAATTTTTTATAAGTTAAGCTTTATAGTGTTCTCCTCAAAATGATGCATTCTGAATATCATTGTTTTTCTTCTTCCTCTTTTTTTTTTTTCTTTTTAATTACTTTGATCGAGATTTTACGTAATTTTTAACTTGTTATTAAGAAATTATGGTTTAAAGTATGTAAATCTCCGATGATAAATGCAAGGAGATTCTATTTTTAGATTCCTTTTTGTTGGGAAAACACCATGAAGAACGTATGCGTTTCTAGACGATTATTGAAGAGCGTGTGGTGAGATTTTGTTGAAAGTGTCTACTGCCACAGCAAAGGACTCTTAAAACGCGGTTCGACTTAATCTAAGTTACAACATTGAAGATCAGAAGTTGTACCCTCTTATTTTTAATCATCTCTTACATACGTTTTAATTGTTACTGTTATATTAATTGCTCATCAGATTTTATTTCTGCGTGAATTCTACGACTTGTTGTTTCATTAAATAATAATTATACGACTGGTATATTGTTATTTTTAATTGATAAAAATGAAAGTACTCCGAGAAGTATAGGGTACAATTGATTTACGAGAATCCGCTTGAGCCGCCAAGACTGCTGGAATGTATATATTAATTTCGTCTTCGAGATTTATTTTAACGACGTATATATATAAAATAATATACTCTAGTCGAAATGTGTGCTATAATTCACATAATGAAGACCACGTGTGAGATGGCGAGTTAATTTTAGATCTATTTCGTGTTATTTGTTAATTAAACAGTGTTAAATTGCAAACAATGTAAATTGCATTGGTGAAAAATTCTTTGTCGTAAAGGATATTTAATCCTGGACCATACTACAAATAATCACTTTCAATATTAAGCTTGGAGAAATTCTAGAGAATTTACCAAAATAAATTCATAAATAATTCAATGATAATAAATACATATCGAAAATCGCATGGAATGATTGAATGTTCTATACTTAAATATTTGCATTAAAAGAGATAATGCTGAGATCGATATTTTTAAAATATAGTTAAATTATTCTTATTGATGTTAATATCGTATTTGTTCAGTTGATTATTAATAATTAGCTGTTTTTGAGAACCGCTTTTTAAACTGTCTAATCAAAAATTCGTATTTATCATGTTTCAATATTATAAAATATTGTTCCTTTACGTCGATGAATTTTCACGATTAGCAAAAAGAAATGAATAAAATGATAATGAAATAGTTATTCGATAGGAAAATCTGTTGCAAAATCGAATTCGTGAATTTCGTCGCAATATTTTTTAAGGATAAATAACCTTTTATTTGGTAATTTACCTATTAAGTTAATATCATTCGATATTTTATGATTAAAAAAGACAGGTTATTTTTAATGAAAAAGAAGATTCAAAACTTTCAATTGTATTTTTAAGAATGCAAATAAATTCAAGAAATGATTATAAATAAAACTCTCCAAATGAAAGGTTGATGTTTAAAGTTATTTAATTTAATTAATTTTTAATAGAGCTTTCCAAATAAAAGATTGATGTTTAAAGTTATTTAATTTCTCCATTGCGTTATCGCATTAAGAGAATGGTTTTTTTGCGAATGATCGCTTTTGTTGACTGTCCAAAGATGTAACTATTAACACTTACAATATATATCTTTTATATAGCTTATAATTTTTTTAATATATATATATACATATATGTATATGTATGTATATGTGCATATCACTTGGTAAAATTTCGTTGTGACAATGTAATGCGCATCGAATTTCTATTGAATGAAAATTAGACGAGAGAGACGTCTGATTATGTTATTCGTCATTGCATTTGGCCATGTTTTCGATTGTTATATTTATGATAGGTTTATCACTGTTCTAGAAATCTGTTACGTGATTTCTTAAATCGAGCGCCGTCTCTCCATGATTTCGTATTTTTTTCGAAGAAAGAAAAAGGAACGGTTATTATATATCCTTTTTTTTCATGAAAAAATCGAATTTATGGTTTAATTTCGCAAACGCGAGCTTAGACAGTCTCGATAATTAAACTCACGTTACTATTTACCCTATATTTTTATTTATATATTTTATCTGTGCATGAGTAGACAATTAAGGTAATTTTGCAAGTTAATAAAAATGAATGGTAAAAACTATCTTGAATAGAGTTTTTATTTTCTTTCCTTTTTTAATAACATTTTTTACTCAAATTATCCAATCGAAGAATATAAATTATTATATTTATAAATTATACGGTATAACTTTTGTCATAAATAAAATAGAAGCACTGATATATAAATTCATATAAAAATATTTATATACATGTAAAATAATATATTATCCATGATGTATGAATATGTACATAAAATATATACGTGATATTTAAATATAAAAAAAGTGAATATATATTAAATGTATATAGATACGATATATAAAAATTGGATTCAATAGACTTTGTTAATTTTTAATTTTTAATCAATAGATTAACCAATAATCAGATATCAGTATTAATTCTTGAATATAGAAATTGCAGAGCAAGTATAGACAAGGAGAATAAATATTAAGAGAAGGATGGAGATAGTGTAAAAATATGAAAATCAGCGCCATCTCTAGAGTGCCGCAAATTAAACACAATATAAACAAGGAAAACAAATATTTAGAAAAAGATAAAAGATTAGTACTTAACCTGTAGCGCCATCTCTTCGAAAAGTGCTCAAACTTGTCGTACATTGTTACTGATAATAAAGTAAACTTCTTATTAGCCTTTGATTAGTGGCGCCATCTCTTTAAAAAACTTTGAACTTTTTAGAGATGTACCAATAATAAAAATTCAAAAATTTTTTAAGAGATGGCGCCATTAGTTTATTTTTGCTGTCGATAACAATATGACAAGTTTGAACATTTTTCGAAAAGATGGCACTAGTGGCTAAATACTAATCTCTCTATCCTTTTTTAATATTTTCTTTCTTTGTTTAATTTGTGTTTAATCTGCGGCACTCTAGAGATGGCGCTGATTTCCATATTTTTACTCTATCTCTGTCCTTCTCTATTCTTTGTGTTTCCATATATCATATACGAATTGTTATATATATATATTTTATTTTCATATGCATTTTTTATATACATTTATTTTATACAGAATATCTCATTTAATATTATAACGTACATCAAAATGATAATATCAGCGCAGATACTGTATTTTTTTCAATCTTCTAGAATTAAAAAATAACAATTATGATTTAATTTTAAAATATAAAATAATTTTCGCGTTATTGAATTTCAACAATTAAATAAACTTTAATTATTTAAAATTGCATATCAAAATCTATAAAATCATATAAAAAGATATTCAATTTTAATGCTCTTTTCTAAATTTTAAAATTCAACTTAATTATATTGTATTACAATTGTGCTTCTATTTTATTTATGACAAAAGTTATATTGTAAAATATATATATAAAAAAGTATATACATTCTATGATTGGATAGAAAAAATGTTATTAAAAACGAATTCTAAATTACCAGGTGAATTAAAATATTCTTTTGATATCATATTTATTTATATATTAATTATCATTAATATTTCTATTATTACAGAAGTTTCATCATTATTTTCTTTAATTATAATTGCTGTATTATCTCTATGTTTTATTAATAGTTACAATGGTAAATTTGTATTTGATGATTCTGAAGCTATTGTACATAATGAAGATATACAAACTACTCCTTTAGTAGACATATTTAAAAATGATTTTTGGGGTACAAAACTGACCCATAAGCAAAGTCATAAATCATATAGACCACTTACAATTTTATCTTTTAGGTATATTTCTTTTTTTTTTAAATAGAAAAAATATATGTTTAAATATCCTTTTCCTTTTAAACAAATTGTTTATAGATTGCATTTTTGGCTTCGTGAAAGTATGATAGCTCAAGATTTTCATATAGTAAATATAATACTTCATGCTATTGTTTCCATGTTATTGTTACCAGTATTTAATATACTTTTAGACTCGAAAGAAAAAAGAACTGCATTTTATGCTACTGCATTGTTTGCTGTTCATCCAGTGCACACAGAAGCTGTATGTAATTTTAATTGCATTTATTTATTTAAAGTAAAAAATCACTTTTATTCCTTTAATTTAAATAAATACATAGGTTTCAGGTATTGTAGGCCGGGCAGAATTATTATGTGCTATATTTATGTGGATATCTATTATATGTTATTACTATTCAATCTATGCAAGAAGATTATTATACAGATGGCTCAGTATGTTTAGTTGTATCATATTTATTGCAACTGCAATGTTGTGCAAAGAAACAGGAATTACTGCAGTGGTATAAAATAATTTTTTATTAAGTAAATATGAAAATGTATTATTAATTATGTATATAAAATTATATATTTTTCTTTTTTTTAGGGAATTTGTTGTGTATATGATATTATAATAGTGAACAAAATATTTCCATATAATATAATTTTATTCATAATATCAAAACCTTCTTATGAACAAGTAAAAACTTTTATTAAACAGAAGCAAAAATTGTTAATTAGACTTTTTATACTTTTTACATCTGGTTTAATACTTATAATCTTAAGATTCAGTATAATGGGATTTAAAGCCCCAATTTTTCAACCTGTAGATAATCCAGCATCATTTATGCCCAATATATTTCTACGAATGTTAAATTATAGTTATATTTATTGTTTGAATATATGGTTATTAATATGTCCTGAGTGGCTGTGTTTTGATTGGTCGATGGGCTGTATACCTTTAATTAATTCTAATGATAAAAGAATAATTTTTGTTCTTTTATTCTGGCTAATACTTAGTGCAATGTTTATATATAGTTTTAATTCTTATCAGGACAAATTTTTAAGGTAATTATTTTAAGGTATATTTCATAAATTTATGAAATGATAAAGTAATGTAAGAAAATCATCTCTTTTTGCATTACAGATATTTAATTATGGGACTGACAATGCTTATTATTCCATTTCTACCAGCTAGTAATATTTTTTTTAATGTTGGTTTCGTTTTAGCAGAAAGAACATTATACATTCCTTCTGCTGGTTATTGTCTTTTACTTATTATAGGATTACAAAAACTTTGCAATCATATTCCTATGCAATATTTATTGTTAACATATATAACTTTAATTTCATTATTTTTTGTGAAATCATGGATAAGAAGTGACCAATGGAGAACTGAAACCACATTATTTCAATCAGCATTACATGTATGTCCATTAAATGCAAAAGTGCATTATAATATTGCAAAAAATGCTGCTGATGCTGGAAATTCTATATTAGCACAATATGAATATCAGGAAGCTTTAAGGTAATAACTTTATAGAAATAAAATCTAGAGCAAAATAATGATTTTTATATCTATTAAGTAGATTAAATCCTACATATGCTCAAGCTATGAACAATCTCGGAAATTTACTTAAAGATCAAGAAAAATATTTAGAAGCAGAGATATTGTTTAAACGAGCTATTGAATTGCAGTAAGTTTTATTATATCTAATTATTTAAAATTCTGAGTAATGAAAAATTTTACTTCTGTCAGAATTTTTCTATTTAGAATTACAAGTTGTAAATTTTTAGGGAAGATTTTGCCACTGCTTGGATGAACTTAGGTATTGTTTTGTCAGCATTAAAAAGATACGAAGAATCGGAGAAAAGTTATTTAACTGCTTTGACTCATAGAAACAAATATCCTGATTGTCTTTATAATTTGGGTGTGTTGGTTAGTAATAAAAGGATAATAACTTAAATTTAAAAAAAAAAATGTACATAATTTCTAAATAAATATATTTGTAGTATTTAGAACAGAAAAATTATGATAAAGCATTAAAAGCTTGGGATTCTGCTATTAAGCAAAGAAATACACATAGGAGAGCATGGACCAATATGATATTACTTCTTGATGATTTAGGTATATTAAAAAATTATTTCCATTTTAATATTATATATTTTATATATAAATAAATATCTTTTTATAGGTATGCGTGAAGATGCACTTAAAATAGCAAATCAAGCTTTACAATATTTACCAAATGACGCATCTATTTATTTTAATATTGCAAATATATTAGGAAAAGTAGGAAATTTTGTAGAGGCTGAAGTATATTTTAAAAATGCAATATCAAGAAATCCTAAAGATGCAATGTTTTATACGAATCTAGGTGTATTATATCACAGATGGAATAAATTTGATGAAGCAGAAAATATGTACAAAAGAGCATTAGAAATTAAACCAAAACTAAATAATGCAAATGAAAATTTGAGAAAATTATATTCTCTGAAATCTTCAATAAAGTAACTTATTTTTTAATATAAAAAATAGAATTTGATACATTCATATATCTATTTTTCCTTTTACGGCTTCAATATTCCGTGGATATGCGTATGCTTCGAAATTCCCTACTTTTTTACCATCAATATAATTGTAAGACTTAAAACAGCTATCACAGAAATAACAAGGATTATGTGGTATTCTTTCATGTTTCATAGTAATCCATTGTGCATTGTATACACCACATATCATGCAAAATTTGGAAGACATAGGTCTTAATCTGACTATTTGTGGATATGCAGATATTGCCAATTCATCATTGCAGTTAATCAACCTATAAGTGATAATAAAAAAATAACGTAAAAATACCTTATGTAAAAATAAGTAATTTTATTTAAAAAAAAATAGTTTATATATAATGCTTAAATTACCTAGCATCACTAAACACAATTAAATGTTCACAACCACCTTGATGCTTATATACCCATGGAAAACCAAATCTCAAGCATAATGAATCTATTCTACAATCTTCCATTGTAGCAATTTTGAAAGGTCCTAATCTTGGTCTTCTTTGTGCCCAATCAATAATTACTGCACTGTAATCAATATTTGTTGGACATCTCATATCATTATAAAAAGTGTCTTCGATAAAAAAGAATCCTGATTTGTAATACTCCTAATATAATAAAAAATATTTTAAATTATAAATATATAGAAACAATTAATGTATTAAATATAAAATAAGTTACTTTTGCCATAGGTCCTACTGCATTATCCAAATTCTCACTACATTCTTTAGAAATACTGTAATCAGCAATGCAAGATATTTTATCTCTTAATTGAGCAAGTGTTTGGGAGCCTAGAACAGCTATAACATTATTTAATCTACGTAATGACCCACATTCTTTTCTTGGTGCATTTCTTGCTTTTTGTGCAAAAGGATGATATATTCTAACAAAGACAAGAATATCCTGGCCAGGAACAGCACATGTTTCATATGTTCCTTCCTTTTTGGTATGATTCTAAAAAATAAAAATTATATATGAAATATATAATCTTTTCATTTTAAATTAAATACTTACTATAAATAATTCACTTTGGTATTTATATTGAAGTCGTTTAGTTTGTTGTTTTAATCTTTGTCTTAGTTTTTGAATTGTTTGTAACTCTACATCTTCTGGTTCTTGAGCATCGAATATATCTTTTTTCCTCATTTTTCTAATATTGGCTAATTTTGGAGCTTCTCCTTCCACTGTTAAATTATCAATGCTAAAAATAAATCTTTAATGTTAGAAATTTTTTTAAATTACAGAATAATTTAAAAAAATTTAAATTTAAAAATGATAGAAAACCTGCAATAATTTGTTAACATAGATAATTCTTCTTCTGCAAGTTCAACTCCCATCATTGACATAAAATTATCTTTATCTTTTTTCATAGATATAAAATAATCAGCTACTAGTTTTTTATAATTATCAAAATATTCTTTTATATCTACTTTTGGTGATGCAGTCTTATTATAAAGTCTATATACATCATCCATTATAATAAATTAGAGAAATATCTTTTTTCTTAATATATAATTCTCTCCTAATATATTTATTAAAATTTATGTGAGATTATTTAAAATCATTATAGAAAGTGACATATATAATGTCAAAGAAAAATAAACATTACTATTTTCAATATCCAAATTATATTTATATTTTAAAATATGAATTTTCATGCATTTTATTAATAAAATTTTTATTACTCAAAATAATTATATATAATCAATAATATATAAAATAAAAACTTAAGAATTTCACTATTCTTTTTAATGTTTAGATTATGTTTGGATCATTTTACAAGTACAGTATCTTTCAATATTTATAATATTATATTATTACATTATTATATTTTTTTATTGAAATAATTTAGTACCTTAACTTATATTTATTAATGAATTATATTAATATAAAATATTTATATTTATATTTGATTGCTGATATTAATTTTTTTTTTTTTTTTACAAAACTTAACCTTAAACAAACACCACTTCGATTGATTCTCTTACGACTAAAGGCAACCAAATTTTCATAGTTTAAAGAACGTATATACAATCGATATATCGTAATTTTCGATATAGAAGAATATGTTTCATTGAACCAAGTATAGATGTCACCACAATATAAAGTAGAACAGTAAGTATTATTCACAGAGATTTTTGAATTAGAATTTATTTTACGAAATTATTTTTTTATATTTTTTATATCTTTTGATATCATTTGATTACGAAAATTATAATTTTAATGAATTTAATGAATTAAAAATTCATGATACGAATAAATAAAGTTACTATATTTCAAGAGTATATTTTAATTTTTCATCATAATTATAATTCTGATCTGATAATACATCTAATCAAAAAAGATTCTATAATTCACGAGTAAGAAAGAAATATAATATAATCAAAAGAGTATGTGTATGTAAATAAGTATGTTTCGAGTCTATACGTGGAAAATAGAATAAGATAATAAACGCTTGACACTAGAATATACAATGAAGAGGCGTAAACCAGAGTTGCTCACGGTGCACTGCTCTCGCCAATGGTCCGTGTGAATGTGACTCCGCCTCTTAAGCGTGGCTAACTTTCCCTCCTAGTTCCACCGTGATTGTTGACCGTGTTTGGTCGAGCGTGCGCAGCAGAATACTGGCACATATACAACAGTAAAAGAGTGTAACTATACGAAAGTACTCGATATTCGATCACACGGATGCGCAGAAGTATGCGCGAAGCTTTAGTGTGAGCGGCCACCGATTGGTCGACCGACCACTTGCAGCCCTCTCATCTTTCATCCCTTTTCTTTTCATGTCTTTTTATATATTTCTCTTTCATTTTTACTATCTATCCTCTTTTAATCTTCTTTTCTCAGATTTAAACGTTTCTCTCTGCCTTCTATCTTGCTTATTCGTCTATAATCTTCACTTCTTTCCTATTCACTCTCGTTGCAACGAGTGTATGCACGATCATGCTTGCTTAAAACGAGTAGGTGGGTGCGTCCTTTCATGCACACGCATTCGACCATGAGATACGCACTCTATGTTAATTCGTGTGTGTAACATATGCATATACAGTAAGACAAAACATATACATGAAGCAGACGGGGGTCCAAGTTCTAAAGGCTACGCTACTAGTCGGAGAGGAGATTTCTTATTTCTGCTCTGGTAAATCTGTCGCCCCAGTCAGTGAGGCAGCGAAGGGCGAGCCGCGCACCATTGACCGTGTCCGTGCTTCTTTTTTCGTCTCGTCTAGCTGCGACTCATTCTTTCTTTTTCTTTCTTGTTCAGGTCTACGTTTCCTTTTTCCTTTCTCATTTCTTTTTTTATAGAACGTGAGTGGATACGGACACGGTACCCTGCACGCCGTTGCACCAGATTATTTACTGTTGCGCTAAATTGTCGCGTTTTTCCCTCGACAGCCGCGAGAACGCCTTCAGTGTCTCTCTTCAGTGCGCGTGAATGAAGGACGACGAAGGAAGGCGGCGTGGAACGTTTAAGTTCTTCATGCTCTTCACGCTACCATTCGATCTTCTAGTGTTCTCCATCTTTTACCTGGCTCACGCGCCTTTTTCGCATGAATGAAGCACTGTGGATGGTCGATTATTTTTCCGCTCGTTGCAGCTGTGCTAAGTGATTTATTGATGTTTCTCCAATTGAATTAATATTTCATTTCCGCTCGATACGTATGTCCAGTATCGAAAAATCTTATAAAATGAATGGCGGAATGTTACGTTACATGTATGTACAATAAAAAATGTGAAACGAAAAGAGATGCTAGTAATTGAAAGAACACGGTGGTGTATGGTGCAGAATAGAGTGCAGATGAGATAAGGTTATTTGATAAACATTGAAAGATATTTCTAAGATCGATAAATCGAAAGACAATAAGTAAATCAAGAAATTAATTTAGATAGGCTAAGTAAAGTAAAGAAAAGTTGTATTGAACGGAGTAAAGTTTGCAGAAGAACCGGAGGAACTGCGTTGCATGTAGCCGACGGATGCAAGGCTGCTCTTCCTGATGGATCCCATCGTGTTAGGTGAGAAATCGTCTCTATGTATACATCATATAATGATGAAGTTATAACTGTATAATCTAAATTTTTTCATAATTCTTTTTTGATAATTTATTTTTCGTTTATTATTGTTGAAACAGTCGAAGAAGAATTGTTGAATGATATATCAAAAAAAAAAAAACTAGAAGATTAATATAAATCAGAATTGAAAATTTGTCTAAAAACTTCATAAATTTACTACATGTAATGTTATTATATTCTATTCGTTATAAATTATTATATAGAAACAATAAATACAATAGAATTCTTTTATCAATCTTAATATTTCCTTTTTCCATGTGTCGATAATTGAAATTAGTGTCACGTTAATCATACAAATCAATTAATAGAATTATTCTCGTCTTATTTATAATAAAATCTCGAAATAATTAAATAATTAATAGGAGCTAATATGCGTATATGAACATACAATTTTCTTGCAAACATTCATGTCGACGACATGAATTTTTTTTCGTCTTTTAAATTTTCTCGTTCTTCTCCGAATTGTCCGTTGTGCGAAATGGATAGATCGAGTCTCGATGGTGCGCGACGTGTGTGGACATGTCAATCAACTTCGACCTAATTGAATTTATAATTAAATGAGACGTGGCGTTTGGTTGTATCTTGATGTGGCGCCGTCGCTCGCCATTTATTAATTTCGCGCAAATCGCGGATGATAGTGAAATAGGTTGCCGCAATCTGTCCACCAACACGAGCTCACTTAAACCATCGTGCACGCATTCGCGCCCTTTCAATTTTTTGTTTATAATCGTTATTAGCTAAATCTCTTTTATCAATTTTTTTTTATCGACAAACGACGTTCATCATTATTATCGAACAAAATATTTCGAGCATTTGATCGTGTGAATTATACATCGAATAGATCATTTCAAGCGCAAACAATTTAAAGAAACATTGACAAATAATGGAATAATTCGCGTGGTATAAACGGTTACGAATCGTTCCATTCATAGAAAGTATATTACTGTACTCATTTCTCCAGCAACCTTTGACCTTGCTGGGTCCCGGATGCCCTCCTCGGTTCCTTATCGCCCTGCTTTCGATCTTCTTTTTTCTCGCCTTCTGAAACTCTCGAGCAGTCGTAGCAACCGTACACAAGGCTGGTCGTTTAATAATTATGTCAGCAACGTTTTCTGGCTTGACGAATATCGAAGTGGACCGTTCTAACGAGACTGTTTCGCAGACGCTTCTCGAGGGGTATAATCTGTGCCATCAGATACCGGTGAACCTCCAGCCAACTGCGTATTTCTGTTGCCACGATGTTTGGAAATACGGCGAGAATTTGGTGTAATATATGTTATCATAACTCCTTCCTAACTTTTCCTCGATTAACCCTTTTCTTATCTTTAGGAAATTTTTTTTAAACAGAAAGAAAGGTGTGTGTATTTCGAAATGTTCTATTATATAAATCAGAATATAGTTAACTGGAAGAATGAGAACGATAATCGGAAAATGACACATTCAATCAATGATAATGAAGCGAGCGCATAATGACCTATATTTTGGTAATGTAGGATCATAAATCTCGACGTTCTACGTTTATTGTGACGCGTAAAACATTACCGATGACCTAGATCTAACATTACCCTTGCAACAATTTTCCACAGTAGACATGTGATATCTCGTATTCATTAAACAAATAACTCGAAAACCTCGTACAATTATTTACCTTATGATATCTCGCTACTATTCGAAAAAATCTATTTTTTTCGATTGAAAAATAAATCCAATTGAAATTTTATTCACTATGTTGGATATCATTAAACGAATTAAAATTAACGTTATGAATCATCATGGCCAGCGAAAATCGATGAATTTTCGCAAGGAATAATCGGAAAGAAAAACGATCGAAACCGAGGTGGTGTCCGTGATTTAAAACGCCAGTATTTATCGGGCTCTGGTTTTTTCTCCAATGACGTTGACAGTCTCTGAAGTCATTGACACCAATACACCCGTAGCCGTATGCACGGTTCAAGACCTCGATATGTAACGCGATACATTGGAAACATATTCCATAGATAATACCCGAGAGTATTTCTTTAAACCGAGTATATACGTGGGTGAGATTGGATGGACAATAAAAATTTGTCACGACACATTCGTAAAGAAGAACGATTAAACGGTTCTTTGTTATTTTGCACGATTGCGAAGCCATTTCGCAAAACTATCGTGCAGACAATGTTGAAATTCATCAATCGTGTTTAACAGTGCTCGTAATGTGTAACGTGTTATCGGAGAATAATCAACCGATTAATACGTTGGATGATGTTTAATTATTAAACGTGTAAGTTGAAAAGAATTTGGATATCTTACACGATAAACCGATTAATAAATAGATAGATAATTGATAATGCATATAATGATAATAGATAATAATAAATATTGATAGATGGACAAGTGTTTCACACACAGATAAATGAAATAATGAGACGATTTAGAATTTATGAAATTAATTGTGAAACGTCATTTGTTTTAATTAGCTAGTGATTATAATGTTGCTACAGATGATGAAACGATTTGGATAATAAAAGAATGCTCTTTGTTTTTGAAGTTTAAAATGGAAAACCAGATTGTATCTAGAGTGGAAAGATTCAGGCGAAGTCTTCGAAATTATATTGACATTGTCAGGAAACATGCGATTACAGATTCATTAGCGTTCAATTAGTACCGTTTGTTCTAGTTAAACAAGGAAACTAGCTTTTAAAGGGTCCAGTTGACAGAGGATTGTTCAAATAGTTGTACTAGCTTCTGGAGTTCTCCTGAGAGCTACCTAGGGATCGTTTGTTTGCGACTTCCTCTCAGAGAAATTGTTTCCAACGATTTCGGTCCTCTATGGGAGGATTTGAAAATTCTTTGAAAATCTTTTAAACACTTTGAACGTTTTTCATGTTATGGAGTAAAATAATGGAACGTTTTATTTCTTTGCGTAAACGTAAAAACAATCAGGTATAACAATGTTTATCGAATGTTTTTCACTTTGTCGAATAAAATACTGGATCGTTTTATTTTTTTTTTTCTATGTAAATTTAAAACAATTATATTAGATACAGCGATTATCTGAAAATATTAAAATTACCTTTATCTTAATTTTTAGAGAACGCGAAAGCTAATTTAAGCAGTTTGACACGATATCGCGAAGTACGTAATAAGTAGATTACCAGAAAACGTAAGAAACGATAATAATTTTTTATAGTTCAGTTAAGCAACACTTCGATGCGCCTTTATCGGCTTCATATTTTTGGAAGCTGTACAACATTGACCGAACAACTATTAGCACGAAAGATCGGTAAGAAATTTCTAATTCAGGAATTCAGGAAATACGAAGAAATGAACGAAGAAGAAGATAAAAAAAAAAAATAAAAAGATGCAAAAAGTTGTGTTCATCTTCGAACACGTATTGAAAACACGTATTAAAATGTAATTGCACAGCGATTTGGATATGGCAAGATGGAAAGTATCGTATGGACTATTAGATGCGGTATATAGTCACTCACAAACAACGTGAACGATCGTAAGGCGAAACGATGTATCGTTGACAAGTTATTACTTGCACGATTTGGACGTGAAGTTTTGCATACCCGTCTCGTGATTCAAAATCCTGGCGGTCCGCCACAGGAGATTCTTCTAATAGCCCATCCCAAAAACCTGTCGCGACTCTATAGCGTTTCAGAGTCGAGTAGCAATTTTCGTCTCGGCACAGAAGATGCTTTCAATTATGGCTTGCCGTTCGTACTTCGGTATTCATCTTAGCGCTCTTCTCTACGGGATCTTAACTCTCTCTTGATCCTGTTTTTCCGAGGTTTGAATAGACATCGTTGAAGGATATATTGGAAATGGAATGTTAACGTTAATTCCAGAAAGGGGAAATTTTATTTTTTTTTAATAATTCCAAAAACAGGTTAGGTTCTTATTTTTATCGATTTATTATTGCCAAAGGATATTGAATAATGTTTGAGTTTATTATTAAGAAATATCAAGTTAACCGGTTAAAAGATCTAAGGGAAAAAAGGGAACGTAAATTTCGACGGTGCGCGTTTTTTGTTCGTCGATCGAATATATTTCGGTCCCACTGTCATCGCGTATTCCAGATGTGAGACGGGCTCACGCACACGCGTGTGCGAGATAAATTTTGCACGGGTGTATTTTAGGTTGCACGAAGAAAGGTACGGTCTCTCCGAGGGAAAGGAAAAAGGAAGATTGGAAATTCGCGTGGGAAATTGTAGATCCGATCCTTTCAAGCGTCTATTCTAATAAATAAATAATTTATACCACGAATAAGGAACAAGTTACGAGTGGACTCGTTTATTTAAAAGATCGTGTTTCGAATCGCTCGTTAAACGATCAGAGTAGTCAACTATGGGTTGGTAATTCAAGCTCAAAAGGGGTGGACATTTACGAGGAACATAAACCAACAAAGAAGCATCGCTTTGACGAAGCCATGATTTTTCCAAAAAATTAATTATAGGTATCATGTTTTATTACAAAACAGAATGATTCGATTCGCGATTGGAAATCATCTTAATTGAGTTGCTCAACATACGCGTCTAGAAATCCGAAGAGCTATGATGAAACTATGTTCGATGGGGTCAAGCATTGGGGTTATCGTGAAAAATACCGCGATTAACGTATAATTAATTTCCTACTGCATCGGGTTGCATAAATTTCACGCTTATAAATAGATGTGATAATGTAGGAAAAAATTTCGAAAATTCTTTCGATGTCTACGACAATTCTTTCCTCAAGAGTTCGCGAAAAATATATTTCGTGAGTCAATTTACCGCTCGCGATAACGTGGGATGATTTACTACTATATTTGCACTGTAACAACTTCATGCGTGTCTCTCGGATAGAGCGCGATAAACAATTCGATTAAGACTACCAGCTTTGCCAGATTACTCAATCCAAATTATTCGGATTCTTTTCGTGTTAACATCGTTTGGCCAGTACCCAGGTTATGAAACCGCTGGAAATAATGATGAAACATGACAGGACTATTTTAAACGTCCGCAGGATATAACATTTACACGTGTTTATAAATCTAAACTCGTGCGTTCACTTGGTATTTCGCTAGCTATTTCGATTATAATCATATATAACCAATATTCACGCTGCAATTCGAGATAATTTTCATTCCGCGATACGATTTCGTGAATCGAAACTGGCTACGCGAGTCCAGCCTGTCAACCATCATTTCGTTGATTCAATTCACCGAACGCTACGCGTGGATTTCGAGGCAGAGATCGTGCTTTCTTCGAATCGTGCTTTCAACTTGTTCCACGTTCGCGCTGGAAAATTAAAGAGCTTTAATCTCCGGCGTTGGGGCGGACTAATCAGTGACATGTGCTCTCGGCCGGGAGAGCCACGAGGAAATTAAACGAAAAGATCCGTTTCTATAAAAGCGGAGCCGGTGGCCGACAAAGAGAGGCAGCACAGGGGTCGATAATTAGCGAGTGAGAATGGTAGACAAACACTGGTCGCGTTTCGGGCATCTATGTAAGCGGAACACGTGTTTTCGAGGGTGACACTGACATCCATCACTCGTCCGGTATACGCCCACATCACGGACTCGCGCGTTCGCCGTTCAACTTTTCTACTTATACCAACAGGGGCAATTTTTGCTCGTCCTTTTATCCTCGACAATTTGTTCCGCCTCCCCGGTATCGTTTTCGCAAATTTCCAGCTACCAAATTAGCCGTTGCTCCCCCCTCCGCCACGGTTCCCTGCTTTTTATCGTCTTCTTCTTAATCCCTTGATGAAGAAGGAACATGCGCCACCGAAAAATAATTGGAGGATCGTTTACGCGAATAACGCGCTCCCTCGAAACTGTTATAACTATAAATTGATATAAATTGAACCAGACGAATCGACTTGTATTTATTAGCGTGAGCTGTTTCGAGAAGAACGATTATGTTTGAATATAACGTATCTTTCGTCCGCGCCATGTTTGATTAAATTGATCGCCGACAGTCGGCCGAACACTCGCAACTGTCACAAAAATATTTTCGCGCTATCAATTTCGATCGTGTATTCGACTTCCATCGTTTCTCCAATATAATCCGCTATTGTTGCTATAAATTCGTCTGTTAACCTACGTTAACAGTGAGTTTCGTTGAAATTCGCTCGAAATTCTCCTCGTTCCACATTCTTCCCCTTTCATCCCTCTTCTTTCCGTCCGCGCGAATTTCTCGTATCTTTTCGAGAATCGAGGAAGATCGAGTGGACCCATACGTTTGCGGATCGTCACGTGGAACCGGCGATCTGGCTATTTCACGCGCGTGTACGCGCGTGAACGTCGCGGTGCACGCAATATTATTAGACTTTTTCTCCGCCACGCGGTGATGAATGGGCGAGATCAAAGGGTCCGACGCGTGTAGTCATTTTACACGCGTGTAATACACGTATCCACCGAAGAGGAGGAGGATGAACGGTGCACGCGCATGTATGCATGCGCACACATGCTCCGCACCGGAGGAAGATCTCTTCCCCGTTCGGGACATCCTTGCTTTTTGTCTTATCCGCAACTTGTTCGAATTTTTCATTGTTCCATGGATGTATATCTGTCTCGTCGTATTAATATGTTTTCGTTCCTGTTATCGAGAGGGTTTACGAGTTGGGAAACTTGGGGAGAAACCTATATCGCTGAGAATTTATTGCCGACCCTTATTGGATTTCTAGAGTTAGGTCCGTTTAAGACCAGAAGAGATTAATACCTGTGGGACAGAAAAAAATATTTGGTTTGAAATATATTTAAAAAAGAAAACGGGAAAAAGATATTTATCCCAATAGAAGTCAATGGAGAATCGAGAAAATAATCGTTTGAGATAAATATCTCGTTGATAAAAATGTTATCTTTAATTTTTTATATCTTACCATTTCAATGCAATTGTAATTCTTGTAATTCGAAGTTATCGTTTGGAACAAAATTGATCAAAATTTTCACAATTTTATTCATGCGCTATATCGCGATTCGCAAGGTGTTGTAAAAGCGACTCGACAGATAGATAGATGCTCCTGGAAAGTAAGGAAATTCGTCGTAATTATAAATCTATCATGCAAGCGGTTTATCCCCTCATTAATTACTTATCTATATAAGAGAGCCGACAAGAGGCAGGCATAAACTACGGGGCTTGTCTCCCGTTTAACGAGCCCGCGCTACTCCTTCGCGATCGAACGGTTCGCCGGCAAAAAGACGGAGTTTTAATGTAACGCGGGTCATTAAGTCCAAATCGTTGGAGTTTAACGGGCCACGTCGGGGTCGTTCCACGAATCGGCGATCCGCTGAAAAACCTGCTCCTTTTAGCGGGGTGATTCTTGGAAAACCGCCTCGTCGTTTGACTTCCAATTGAAACTTTTTCGATTTAACCTTTTCTTCTGCTATCGTTCTCGACTAATTTTTAAGCAAATATTTATATAAATCGCCGATATGGATAAATTGAAAAATCTTCTATCTGTGAAAATTAAAAAAATATAACGATTCGAAGCTAATTAAATTGTATTAATCAAATTTATCAAGATGACAAAGAATTCTCAAATCTTCTTGGCATCGAAACATCCCCTATCTTCGTATTATATACGATAATTAGAAAAAATGAAGAAAAAAAAGAAGTACGAACGAAATTATTTCGATCGTCGCGACTTCAAAGAGGCGAGCTTCCCTCGCATCGATACACCGTTGATGGTTGAAATGTGGCGTAAAGGGCGCGTGTTTCGCGCCTCTGCCAAGAAGCCGCCATTACAGAAAGATCGAGGGGATGTCGAAAAAGGGGACGGAGAAAAAAATGGTGGCCGGTGGCCGCGCAAAAACACGTCTCTACGGTCGGCGGCGTCGGCGACGAAACTCTTCTTCCAGGAATCACGGAGGCATCGTAGGGCCCTCCTTTCCGCCGCGGTTTTCTTATTTATTCCTCTTCTCCGTAATGCGTACATACGTCGGCCTGCCGCTTCGCGGACAGAAAGGAGAAACGATGAGAAGGGAATGGAAACCGACGTAACCGAAGGGAGAGAAACGGGAGAGCCACATAAATTTCTCCCCTTCCGCGGATGGGAAACTCGCGTTCCTCGGGAGACATCTTCGTACTTCCTTCACGGATATCCGTTCCACTATTTCCACTTCGACCCTCTTCAAATAGATGCAAAAAAGAGAGATACGAGAATTCGATCTTTTCTCGACATCAAAAGATCTGGAAGACGTTAACGCATCGAGATTTTTAAGCATCGAAGCATCTGTTCGCGCGATGAATGGATTAAATTCTTGGATTTTTACTTGTCGATCGTTAAATCTCGTAGAATCATTTTGGATATTTTTCCGTGTGAAAAATTCTATAATTCTCGTTTTCTCGGACAATAGAAATTTAACGTGGTCGCTGAGCCGGAACAACGCACGACCATCGTTCTCGAGTTAAAGATAGACTCCTTATTATTCTCGTAACGGCTTGTTGTCTTTTCATACCGGAATTTAGGTGGGTTTGGAACGCAGTTAGAGGCAATTGCTAGGGCATTGCTTCGCTAATTAAGGGTTGTTACAGCCGTGCTCAACCGAGTAGGAGCGAGCAAGCGACATACATCTGCATCTCATTAAAACGAACCCTAGCGCCAGGTGTAAGTTCCGATGCGAAGTATATTATCGTCGCGTTATTTAGTAGCCTAGCCCGTCGAATCGACGCGAGATTACTCGCTCGTTTTACGTTCCAACTAATCCTTAAAATTTATGCTTTCCCCCACGAGACGAATTTTTTTAGATCGATATCTTTTTGCTTCTCTCCTCTCTCCCTCTCCCTCTCCGAAGTCGCCCCGCAAACCACGAAATCGAAAATCAGGGTGTCACGTGTCCCTAAAAAGAAAGATCGAATGAGACCGAAATTTATTAAGAATTTTATGGACCCCAGAGGGTCGCGCTGTAATCAACCACGTCTATAAAAAAAAAAGACTAACCCAAGCCCCGACCATTTTTTCTTCTTCGACTGCTTCCAATTCATTCTTCGTCTAATATCTACTAATATCGAGAAACCTAATCCACCGTTCGGCATTCTTTACGGACAGAGAGTAACGCGAGCGAACTCGGTGCAGATCAGCAACAGCAACAGCAGCAGCAACCCCATCAGCAACAACAGCAACAACAATACGGCGAGGTGAACCAACTAGGGGGTGTGTTCGTGAATGGCCGACCGTTGCCGAACGCGGTCAGATTGCGAATAGTGGAGCTTGCACAGCTGGGCATCAGGCCATGCGACATCTCGCGGCAGCTGCGGGTCAGCCATGGCTGCGTCAGCAAAATTTTGGCCCGTTACCACGAGACAGGCAGCATACTGCCCGGCGCTATCGGGGGAAGCAAACCCCGGGTAACTACCCCCAAAGTTGTCCAGTATATCAAGCAGTTGAAGCTGAAGGATCCGGGTATCTTCGCCTGGGAGATCAGGGATCGGTTACTGTCCGATGGGGTGTGCGACAAGTACAACGTTCCATCGGTGAGCAGCATCTCGAGGATATTGAGGAACAAAGTTGGCGCGGCGACCGCGATCCATCACCATCCCCATCACCCGGCGCATCATCACCATCATCATCATTTATACGCAGCTGCGGCCGCTGCCGGGGCCGCCCTTTGTCCCGTCCCCTATCCACCGACGCCTTATCACGCGACGCCGCCACCCGCTGTAACGCATCATCATCATCATCATCATCATCAAGGTTGGTAATAAAATCAACGATCACGCTCGATCTTGTTCTTCTTCTTCGAGCGAGAGCTTTTCACATTTTTCAAAGTTTTCACATCGAAGAAAACTCATTTTCGAGAGAACCTAATCGTCGATTCTATTAATTTGTGATTAGTATTGAGAAAGTTCTTGCTCGAAACGCCAACCTACCACGAACAATACGGTACGTGACAAATTGGTGGAAGAACAGTAGATATACACCTCCTCTCTGCTCGTGTCTCTCTCTTTCTCTCTCTCTCTCTCTCTCTCTCTCTCGGAACGACAGAGAGGAAACGCAAAACGAGACCCGCCCAAAAAGAACAACTCGTTTTCCACCAACTGCAACTTGAACTTGTGCGTTCAGTTCTAGCGGCAAGCTCGCGGGATATAAGGCAACAGTCGCGTCTCTTTCTTCCATCCTGATACGAGCACTGAATAATCGAATTCGAACGAACCTCTCCCTACCAATTTGGTACCGGTGCGTTTCCAGTTGGGCCGACGACGCCTGGCAAGCTGTCACCATCGTCTCCGACCACGATTCACGCCAGTATAGGCCATCAGACGGCCACTTCCGCCGGTTTACAGTGGCCCAGTCCTCACACGGTTCACGACATTTTGGCCACCGGTTGCAACTTGACCAATTCCCAATCGTCCCCCTCGCCGACTTCTCCGCTGTGCGCGACCATTAACAATAATCACCACCACGGTCACCATCATCATCATCATCATCAGAGCAACGACAACGCTGCCAGCAACAATAACAACGAGGAGACCAGCGGCTACCATCATCCGCATCACCATCATCACCATCATCAGCAGTATTACGCGTCGGCTCTGTACCATCATCATCATCATCATCATTCGGACAGCGTGACTCCGGTGGCGACCACGTCACCGGTGCTCACCGTACAGTCGATCATGATGCAATCATCAACGACCAACAGTCAACCGGCTAGTCCTTGTAATTGAAATTATTCGAACGAATTTATAATGAAATTATGTATAGTTAGAATGATGAAACGCGAGTGGTGGAAGGACTAAGATATCGTTGGATTGTGGAATAAACCTAGTGATTGCACCTAGAATTGAATACGAGTATATCGATTAAATTTGTAATCAATATGTAATTAAGAAAAAGAAAGATCGAAATTATCGAGTGATTGTGAGAGTAAAGACAAGTTAGAGAAAAATATAGAAATAAATATGGGATGTGTAACTGGCCTGGGCGAAAACGATACATCATCTCACCAGTATTATATATTTTTATCGTCATTTTGCCAAGAGTGCCTTTTCTTGAGTGCCATAAAGAAAAGTAATTTGTACTGTTTTGTTATGTATTCGTAACGGACTGTGAGAGAAGATAATCGAGATTGTTGAAACTTTTTCAAAGGATATTCACGTTACTCGTCGAACACCTTTTTCTAGTTCATTTCAAGGAGTAATCCTTTAGCTCGTTTTTCCTTTTTGTATGTTTGTTCGATCTTTGCGTATATTTAATGATATAATAATCGTTAAAGAAAGAATCATTGATTCCCAGCCAAGCGAGATCGAAAAAACGTTAAAAAGTTCTTTGACGATTCGGCGGGACGTTATCGATGTTATTTAATTGATAAATTTGTACAATCGTATCGCGATTGTAGGACAACTATAGTCTTCTGCTATGCTTTTTTTATGAAATGCAATTTTTGTCATTGGGAAATATATATATTTTCCTCCAAGTTAAACAACAAAATTGTGTTTCTTTCTACCATCGTCGTTCAAATTCTTCGAGGTCAAGATGATGAGAATCTCAAAGCGACGACAAACAGGTAATTATAAGGTAAGAATTATATAAATTAAGCTTTTTAAAATATAATATATATAAACAATCTGATTTTTGCGTGGCCATCGCTATAATTGATTAAACTTTTTTCGCATTCAACATTAATATATTTCCTAGCTCGTGACTCAATTGGCACGATGAATAACTCAAAAATATAACTTTAGTTATTCTCTACATTTTCGTTCTTTTCTGGCACGTCTTTCAAATACATTTCTGTTTCTTACGAATAAAACAAATAAAGCATGATCGTTATTCGTTCGATTAGAAATAGAAATCAAAGAAGAATTTTATTTGTTGAATTATTTGTATCAATATTATAATTTTCTATCAAGATTTTAAACTAGGGAATCAAATTTATACGATTTTTACGATTTTATTAATTGAATAAACAGAAAAGTCGATAATATAAACCGTATTTCAGTTGAAGTTAATCTATTGCGGTGATCTTTGTAATTACTAAGAGTTCCATGAAGCAAAAGGAAAGCCCATTTGAGGAGCAACGATCCAGAAGTAAAGAAAAACCAGAAAAATTATCGGGATTTAGTTGTCCATGCGCTCGTGTAATCGCTAATTTCCAATCGATCGAAGCACAAGCTATGTATTCAGTTTGATCGACGCTCCAGAAACGGTCGACGCAATACTTGAGAAATCATCATTAAGAAACCATCGCGGAAAAAAAGGAACAATCTAAGTTTTAATAATTGAATTGTATTTTCAATATTTGATCGATTCAATTGCTTCGATTCGAAATCAAATACAAAGTTTCCAATTTAAATTTATATTCAAGTGTTCAAATGTGTTCAAATTGAAATTAAAATCAAAGTTTAATTGTTTGAAACGGTATCTTACATTTATTATCGAGGCTTTTGCAGCAAAGAAGATAATTTCCAATCGTCGTTTCATCGATTTTTCTTTGTCGACTTCGGACCAGCGACGAATGAAAAAACGCGTGGAATCGTATCTAGAAAAATGAGAATAGTCGTAAAATGTAAAATAAAAAGTAGCTGACACGATGGATAGAATTTATTGTCCGTTACACAGTTAGACATTTACGTATTCTGTTAAATGTCTTAATATTATATTCACGCGTAACTGCCGATAACTTGGACTGCTTGATTGATGCTTCCATTCCGAATAATCAAGAGCGTTTCTCTGTAACCGAAGATAATGCGCGTGCAATGTTTAATGAGCTACGATATCGTTCTTAACTCGTACAAGCAGCTTACAACTTAATAAATAAATCGTTCCTCCTCTTGTTTTTCACAGAAACAATGATTCCTCGAAGAAAGTATAACGGTCACAACTCCTTTAACTAATATTAGTTAAATTTCAATTAATGAAATAATTATTACGTAACTTATTTCCTCTGTTCAATTTCAATTGAAAGATCGGTAATATTGTTCGAGAAAAGAGTAATCGGATAGTTGTATACAAGAGTTATAATGAAATAATAATAAATGTTATGTACGTATACTTTCTATTAATGAAATAATAATAAATGTTATACTTTCTATTAATTTTCAAGTTGTTATTCGATAAAGGAGTAAATAATAGCACGCGTGTTGCTGCCTTTTGTGTAAGCAATCGTTCGCGCGCGCGCGCGCGCGCATGTATGAAAGCACCGAGTTATAAAAGCAAACGGACCGGCGCTGTCCAATCAGCGTTGATCGAGCGTGAAATCCCTCCTCTTCGACGAAATTAGACACCCACTCGGCGTTTCAAGCATCACGGGTCTCAGCCAAAATAACCAATGATAGTTTTTCCAATGGAAGATGATATTAAACACTGCTCAGACGCCATTTCTATAAAAATTCGTCGTATCGTAAAATCAATATTATATCCTATTAAATAAAAACAATTCTTTAATCCTTTCTTGAATCCGTCGTCTTCATCTTTCAAAGCGATAATAACCCGATAAGTGATATAACCGCGTAAAACTTGCTAGTTCATCAGCTCTGGTGATGACGTACGCGTTACAACCGTGTTTTTTCTCGTGACGTTTAGTCGTGTACAACATAATGAACACCGTTGCGGCACAACGGTTTGTCCCTTTGAAATACGAATATCCCCTTTCCCCATTCTGCGGTAAGATACTCCGCCCTGGAACTCTATTACTCCCTAGTCAAAGGAGCGACAAAACCTACTCACGGGAACCGATTTCTTTGGAACCGACTTCTTCTCGTTCCGTGTCGGTTTTCCATGTTCTCATTAACGTCGCTCTTATTAAGCGAGAAAGAAAGGAAGAACGAGCTCTTTTCATCGTCGTAATTCCTCCTTTCTGAAAAAATCATCGTAAGTCAATCATCCTTTCCGAAAAGAAGGAAAAGGAAGTATAATAATATTATTGGATGGAACTGTTAATTAAAATTGAAGTAAGTTCATAAAAACGATAGATGGATATAATTTATTTCGAATGTATTTCGTTACTTACAAACTTCATCAAATTGTTTCAGCTTCTAATATCAGAGGAGTGGACATTGGCCGTGAATGGACGTATAAATTTCCACGGCAAATAGACGTCAACGGTTTTCCAGCAAAGATGAGAATTCAACCGTGAGATAAAGGTGTTCTCGGCCATTGTGCCTGTTACAACCCTTCTCCGTTTAAAATACGGCGACTTCTGGTAGCAAATGTTTGCTTCCGCGGCACGCTGTGCTCGCGAACCCCGTCGCGCTCGATTACGAGCTACGCCATGACGAAGATACGCTAATAAATTAACGGTTAAATAAACCCTCTGCGAAGGAACAGACTCTGCCTCTGCTTAGAATAGAATAGAATGTATTAAAAGAGTACAAGCATGATTAATGAGCCGAGATTTCGATGTGGTTGAAAAGATGCGGTATCAGACGTCAGAGCCGCGCAATTTCCCGAAAACGAGGTAAAGTAACTGGTATGGTATGATGGAACAATTTTTTCATACTTTGAGAAATCTAAAACTATTGCGATACTTTAAAAAAAATATGATCAGATGAGAGAATTGTTTTTTTTTTTTTTTTGCAAAATTACTTAGATTATTTTAAAAAAAATTGAAACAATTTAAATTAAAATATCTAAATTTAAATATTCAAACTTAAATTTAAGCTTTTTTATTTTTATTCATTATCACAATTTGATTTTGGCATCGATTACAATTCGTTTCGATTGTTCACCCATATTTTAAACCTTTCTTCTTTTCTCTCGACAATCTTTTTTACTTGGGATGGAATATAGGAAAAAAGGAAAATATATAGAGTGGAACGTGATAATTAAGAAAAGGTCCCGTTTTCTCGATCCAGCATATTCCTTTCGTCTGGAGGCGAGCCGAAGCGCGTTTTCCATTCGGTGTACAAATAGCTCGCAGACCCCTAGCCCCTGTCGGCTTCTCTCATGTCTCCACGACGCGTCGCGTCGCACGCTTCATGCTTCTGCGCTATCCGATGTCGAGCGTCGCCGTCCCTTACTTTTAATTTGTTTTCTTTTTTTCGTTTCTATGGATAAATTTTGAATAATGTACGAGGAAATGTCACGTACATTTACCTTGTTCACTCCTTAGAAGAGTATAAAATAGAGCAGGGAAGATTTTATTTCTAATAATAAAAAAAAAATTTATCCTCATATATCATAATATTGTTATAATATAAGAGATAAATTATATATTTTTATAATGAAATTATATAAGTTAAAATTTACTTATATCGCTGCATAAGTGGATCAATGACTTTTAATCATGTTCGTTCGTTAACGATTAATTACACAATTGATTTTAATTTTAGATGATAATTATTTATTTACTTGTAGATTATATTTTAGTAAATATCTTATAAAGAACTTATCTCTTACCATTTTTAGCAGTTATTTTACCGAGGTCCGAGAAGAGAGGGCAAGAGGAAAGACGTCGGAGCAGAGACGCATTAGCCATATTCCGAGGTTGCATGGCGGAACGCCCCTTTCATGCCATCCCCTCCTATCTTTGAATATCACAGAAAAGATAGAAAGTCCCATAGAATTCGCTGGCAAAGATTTGGAACCGCATTCTAAGTGTAAATTACTTAACAAATTACAACGCTTAATCTCGCTTCTTTCTAAATATTCCTTTTACAAATCTTAGCACTGAAATTTTCTTAGGAATGCTGTTCGATTATAAAGTAAAAATTAAATAAAAAAATACATGCTTTTGTAAAAGGGTTTTTTTTTATATTTAATTTGTTTAAAAATTTCTTTATTCTTTTATTTGACTTTTTTTTATTTATCTTAAAGAGTCAAAACAAAAATTATTTTTATTATGACGATGAATTCAAATTGGTTTTATGTAACAAGTATCTATTAATATTGCTACAAAGAAAAGTTACCCGCTTTTAATATTTGTTTTAATTAATTATTAATTAATTAATTATTCCAATGTGTATTTATGTCGTGTACGATTAAAAAAACACAGATATATAAATCTGAGTTCAAACTATGCTATTTTACCAAGAGATATGCTCAAGGTTTGAATTTACACTTTAATATATCATATGTGTAAAGCATTAAATAATTTATTCAATGCTTCTCTTCTTTGTATATGTATTAAAAGATAGATACTGATACAAAGAAAATAATGAATTATAACTATTTTACATAAATTTTTCAATAAAAATATATCGAATTGATGAATGAAAGTTCATTGACATACTTATTTCTCCACCAGGTTTTTCTTCTTCTCTACTTACAAGATGGTAGTTATTTAAATAATATGCTACAACAGCCATGATACAAATATATAACATTTAAAAAATATGGGATTCCAATGAAATGTAACTACTCTTGATCATAATGATTTTTCTTACATCTAAGAGAAATCTTTATAACATCCGTCGTTTGATGCATGATGAAAAAATGAGTATGTAATTTGATGAAGGGAATGAATTTATATCTATATGATAACAAGTAAAAAGTGAAATTTTTTTCCTTTGAAAATTGTAAAATTCATTTGCACGCATAAAGTGTCGTATAAGAAAAACATATTTTTCTTCGTTGGACCATTCAATGTACGGAATATGTACAAGCATTGTAAGTACATTTAATACTAGCCATTATTTTCATCTGTTACTTCGTCTACTTGCACTTCTTCCTTTTTTTCAATGTCATTTGTATTTTCAAAGTTTTCTTCCTTCTCGTAATTTTCATCCTTATCGTAAGTTTCTTCTTTATCATAGGTTTCATCTTTATCATAGTTTTCATCTTTGTCTGTATTTTCATCTTTGTCATAGTTTTCATCCTTGTCGAAATTTTCGTCTTTATCGAAATTTTCATCTTTATCGTAATTTGCTTCGTCTACTTTTATTTCTTCTTTCTTTTCTATGTCATTTGTGTTTTCGTAGATTTCTTCTTTATCAGACTTAATAGAAACATCAGCTGGTTCATTATTCTCTGATTCTAAGGTTTTCTCTGGATTTGGATCACGATTTTCTTCTCCTTCTTCCGTCGATTGTTGAACTTCCGCTGTCGTATTTAACGTTGTAGATCCATCAAAATTTTGTTGATGTTTTCCAAGACCTACTTGTACTTCTATAAGTTCTAATTCTTCGATTAATGCTTTCTCCCTTCTTTCAATCTCCTCTGTAATTCAATATATGTATTATAGTTTTTTTTCTTATTTATAATTTATTAAAGATTATTATTTATAATTATATATATATTATATAATTATAATTTATTATTATTTATTTGTTATTCAAGTATTTACCATGAAGTTCTTTTGCCGATTGAGCCAATAAAACATCAGTATGAGGATGTTTACGCTTTGGTACGTAATAAATAGAAGGTTGAGCACGCGTTTTAATAAATGAAGCAAGTGGTAATTGTGCAGCGCGCCAATCTTGAAATTGTCGACTACGCGCCAATTTTGCTTCTAAAGCACGAACTTCCGCTAATTGTCGTTTCCGTGATAAGAATAACTGTTGTCTTTCTCGTCGTAATTCTTCCTTTTCTCTTCTTCTGGCTTCTTCTACTCTTGCCTCTACTTCTGCCTTTTTATCCTCCTACAAAAAGCATTATTTTTATAAATATAAAATAAAATATTATTTATATCAATTAAAAATGTACCTTTGCTTTCAATTTAGTTTCCTCTTGTCGAAATTTTTGTAATGTACCTAAAAGAGCTCCAAACATTCGTTTATTTCTTTGTCTGCTGCGTTCATCTATTCTTTCACGTCTAATAACTTCCTGTCTAGATGGAATTTCTCTTGGAGTTGCTATTACTCTTGAAGACACTGCTGGCTAAAAATAAATATTTAATAAATAATAAGATTTAAAATAATATATTTGAAAAGGAATAAATTAATTATCATAAAATCCTACCTTAATTACATTGTCATCTTCATCAGCACTATCATCATTATTAGAAGGTACACGTGCACTTAATCGACTGAAAACTGTTTTTGGTTCTCCATTTGAACCTTGCCATCTTCTTTTTCCACCAGGTAATTCATTGTTAACAAAATCTGATATAACACGTCTTCTTTCTTCTTGTAATGGTCTTTTTTGTGATAATCTAATACATATATAAATGCATAAGAATATATCAACAAATGCACACAATCTTTTTCTTTAATAAGGTTATATAAATAAGTTAAAGAAATTTAAAAATTTTTATTGTTATTACGTATTATGAATTTCTATAAATAAAAAATGTTTACACTCTCAAAGTGAGATCATGTACATATAATTTAATAAAATGGTAGAAACTCTAAATACAACATAGGTTATGTTTTTGGACAACAGTGTTTCATTCGAAGTTCAATAAACCATCGAACAAGATATATGTTTTATAATATAACATTTTTCTACAATGATTTAAAGTCGTGTAAAAATAAATTTATAATTTAACCTTGGTGGAGGTTGTAGCGGACCGTTTTCTCCATCAGGGAGATCCCGGCCCAAGATTTTTCGAATGCTTCGATCAAGTCCTCGGAGGCCATCTCGAGCGGCTTCTAATTGCGCTTCTAACCTTTCGGCACCCCAGGCCTCTTGTGTATCTAATTTTCTCATGTATTTCAATTTTTTATCTTCACTAAAATCGTAGAACAAATTTATTTAATGAACTACAACAATTGTTGTCGAACCGCATTACTGTCGTGGAGCCACCTACAATTTCGTTCCTTTTTCCAAATCGATAAGTCTTGGGATTTTTCCTTGCGCTTATAGATCATACTTCTAGTAAATTTCTTATGATGCCAAATAAATGTATTGTATTATTGGACAAATTTAAATATTAAAAAATTAAATTTTATATTTTGAATTATATTTTATGAATATAATAATATATATTTATATTATTATATTATTATAAATTTGTAGAATAAAAAAGAAATAATAGAAATGAAAGGATTGAATTTCGAAATATTTTTTATAAATTAAAATTACACAGTATTTGTATTATTTAAACACATAATTTTTTTAATGTAAAAGGAAATGGAAATAGATTTTATACAAAAATCAAATATAATTTTTATTTTTATACAATTTAAATTTTGTATTTTTATTTAATTTTTATTTTATAATTATTTATAGTATATCTTACTATAATTATACTTACATATGCGTTTATTAGATCTATGTATAAGATTTATTGGCGGGCAAATTACAACCTATAGTACAAACCCAAATATAATATTGTCTTGTTAAGTTTTTTTTGTATTAAATATAATCATGTTGTTTTCAACTAACTAAAAAAATAGTATTAATTTCAGTTTATAAAACTAATTATTTTATAAAATGACAACATTACAAAATACAGGAAAATTTCGATTTTTTAGAACAGATACAAAAAATGACCAAAATCAAGAAGGAAATGCATCAAGGTATTTGAATTTAATTTAAAATTTAATTATAAATTTTATATTTTCTAAATTTTGTATTTTTATATTTCTTTAGTGATGCTTCAGGAAGCAGGTTAAATGAAGTTAATGAAAATATAAGAGTAGATGGTTTATATGGATTTCATAGAGTAAATGATGTAAAAGAAAGAGTAGGATATCTTATTAATATGCATGCAGTAAGTATAAAAAATAGTAGCAAATATTATTAATAGCTTTGTAATATTATTTCTTTAATAATCTTACTCTTTTGTAGACAGAAATTATAGAAGATGATAAAAGATTAATGAGCGGTGTTGATTATTACTTTTTAGAAGAAGATTGTACCAGATTTAAAATTTGTTACCCTTATAATCCATATTTTTATATTTTATGTAAAAAAGATACATATGAAGAAGTTTCTACTGGCTTAAATAAAAAATATACTGAACTTATACAAAAAATAGAAACCATTTATAAAGAAGATCTTGATTTGGTATGATAGAATTTAAAAAAGATAAAAAATTTTTTAAATTTTAAAAATGATAATTGTATATCTTTTCCTTTTAGCCAAATCATTTAATTGGGTTAAAACAAAAATATTTAAAACTTTCTTTTTTAAATACTGTAGACTTAAACAAAATAAGACGTGATATTATGAAAGCTGTTAAATTAAACAAAGAACGTGAAAAAAATAATACATATTATACAAATATGTTAGCAACTGTATTAAATTCAGATCAAGATAGAGGAAATCATAAAATGCAAACTATTGATTTTACAGATAATATTCTTGATATCAGGTAAATATTTAATATATCATATTTAATATATATCATATAATATTTGTATGTATTAATAACATGAATATATTTGTGTAGAGAATATGATGTACCACATCATATACGTGTTTCTATTGATATGAAAATTTGTTGTGGTAGTTGGTATACTATTAAAACAAGAGGAAATGATGTACCACTTATTACAAAAAAAGATGATATTATTGTACCACCTGATCCAATCGTATTGGCATATGATATTGAAACTACAAAACTTCCTTTGAAATTTCCAGATGCAGATACTGATCAAATCATGATGATATCATATATGATTGATGGACAAGTATTATTTTATGCCTAAAAAATGATCTAATTTAATACTTGATATTTGAAGTATAATTTATTCATTTATTTTATTCAGGGATATTTAATAACAAATAGAGAAATAATTTCGTGTGATATCGAAGATTTCGAATATACACCAAAACCAGAATTTGAGGGATTTTTTACAGTTTTCAATGAACCTAATGAGAAAGCTACAATAAAAAAATTTTTTGATCATATTAATGATATTCGACCACATATATTTGTAACATACAATGGTGATTTTTTCGATTGGCCATTTGTAGAAACTAGAGCGGCTTTTCATAACATAGATATGAAAAATAAAATTGGTTTTTCAAAAAATCGAGATGGAGTTTATAATAGTAGACCTGCTATGCATATGGATTGTTTATGGTACTATAACTTATAAAATTAAAATAAAAAACAAGAAAAAAATGATCGAATACAATTATTCTTAATATATAATTTTTTTATTATAGTTGGGTAAGACGCGATTCTTATCTTCCTGTAGGGTCTCAGAATTTAAAAGCTGTAGCAAAAGCAAAACTTAGATATGATCCAGTAGAATTAGATCCTGAAGATATGTGTAGATTAGCATCTGAAGAACCAGAAACTCTTGCAAATTATTCAGTTTCTGATGCAGTTGCTACATACTATCTTTATCAAAAATATATTCATCCTTTCATATTTGCTTTATGTACTATTATTCCTATGGAACCAGATGAAGTAAGTTATAAAGAAATCAGTATAAGTAGATTAATTAGTACAAAATAAAATAATTTATATTTCTTTGTTTATAGGTACTTAGAAAAGGATCTGGTACATTATGTGAATCTCTTTTAATGGTGCAAGCTTTTCAAGCTAATATCATATTTCCCAACAAACAAGAACAAGAATTGAATAAATTAACAAAAGATGGTCACTTATTGGATCAAGAGACATATGTAGGTGGGCATGTTGAAGCTTTAGAATCTGGTGTTTTTAGAGCTGATATTCCATGCCGTTTTAAAATAGTACCAAGTGCAGTAGATGAGTTAATAAGTGGTGTTGGACATGCTTTGAAACATGCGATACAAGAAGAAGAAAAAATACCTATGGACATGGTTACAAATTTTGAAGAAGTGGTTGAAGAAATTACAGTGAAATTGAAAGGTTTGAGAAATCAACCATTAAGATTGGAAAATCCTGTAATTTATCATTTAGATGTGGGTGCTATGTATCCAAATATTATTTTAACTAATCGTCTTCAACCATCTGCAATGGTTGATGAAACAGTTTGTGCTGCATGTGATTACAACAAACCAGGAGCACTTTGTCAAAGAAATATGAAATGGATGTGGAGAGGAGAATACTGTAAGATAATAAAACACAAAAATAAAATTTATTAAAATTCAATTACATACGAATTTTTTTTATTTTTTATTTTCAGTTGCCGCAAGTTTAAGCGAATATCAAAGAATGCAACAACAACTTGAAAATGAAAAATTTCCACCACAATTCCCAGATGGTCCTCGTAGAGCATATCATGAATTATCTAAAGAAGAACAAGCGTCATATGAAAAAAAACGACTTACAGAATATTGTAAGAAAGCTTACAAGAAAGTTAAAATTACCAATATGGAAGAAAAAACACAAACAGTTTGCCAAAAAGAGAATTCATTTTATGTCGATACTGTAAGAGCATTTAGGGATAGAAGATATGAATATAAAGCACTTACTAAAGTAGCAAAACAAGAAGTAGCAGTAGCTTTAGCAAAAGGAGATGCAGCTGATATTAAATCTGCCAAAAATCGGGAAGTACTCTACGATTCGTTGCAACTTGCTCATAAATGTATTTTAAATTCTTTCTATGGATATGTCATGAGAAAAGGGTATGATTTTAATTTTTTTTTATATTTAAAATTAATTAAAAATTATTAATATAGTGCTTAATATTTTAGGTCTCGATGGTTTAGTATGGAAATGGGTGGAATAGTATGTTACACTGGAGCACATATTATTATGAGAGCTAGAGAAATTATAGAACAAGTTGGTCGTCCTTTAGAATTAGATACTGATGGAATTTGGTGTGTCTTACCAGCATCTTTTCCTGATAATGTAATTGTTCATACAACACATCCAAAGAAAAAGAAACTTGCAATATCATATCCAAATGCTGTTCTTAATTTTATGGTGAAGGTAAATTAAATAACAATTTTTTTACTATTTTTACTAAAAATAAAGGATTTTTACTAATTAATTATTTTACTAATTAAAATTTTTTTATTTATTTTCATTTTATTTATAGGATCAGTTTACTAATGATGTATATCATGAACTTGTTGATTCTGAAAATTTTACATATAAAGTTAGACATGAAAATTCTATATTTTTTGAAGTAGATGGTCCTTATTTAGCCATGGTATTGCCTGCTGCAAAAGAAGAAGGAAAAAAATTAAAAAAGCGATATGCAGTATTTAATTTTGATGGTTCTTTGGCTGAATTAAAAGGTTTTGAAGTCAAACGAAGAGGTGAACTTCAATTGATAAAAGTTTTTCAAACTTCCGTATTTGAATCTTTTTTAAAAGGTAACACATTAGAAGAATGTTATGCATCAGTAGCCAAAGATGCGGACTATTGGCTCGATATTCTTTATAGCAAAGTAAATATATAATATTATAAATTTGGCATTAATTAATATATTAATAAATAAATAAATAAATTTTTAGTGTGCAGATATGCCAGATTCAGAATTATTTGAACTTATATCTGAAAACAAATCGATGTCACGTAAATTGGAAGATTATGGAGGTCAAAAATCTACGTCTATTTCCACTGCTAAAAGATTAGCTGAATTTTTAGGTGATCAAATGGTTAAAGATGCTGGATTAGCATGCAAATATATAATTGCTAATAAACCTCAAGGCGCACCTGTTACAGAACGGTAAAAATTAAATTTTATTTTTATCATAAGTTGTATATATGGAATTAAAATTATTTTATTATATTAGAGCAATACCATTAGCCATATTTCAATCAGAACCAGCAATAAGAAAATATTATTTACGTAAATGGTTAAAAGATCCTAGTCTACAAAGCGATGATATACGGAATATTTTAGATTGGAGTTATTATATTGAAAGACTCGGAAGTGCTATTCAAAAAATTATTACAATTCCGGCAGCAATGCAAGGAGTATTTATATTTATATATATGTATAAAACATTTTTTAATATTTACAGCAAAAGAATAATTATTTTTTTTAGCTGTCTAATCCAGTTCCTAGAGTAAAACATCCGGATTGGTTACACAAAAGAGTAATGGAAAAAAGTGCAACTCATAAACAGAGAAAGATTACAGATGTATTTAGCGTAATACATAAAGATAAGGAAAAAGATAATGATCACGATTTAGAACCATCTGATACATGTGATATAGAAGATATAGCTGGAAAAGCTCCAATATTTAAACAACCAATACCAATAGCCAATAAAAGAAAACGACAAAACTCGGAAGAAAATGAATTAGAAAATATAAATAAAAATTGGAAAGATGTTCTAGGTTCACCACCATCAATGGGAACAACAAAAGAAGAAAGATTAGAATGGCTAAAGTTTCATAAACAAAAATGGGCTTATCAAGCTAAACAAAGAGCTGAATATCAAAAGAGCAAAAAAAGTAAACGTTCTAATGATAATGGGGATCGAATTAGTTGGGGTGTAACACGAAATACTAATACATCCACATTAGGTGGTTTTTTGAGACGAGCTCAAAGAAAATTGTTTATGACTCCATGGCAAATTATACAAGTAGAAATATATTTTTTTTATAGTTATATTTAGAATATTAGATATATTGATTGATTCAAATAATTAATAAATTATTTAGATATCACAAACAAATGAACCTGGTTTATATCGATTATGGATATTAATCGAAAAAGATTTTCATCAATTGCGTCTTGTGGTACCTCGTATATTTTATGTAAATACTCGTAAACCAAAACCTGATCCAGAACCAGGTAAAAAAGTATCTTGGAAAAAGAGCATGAAGATTCTTCCACGATCTCGTCCCGTATATAATTTATATCAATATTCTGTACCAGAAATACAATATCAAAAACACAGTCAGTAAGTTTCTTTCTTTAAATTTTTTTTCAATAATAATATTTCAATCATCTAACTTGTTTAATTAATTAATTTATTTATAGAGAACTTTTAGAAGATTTGAGTAAACCAGAAATTGAAGGAATTTATGAAACTCAAATGTCATTAGAATTCAGAGCTATTCTTCAATTGGGATGCATTTGTACAGTTGATCCTAAAGCAGCACGCACGATGGCAGATGGTGCAGATACATTTTCTTTAGATCAATTAGAATTCAAGAGTATTGCTGTGCAACCTTATCTTCAAAATGTAATTAATTTTTTTTTAGTAAAAATTATCGTATCTTTTGTAATTTATAAAAAAAAAAATTTCATTTTAGCTTCATGAAATCAATTATGTTTTCTTATATCATCATTGGAGTTCAAATCATCAAAGAGCTTTATGGGGACTTTTTCTGAATGCAAGTAAAAGAGCTCATATATTTGTTTTGGATTCTGTTTCTTCAAATCAGATGCCTAATATGAATACATTGTATACTCAAGAACGGGATATTGTGTAAGATTTATAAAATCTGATATTGTTATTATATTATGAAAATGATTAAAAGATAATTTTTTTTATAGTATATCTATGAATGGAGCAGACAAAGTAAAATTTTTACCAGAATCAATGCAATTCACTTTGAAATTTGAAACAAATTTTCAACAAGTTTGCCGCATTATACAGGCAGCTATAACTGCATATAAAAATGAAGGATATAGTATACCAATATTTATTACTCAAACTGCTTTGGGTAAATTTATTAAATTTATAAATAGAATTTAGAAATATTTTCAAAAATCATTTCTCTTTAAATAATCTCTCATCTTTTTTTATTTTTTTTGATTATTCATTTATATTTTTGAATTTTTGAAAAATTCTACAAATTAGTAAAATTTACTAAAACATGAGGAAGAAATATTTGAGATGTTTATTTTATTAACTTTTTAAATTAATTTTATTTTTATACATTTATTTTAGATAAAACTGCATTGATAGCACAAATGCCACTACTTAATGATTTTCCTTTAATTAGTACACATGTGCAAGATATTGAAAATTTATATAATACACTGGAATGGCAGAAAGTTGGTGCAAAAATAATGATACGTCATTATTTTAAAAGTCAACAAATTCTTGAATTAATGTCAGAACAATGTAGATTCTTTCATGCGCCAATTGGAAATATCCCAGCAGATCCTGTTATTTTTGGTGCAGATTTATTTTTTGCTAGACATTTACAAAAGAATAATTTTGTGTTATGGTGTTCTTCAACGGAAAAACCAGACTTAGGTGGCAGTGAACATGATGATAACAGGTTTTTATATTTATATTTCAATATAAAATTTGAATTATTATTATTATTTTAAAATAAATTAATTACAGATTATTAACGGATTTTGAGGAAAGTTCACAATGTGCTGCAAATAATTTTGGGACATATTCTAGTGTTTGCATTGAATTAGAAATAGAAAATTTAGCAGTAAATACATTATTACAATATCATCATATTCATGATATTGATGGAACTTCTAATTTTGTTGCATTCCACAATCAACAACAAACATCTGTTCAAGTATGTAATTTTTTAAAAATGCATATTAAAAGATGGAAATTTACATATGTATATGTAAATTTAATTTTCATAGGATATGGCAATGGGTGATTCTATGATGAATACAATTCCTAGTTACGATGAAATAGTTCTTTGTAGTCCCGCTTTTAGATCATTACGAAGTATGGTAAATGCATGGTTACTAGATGTATCAGTTTATAAAAATGTATTTGCAGATTATCAAATTATTCATTTTTACAGGTAAGCATGAATATTTACATGTTTTATATATATTTAATTTAATGTAAATTTATATTTTTCAGATGGTTACGTTCACCTAACGCTTTACTTTACGATCCTGCTTTAAGAAGAACATTGCATACTTATATGAAAAAATTATTTATACAGTTATTAGCAGAATTTAAAACTTTAGGATCCATAATTGTTTTTGCGAATTTTAATAAAATCATTGTATGTACTAAAAAAAGAGCAGTAAATGATGCGTTAGGCTATATAGAATTTGTTGTTCAAACAATACGTAATAAAGAAATTTTTCATAGCATTGAAATAACTTTTGAACAATGTTGGGAGTATTTAAAATGGCTTGATGTTGTAAGTAAAATTTTAATTTTTACATTATAATAATGGATATTATATTTAATTATTCAAGATATTATATTTAATTATTTCACAAAACAAATTAACAGCATAATTATGCCGGCATAAAAGGAAAATTAACACAAAATATGCAGGAAAATATTGCAAATAAAAATATGAACGATGAAAATTCTGACAATGAAAATGAAGATGAAGATGAAGATACTGTAAGTCTTTATAAAATTTTTTTTATATTGTATTATATCTGTATTATATATTTTTATTAAATTTTTATTTATATTAAGCCTGAAATAGTAATGAACTGGAATTTAATGGAATGTCTTCCTAAAGAAGCTGCATGTCAATCAAGTTTTAGCGCTATAATAGCGGGATATATTAATGCAATTTACCAATTTATATCTGAAAATGAATTGAATACTACTATAAAACCTAGAAGAAAATCGAACAGTCAAAGTTTAGCAGCACAATTAGGATTAGGGTCGCTTGAAAATACTGCAAATTTTGCTAAAAAACTTATATCGGGAGATATGTCTCAGAAACTGTTTCAGTAAATATATTTTCTTTATTTCATCTTTTTCATTCATTCTTTTTCATCTATTTCATCTTTCATCATGAATTTGATATTTATTTATTTGTTAATGTATATTTAATTATATTATAGAATTGTGCAGAAAATATATAAAAAACTTCCAGAAATAACATTAACAATTCAAGAATATCCAAACTTAGATTTAGATGGTAAAGATAGCAAAAGAATTAATCCTGCATTGGAATTAGTTAAATCAGTTTGTAAGGTATTTAAATAAAAAAATAAATATATTAGGTACATAAGTATTATTTTAAAAAATAAATAATTGAAAATTTAACTTCAGGTTTTATCTTTGGATAAAGAAGTGGAAAATGAAGTATATCATTTACAAACAAATTTGTTAAGATTGATTAGAATTGGCAGCTTTAGTGATGCAGTTGAATGGAAAGATCCATGCATTTCTTTAATTTTACCTGAAATTATTTGTAAGGCATGTAATCATACAAGGGACATTGATCTTTGTAAAGATAATTTTTGTATTATGGAACAGAATAGGTAATATAAAATATTATATATCTTAATATTTAATATTTATAACATTAATTTTTTATGATTATAATTTATAAATTTAAATAATTTAAATAATATTACTATTTATATAGATATATATGGAAATGTCCTCTTTGTAAAACAAGTTATGATAATGAAGAAATAGAGTTTCTTTTGATAGATTTATTAAATCGTAAGAGTATGGGTTATATATTACAAGATTTACAATGTTGTAAATGTAAAGAAATTAAAAGGGAAAATATGAATGAACTATGTTCTTGTTCTGGTGATTTTAAAACTTTAATACCTAAAGATGAAATAGTGAAATTTATGAAAATATGCAAGTCTGTGGCCAGAAAATGTGATATGGAAACTTTAATGGAAATAATTCAAAATACAAAACTCATAGAATCAAAATAATTTTATCAATGTATAGATATTATAAATAACAAATTAAAAATGAAAACTATATTTTTATATCTTTACTGTATTAATATTTATATCATTAGTATTAAGGAAATAAAGTTTAACATGCTTGTATTTATAATTTTATATATACATGTATTTTTATAACTATTTACTTGACATCATATATTATAATTTTAACATAAATATTTTAGTTTTAGATGTGTATTCATTGTTCCACTACTGGCTCTGAAATTAAAAATTTTTCATGTCTTATTTTTTATACACGTATACATATATATAATAATAATATTTATTTTAAATATTATTGTTTGATAATAATACCTTGAAATTTAAATTTTGGAAAATCTGTTGGATCACCCTTTATATTAAATTGTTTTTTAACTCTGTCAAGTTCTGCCTGTCTTTCTTTTTCAATCTCAGGAGGAACATCTAATTTTCCACTACTAAATTTATAAATTAATATTAAAATTATTATAGTATTATTATTTACTTAAATTAAATTAAAATTATTTTATTTGTTTTTTATTTACCTGCTTTTTGCTTTGTATTCACGAATTTTATCTAAGAAAAGTTTTTGTATGGGATCTTTTGCTTCTTGAAAAACTGGTGCAAGAATACCAATGTTACGTCTAATAATTTTTGGTGTACTTGCAATTAATTGTTGAATAAGCATTTTTCCTTCAACAAATCAAAGATGATTTATTTAATAAAAATGAGATAACGATTAATGAATTAAAGATGTGTCAAATGATAAAATCAAGTTCTATAAAATCTTATGTAATAGGTTATGTTCATTACATAAGACATAGTAAAAAAAAATAAAATAAAATATAATAAATAAAACATAATATTAAAACAAAAATGAAATATAAATAAAAGTTTATTAAAAATTATATAACTTAAAATCCTTACTTCTTTATTTAGATAATACTTGACAAGTACTGGTCAATATTCGTTACCTTAGAATATATACGAATCTATAGAGTGCAATCATTTTTATAAATTATACTAAGAAAAATATTGTTTTAATATAAGTTATATAATTAATAAAAATTTAAGTATATGTTGAATTAAAAAATTTTTATTCTTTTTAAATATATTTATTATAAATATTAAAATATTTCTTTATTTTTTTTAATTGGTATATTTTATATGCTTTTTGTAATAATAGTATTACCAAAATTTAACAATCTTTCTTCGTTAAATTTCATTTATATACCTTAAATTCAAATTTTTCATTATTTTTTATTATGTATATTAATATATATATAATAGCTAAAAATTTGAATATTTGTAAACCATCTATTTATTCATATATCCCGGACTGTAGCATTGTTCCAACGGAAAAAGCAGAGCATAACAACGAATCACAGAAGAGGATGCATACGCCCACCACCGATTGGTCAGAGACACTAAATCGCGGGAGGGGTGGTGGAGCCCGCTCTTAGTTTCATTCATGAACGTCTGAGTCGTAGCCATAATACATTTGTAATCTGTATTGTGTACGGGTATACCGCGTTAGTGCTGCCGATGTGCGTGCGCCTCACAGTCGTACACGTGATTCTTGTTTTGTGTTCAGTTCTCTTTGGGTGTTTTTCGTGTACAATATTTAAAAAATTGATACAGTTGCGTTCTTCATTGGATTTTACGTTGGAAAAAAGGTAAGTAAATACGTTAAAACAAGTTTCTGCGCGCTTTCTGCGTGATATGAGCGCGCGAACGCGATTCTTCGAAACTTTCGAACGGATTAGCTTAGACTTGAATCTTGTCAATAAAAAATGATGTTGCAAAACAATATGAAGAAATTTTGATCTATTATGAAAGGGTAAAATATAACATCACGAGAAAAGTATACGCCTACGTTCAGATAGACTTATATTTATTTTGACGGAATGTTTTCTTGGTTACTTTACATCCCACAGATAATCAGAAAACGAATATTTTAACCTACGATATGTCGTACAAGGATACGACATATCAAAATCAAGTTTTATTTGTTTATTTACATTGGCTTTAATTGAATTCGAGACAAGTGAATCATAGTTTTGTCCAAGAATTTTTTGATTCTCTCTTTTTTCATATTTTTCTTTATATTTGATGTGACTTCTGAGTAACAATATAAATTTATATCATTCTTCAACTATGTAATAAAATTTATATTGTTTTGCGCATATCATATAATTTAAAAGATTCAATTTCTTACTATATCATTTATTGTTCATATTTTTAATTCGTTTGAAGGATATTTATTCGAAGAAAGATATGGTTATACGATAAAAATGATATTGTCTTAAATATAATTAATGTTTCAAACGATGTTTTTTTGCAATGAAATTCGATATTTATAAAAACATTTTGAAGATTAGATCTCTCGCATTGATTTATATCAAATCATAAATATCTTATACTTGATAATCATATCATATCTTGCGTCACGTTCAATTTTACTTTTATCATTTCGAATGTAAGTACTTTCCGTTTATAAAATCTTTTTTAATTATCTTTTTTTTCAAATAAGTATTCAATCAAATTAAATTTTATGTATAATTAAAAATTGATAAATAAATTTATTTCGAAAACGCAGATATATACAAAAAAGTTATATATATTACAAAATTTATAACATATTAGAATATTAAATATATTTTATTAATTTATATTTGGGTAATTATAACCTTTTATATCTCATATATAAAACGATATAAATTATACATATTCACATATATATATAACCTAATTAATTTCATGAAATTAGTTAATTGCTTGAAATTAGTCACTTATAAACTGTCTAATCGATCATCATTGCCAACTTATCGAATTCATAAATTTTTATTAACTTATATTTAATTGTAAAAACATTAACTTCAATTTGATAATTCTGTTAAACTTTATTTTCAAATTCATTGAATATTTATCATAATATTTTAAACTCTGACAAACCGTTTCTGTCGAGTCTGGATTAATTTTTCATACGATGTCTGTGTAATATATTTTGCTGGTAATGTGTGTAGGTAATATTTCTGTCGAACAGTATTTGGTATACATACAGAACGAAAGAAAAGAGCGGGAGAGAAGAGACAGAGAGATAGAAAGAGTGTGAGAGAGAGAAATAATGTGTGGCACAGTGTAAGTTAAACGCATACGAGGGGATGGCTAGCCTGGCAATTTAAAAAAGGAACGCGATGCCCTCGGTGTTGGTGGGTCGAATGGTTTTTGTACACTTTCTCGGATCTTGGGGAGTACAGCATGGCAACGCCGCGACCTACCATGTTTCTTCCCTCGTTTGTCTCTCGACTGTTTCGTCTCTCTACCAAAGACGCGACAAATATCAAAGGCAAGAAGACACCACGATGACAAAGCTCTGCGAATGTTCTGACATTGCATGAGGAATAGAAAGAAAGAAGGAGAGAAAGAGACGGAAAGAAAGGAAGCATGCGCGTGAAAAAGAGAAGCAAAGAAAACCGTTGATCGGTTCAGAGACAAGATGATTTTTGTTTCGTCAAATATGTTTTCTGCAAGAAAAGATAGAAAAAAGAAGAATTCCCATTTTGTAACTTTATTTCAATAATTGAGTCTATAATCGTGAAGTATACTTCTAGTCAATTGCATGAGTTCGAGATACGATAGTTTCGATCATTCGATAGTTTCGTACTTTCGATTATCGAATGAAACAGTTCTTTTTACGTTCAAATTCGGTAGTACATCGGTAGTTTGTGACGTGAGTGTTTAATTTTGTGAAACAATTTCTGAAATTGTGGATGAAAAAAGACATTACAAAGTTTTAATTAGATTGAAAGTCAAGCGCATAATGAGATTTTTCCCCATATGGATCCATCGTGGATGCTGAAGCTCACATACGGGCCTATACATGTTGTGACCTGGAGGAACGTCTGCCCGCATCTGGAAACCCAACGGCAGCTCCTCGAAAGATATTATATTGCTCTCTCGCCGGAGTTGAAACAATAGACACTTCAGCTTCTCGAAGGACAGTTTATATACGGTGTCTCATAAAAAAGATACGAAAATCATAATAGTTTTTCAACCGGATCTTTCATTCTTAGATACACGTAAGAATTTTATGCTCATTTTTTCTGTCATTTTATCATCATTTAAATGATCATTTAAAAATAATTTTCTTTCTTAAAAGCGTAATAATATTGTTAACATAAAACAGAATATAAGAATTATAAATTATAAATTGAAAAATAATTTTTCTCAAATGAAAAACCATGTTTCAAATAATATTTAAAAATATTGATAGAGATAATACTAGCTTTTTTTCTTCTTCTCCGATCTTTCTTATTCCGGTTCCATTTCATAGACAGAAAAATGTAAGAATTCTCGAAGAAGTTATAAACTTCGATGTTATGTGTATGTATTAAATGTATTAGCATCTAAGAATTTTTTGTTTCGTTGTTTGTTCCAGCTAGTATGCGGTTAGAAAATTCAAATATAAACTTTAAAGTAAAGCTTATATAACGTTCAATAATTAATATCATTTCGATCAACTTGTGAAATGAAATAAACCACTGATGTTAGGACTTTACCTCTCAGTATCGAGTGATCTTTTGAAAACGCAGGTAGACATCCGAATGGAAACATCCCTATGTTTGCGCGGAAGTCGGTTGGACACTTTAAAAGCCGAAACCGATCACGATCCTTTTCTATGGTTCACTGATGATTGTCAGGTACATATAATAGGGAACAAGAAAAGAAAACTATTCAGAATCTTCATAATTAGGGTGTTCTAAGATATTTATTAGGGTTCTATTTTGTTTCAATTCTTCAATTTATTGAATAAATTGAATTGTGAATATAATAAATTAATTTTAATATATTTTATAATATATTAAATATATATAAATATATTTTAGTAGAAGCTTTTCTGATTATTTTTATTAGTTTATTGTTTTTTTCACTTGATCTTAATAACATCATCATAAAAAAAAAATCTTATCTTTTATTATAAGATTGAGAGATAACTAGAGATTGTAACGTAATTTATACTTATATACGGCAAATTCTGGAAGAATCTTTATCAATATTGCAATAATAAAAAAAATTGCAAACAATTGTTCATTCATCAATGTTAAAGTTATTCTTTCAATTCTTGGTTTTTATTGTCGTGTAATAAAATGATTTTTCACAATTGGCTAATCGATGCTAACGATAGTTTTCTTATTTTCAGATAATTATTTCTTAATTAGTCAATCTCTCAAAATATACTTGCAATTTTTATAAGGATGCATACAAGCTTGGTCTCCCATAACGATTCATTGAATCCTGTTTGAAATTTAATAATCCATTTTGCTAATATGATTTTTCTGTCAAAAATTAGTCTTTCAGATAAACGAGTCGACAAATTATATGTATCTTTTATCGCTTCAAATCGATAGGCATCTATGAGATAAAAATTGCTGTCAATTGGATCAATGAATAAGAATTGTAAGTATGATATCATAGTTGAAAACAAGAGAAAGAGAGAATTTTATTGATCGTTTTCGGAAAAATCCTTGAAATTATATCAGACGATTATATTATCACAAATATTATCATCATGCAAAATTCGAATTCTCACGATAGAATCATTTTTAATATTTTATATTTTCTTTTTTGAGAAATCTTCTATACTTTTGATGAAAAAGTATAAAATTTTCCCTTATTAAAAAGTTATTGGCACCTTGCAGAGGGTTAAAAAAAACGGAATTTTAAAGCGTTTTATAACGTATAGCAGAAATATTTCGTATACAAAGAGCCGTGAGAGTCGATGGCGGTTCTCGAGCACTTTTCCACCTACCATCTGTCGTTTGGGCTTCCAGCCGGAGTAACTTGATCTTTGTAGAAACCAGGGTTCGAAAACCTCCTACGTACGTATATACGCTAGTGTCTGTAGATTCTCGCATCCCCTTACGCTCGTGAACATTTTTTTAAAAAAATTGCACTTCTCATTTGTATCTCGCTAAACTATTTTATCTTCGTTATTTTTTCCCTTTTATTTACACTCCATTTTCTATTCTTTCTTTAACATGACAATTCTTTGGATAAACAGAGAAAATTATGGAGAATAATCGAGATAATTCTGTAAGGAAAAAAGGTTTAGAGTTATGCCTGACATCCGTTTAGATACGAGCAACAGGCACGATATTTCTTGCATTTTAGAGCAACGGAGGCGAATGGAAAAAGGAAGAATTGGTTGGAAGAGTAAGTACGTCATGTACAGGCGAATTTACTGTACAGGTTGCAAATAAAAAGGAATGATGATTTAGCATCTCCAAGCCGCGTTCAAGAGGCGCGTGCGAGCGTTCGTTGCGCAGGGAACGTCTGTTTTTAAGGCGAGTTGCGATCGCTATTAAGCGTTCAAAACGCGACTTATGCTTTCCACGTGCAGTCACTGCCTAAATATCAAATTTACTCACGGTGATTCGAACAAAACGTCTTTGCACGCCATCCTTTCTGTGCGAAGGAACGAACAAATTTATTAAGGGACGAGCTTGTATGCTATATAAATTAATAAAAAAGAATTCATATCTTTTAGAATAAATGATACTTGCCAAATGAAAAAAAAATTTTTAATAGATGTAGATCGCAAAAATTATTTTTTTTTTTTTTTTTTTTTTTAGTAGATATTTATCTTTATTATATGTAAATTTATTACTGTATTTTTTACTGCACGATGTTTCCTTTTTTGCTGAAATAGTATTTTTTTGCAGGCAAAATGGATATGGAATCCCTGTACGACTACGGGGAGGAGGAACAGGATTTCTACGAGGAGAGTCCTGGTACCAGGAAAGGTTACCCGATCGATCACAGATCCATCAAGGTCAGTGATACTCTCTGATCGTTCATTCAAGCGAGGCAAAGACGGAAGGAAGAACTATCGTCGCTAAATTTAATCGCACACGATCCACAGGTGACAATTACACCGATCTAATTCTGAAATTACGCGCAATTTCGAATTATAAGATGTTTAATCTCGACCAAAAAATGTTTCTGTAACCGCGTGATTGCACGGTGGCGTTATTTTCGGGCTTCTCTTTGATGTCGCCGCTCGCGCTGCCAGGCTTTTCTATTGTGTAATTGTCATCGACAATTCGACCTCGCGATCGTTTTCCTTTCGTTTTATTCCTAAGCTAAAATCGTGAGTTTGCGTAAAAAGAAGAAAAAAAAGTTTTACGAGAGATAATGGAACATAATAATTCAAAATCTTCCCGTTATATTTAATTACATGTCTAACTGTAACCGTAGCTGGCCTCGTGAAAGAGAAGTAAATTGTTCAAATATAACTAACGAAAGCTATATGCTCTCAGTTGATATTGTGCAATGAACAGCTCGTTTCCAAACAATTATTCAGACAAAAATATAATATCTTAACACATCCGTTTTATTCAAAAAAAAAAAAAGAAATAATAATAATAATAATAATAATTAACGAACAACCATTTCGCTACTATTACGAATTTTTATTAATATTTCATTTACAAAAAAAAAAAAAGAAAAAATGATTTTACTTAAAACGCATTACGGAACGGTAAGAAATTGTACAGTATCACGTATCGTTTTGCAAATAATTAATTAACCCTGATGGCTCGTTAGGGACGTTAACGTGCATGAAACGCGATCGTTTTTATTGACCTTCCTCCCCGAGGAAGAAGACAGGAGGCCGTTTGAAATAGGCCAATCCTGCTCTATTTTCGCGGTGATAGTTGACGTTGGCAACTGCGTTGGCAGAGGTTGCGATTGTACGAGTGCCAGTAACAATTCGTTCCGGAGCTGTTCTCCGCCTTCGTTTCATGAATGAACGTAGAGCCAGCGTTCGTTTCTCATCCCCTCTTGCCCTTCCATCCCTCCCTGACCTCACGTGATTACCGTCTAACGCTTCTAACTCGGTCTCCTTCTCTCCTCTCTCTCTATAACTCGCGCGCTCTTCTCTCTGTCCTCTTTCTTCTTTCTTCGTTTCACTCGGTTGCGTCCCGTCCACTCGCTCTCTCTCTTTGTTCTCGCCTCTCCTTCGCCCTTTTCTTTCTTCCCTCGTACGCTCCTCTTTGTTCTTCCTCCTACTACATTTCCCCTCCTTCGTTTTATATTCCTTCGAGCTCTGTCGGAGCGAACACGAAATCTTGGATAGCGTGCGCCTTATGTAAGGCGTGATGTTTAATTGATAGCTCCGAGTTGGAAAACTATGTAAACGATCGTTCATATAACAGGGTTATACAAGTTTGGAATTAAACGAACGTGTGAATTCACGTAACGTAAAAGAAAAAAGAAAGAAAGAAAAAGGTTAGGACAATGTCACGTTGTATTTCGAGTCTCGTTAAGCATTTTAATCAAGTTGCACGTAAGCCACCCTTCTTTCTTCGAACTCGGTTCAAGAAGGTGATCCAAGAAGGTGATATTCTCACCGTTTCTTCGTCTGGTTTCACCTTGTTTAGCGCCCGCTGGCCTCCATCTGTTCGTTCTTGGTTGCCAGCTTACGCACTTTTGCTCCGAGTTTGAGCAACCAACTTGCCTCTCCCGATACGACTCCCAATACGGTGGATGATATACGGGTCTTTTTCCTACGCTAGATCTAGATTTGGAAACTCTCTAGATGATCGCCACGAATCTCTCTCTCGAATCTTTCTTTTAAAGTACACGATGATAATTCTATTCTGACTGATGATCGATCGTTGTAACAAGTTAATAAAAAGAATATCCTCCATCTTCGCAGCATTATTCGTCCAAAGAGATCATCCCGTAGTAGAATCGATATACGAGTTATCCGAAAAGGAAGGAAGGAAGGAGCATCGGCGGAAAGGAAGAGTAGTAATCCTTCGAAAGCGAAAGGGACGTGGAAGAGACGGAAAGTCGGTGAGTTAGTTAAGAGGAACGGGATGTAGGGACAGGCGGGAAGAAACGCGTGCACGGCAGCCGGTGCTCGGGGGCGGAGAAAGGAGAAATCTAAGTCGCCAGAAATAGCATCCCTTCTCGCATCATGTAGCCAGACCTTCTGCATGCGCCGTTCGTTCTAGTCGCATGCACCGTTGCCTCACCTACGTCACACGCTCTCTCGCGCACCTCTCTTCATCTCTTTCTCCTTCTCTCTCTTTCTCTCTTTTCATTAACAATTTTCTCGACGATTGAGAATAACGCAATTCGACGGATATAATTCTCGTGAAGAGAATCATCCTTGCGAGATATCTTTCTCTGTGACGGGTAAAAGTTCGATGGGAACGAAGGTTAAAATTCAATTTTTCGAACGATTCTTAGAAGTTTCGCTCAATCTCGTTCCATGGGGGAACGTTCGAAATAGAGACTGATGATAGTTTTCTTAAGAGGATGACTGTAGGTTTCTTATTAAAGATTCTTGTTTCAATAGAAGACTATTTTGGATATGCGTGAGGACAGAAAGGCGCGTTCTTTTTTTAGAGGGAGCGTTGAAAGTTTAATCGAAGGCGCGTGCTGATTTTGCGGTATCTTTAGTAATTCGAACGAGGAATTAGCAATGGAAAAGAGGAAGCGATCTAGATGAATTTGAGTTAGATTGATGATAAGAGGCTATCCAGAACAATTAGCGATTCGAATCGTTCTCGTTCGCACACCATCGATTCAGGATTAAACGATTTGGGCGTGGTGCATCCGTTTCCTTTCCTAGCTTTCCGTTGCATACTGATTACACCTGTTTTCCCCCTGACAATAGCGATCTTGATGGGTCGATTGAAGTAACCATTGGTTTTCTAGAGGAAATGTATCGAGAGGGTTATTCTTTTCGCTTCGTTATTGTAGATTTAAAAAAAAAAAGAAAAGAACAAATGAATATGTGTATATTTCGATTGATGATACCTTGTTCGTACACTTAACATCGACGTTTCCTCCTGAAACACGAATGAATTTATAAATTGCGTAATCTGCACCGTCGAAATTTCACAAGTACTCAGTGTTTTGTTCATCCTCGTGGCCATATGTCGATGAATATTTAATAAGAGGAAAGCAGGACAGCTGTTGTCGGTGCAGGAACTGGCCACTTGGCCGTTTCTCTGCCGGAAGTCCTCCGCGGAACTCGTCGAAAAACGATCCCCCGCTTGCGCTCGAAAAGAGTCCATCCTCCCACGATTTTTTCCTTTAAATTATTTCGCAAAAATACGACTGAAATTAAAAAATTCACAGAGAGAAAGAGATTGAAAAATATATATATATATATATATAAAATCGAAAATTTTCAATTTCTTTCGCTACTTTCTTCCGTACTCGTAAATGTCATCGTTGTCATCGAAATTAGTTTTTCTCTAATTTTTAATAAAACTTGATTCACCTCGCATACTCGACGAATATGATGGAGTATTTATCTCGGTAATCGAGATCTCCTTACAATCGATCCTAGAGAGAGAGAGATTCACGAGCTTCTAAATATACGAGGGGTAACCTTTTGGCTTTTTTTAACGAGGGATAATAAAATCCATGCCCGATATTTACGTCGCGAGCAAGCAGGTCGATCTAGCGGAAAAGTTTTTAATCACGCGTGCCTTCTGTCATTCATTGCTGATAAATAGGAGCATCGTATAAATAGCGAACGGGATGGCGATGAATGGCGGACGTTACGTATCCATCGACGTTTTTCTCTCGTTCTCGGTTCATTGATGATACTTGCGTTTCACCGAGACCCTGATACCCTTGTAATCCTTTGTTCGATCGATTCGTTTCCCAGATTATCACCGAGAAAAAAAACGCAGAGGCGTACAATTAAATCTAATAACAAACGACGATCCGATTTTATATTTTTTAAATCGATCATCGCCTCGAAACACGAATATTTTAATGTCGAATTTTACAGCCGGTTTTCACCGATTATCGACACGATATCGCGAAAGAATATGTTGTTATATTAGAGAGTTAACAAATAGAATGTTTGATCATAGCTTATTGAGCTATTCGAATCGAAAAATCGTTGTGTTCAACGCTTCCTCGCAAGACCTTATCTTATCGTAGCCCACGCGCGTGCAATCAGGCGACATTCGGTCTCAGAAAACATTGATATTACGTTCATTGACGGCTTGTCTGCCCAGTGAAATGCATTTCGATTTCGTAACTGTATCTATAACTAATTCTATCTTGGTCACTCGAATATTGATCCACCCATCGAAATCCTTTGTCTCGATCATCGAGAAAATTTTATAGACACGTGGAAAATTAACCAATTCTCTCGAATACCCTCTCCAAGTAATTTCGAATTATTACCTCGCTGTCTCTTGCATTTATCCGTTTATCGAGTTATTCTTTCTTCAATTTATAATCACGTTGTCAATTATCCCAATGACGGTGTTAAACATGAACGGTCGAACGTCTCGTTCGTTCATTTTCCATTTGACACGTGTTTCCACTTGTCGATATCGGTTGTTAAAAAAACCGGCGAATGTTTCACGAATGAAACCTCGCCACGAATTTAACGTGGCGCATAATTCTCAACAAGTTCGAAATACTAATTTCCGTTTCCCAGGTTAATGGAATCAAGGAGCGATTTGAGTTTTATTCGGACGAGCGCTCAATATTTTAGGATAACGCGGTTTAACGTGGATTCGATGCGCGTGAAAAAATATTCTCGACCATTTTTATTCCTGCATAGTTGTTGCATAGCTCGAATAGATTTACATGTCTGAAAGGACATTATCAAGGAAGCGGTCGAACGTCTATTTTTGCTCGCTATCTTGCTCGAAACAACATGCATGTTTGCCTTTGTCGCGGAACGGATTTCTTTTTCCTTTAATCTTCTGATTCATTTGATTATTAGCTTATTGATTAATCATCGCTCTACGAATATCATAACGAGAAAAATTGAATAAGCTTGACCCGCTGTATTCTTTATGTCCCGTACTTCGAGGCTACTTAAAACGATAAAACAATCGTAAAACATTCAATGATGAAACTTCCATCTCGAGACAACGTTTCGAAATAATGTTTTTTAAAGAAAGAAGGAGCGAAGAAAGAGAAGAAACGAAAGGGAGAAGTAAGGATCGAATTGAAAATTCATAATATGAATTTCGTTCTATTAACGTGATATATAATCCAATTTCCAAGTTAATGGCAAAGATTCAAGATACTTCGACGTGCAAGTAAATATCCAAAAAAATTTTTAAAACAACGTCAAATTTCGGGAAAAAAAAAGAACAACGTAGAAGTAGAGTTGGGGGGGGGGGGGGAGAGGGGTAAAAATAGCTGGCGGTGAACGTGAAACGTGTCAAATAGCTCCTTTTCGTTTCTTCCTTTCAAGGGCGTTTTCAACGATCTTCTCTCTCTTCCTTGGCTTTCGCCGTTCGTTCTGTCAGCCGGCCAGCACGGTCTCTCTCTCTCTCTCTCTCTCTCGACCGGTCTCTCGACTCCTCTCTGTCCCTCTTCCACGTGGCCTATGTTACTCACTCATTCAGAGAACGGTTCGGGTTCGTTCAGAAGAAGTATAATGCCGATGTTCTTATATACGAACCAGGTCGTCGCCGTACAAAGGTACAGAGACTTGGTGCACCAAGATGGAAGCTTAATAAAGCATTCCTTCGCACGAGCGAAATTTCTTTTCCCATCGATCGCATCGATCTTTCGATTCGAACTTGATTCGAAGAATCGTGCGAATTGCGTTGTAAAATGACGACACGATAACCACACGGAGCGGTGTGTGTGTGTGTGTGTGTATTCATCCAATAAAACGATAAAATAAAATTATCTGTTCGAGTTTTAAGGAATTCGTGGAAGTAAAAATTGTATAGGTTGAAACGATACGCTATCGCGAATGAAGATGAGAGTGTTTCGCCCGTACTTTTTCTTCGAAAGGAATAGAGAGAGAGGAAGGAGGGAGGGGGGGGAGGTTTGAATATATTAACGGTGATTCGACTCGTTGCGTTAATTATAAAGGATAAAAGAGTGGGAGTTGTATTCCGCGTCGTTTTGGCTCGGGGATAAGAACGGCGACGGATTCCGAGAAATAATTGCGGATTGCATCATTCGTAATTCGTACGACGATTAATTTATCTAGGCGCGAGCGTGATGCACACTCATCGATTGCGAATAAGCGAATTGGCGTGGGCGAGGCCCGGGTGAACTTGGCGTGGAAAAATGGAGTGGAAACTCGGATGATTTTATAATCCGACCGTCCCGTTTCAATTATGCAACGAACGGCCAAAGATAAAATTGAATGGGAACAAAAAAAGACTGGAAATGTCGGGTATCCATCGAGGTCTCGAGTGGAGATATATCGTATTGTACGCTACGATACTGAAATATCTCGTTGGATGGTTAGCCACACGATCGGGCTTGGCAGTTTGGTTCGGAAGCAAGTGGCCTGAACGTACGCACGGTCACGTAGATCTAACGTAGTGGAACGAATCGGCACGGCTCGGTATCGTTCGAATGCCGATGATGAAAGAGGAAGAGATAGGTAAACAGATAGATGGGCTGGCGGAGAAAGACGGCAAGCAACGCGTGACAAGAATTACCAGTCGAAACCGCCTATCTGCATACACGTGTTGCATTCGTATACCCCGCCGATACGTAGGGGAAAATAATTATCGCGGAGGACAGTGGAGCCGTTGTTCGACTCGCGATTTAATCGGGGCCCCCATTAACGCGAAATCTCCATTCTTTATTCGCGCTCTCTTCTCGCTCGCCGTCTTCTCCTCGCTCTATTAGACTCGGTTCCCGCTCCCTATCGTAATTTACGTTATAAATTTTCCATCGAGTTGAACCGTCGTGGCGCTAGAGAGGCGGCCGATATCTCCAGAAAATAGAATGTTTAAACCGATAGCGAGAGTCGGCGGTATAGGGAGAGCCAGAAGTAACCTGAATATTCAATGAACATGAACGTGTGTTATCAATGTTATAGATAAACGCGAATATCGTATATGTATGTATACATATGTATCACCGTTTATCTCCTTGCAACTCGAAATACCGATTATTCTAGAAAGTGGGATTTCGTGTGCAACGATTCTTACAATCTCAACACCTTAAATCCCCGTCGAACCCCTTCCAAATCGGCGCCAACTTATCTATCCCCGTTTATTCCTCGACTCGTGCACGATAAATTCGAGATTCATCAACCGTGATCCGTCAAACTTATGCGTGTGCATGTATGAGCGACGAGACGACCGAGTCTGGTGACGGAGGAAGGGTGGTTGGATGGACCGAGTCGTCCATCGAGGACGGGAGGGGAAAGTGGAAAGAATTAGAGGGGAAAGACTCGTGGAGTGCAACGAGCAGGGCGAGAGCCAGGGATCGAGTGCATCGTGAGAGAGGTGAAGGGAGAAAGAGGAGAGGAGTGCAGCGTAAAAGGAGTGAGCAGAAAAAAAGAGAGAGAGAGAGAGAGAGAAAGGAGTGGAAGAGCGTAGGTACGGCGAGGCTAGAATGTTGCATCGAGTCGCAGCGCTGTCGTTGCATTGCGTACCGTTGCGTCACTCTCTTGTGCAGCGTTTCATTCAACTTGGAGTCCCTCGCACGAAGGTCAAGCGGTCGCAGCTATCGCTCTGCGCGCCGACTCTGATGCATCTTCTCCTTCTTCTCCTCCCACTATCCTCGTAATAGTCAATTTCTTGATTCGTCTAGTTTACTTTTTTCTTTTCTTTCTTTCTTTCTTTTCTTTTCTTTTTTTTTTTTTTTTTTTTTTTAGATTTTTCGTAAAATATCATCGATACGTTCATAGCCAAAATTGTCTTCTACCCTCTGTAAAATTCATCCACGTCCATAAATACGTTCGTCTTCCTTCCATCTAAGTTTGATTTCGCCTCGATCAAACCGTTTCGGTTTCCTCTTCTCTCTTCCTCTCCAGCCTTTTCGATATCTTCGTCCCTTTCGTTCTTCGTCTTCCTCCATTCTCCGGCCATCCGTCTCGTGTCTCCCCCTCCCCCCTCTCTCTCTCTCTCTTTCTCCATCTCATGGAGCGCTATTTCGTTTCTTATTCAGCGATTTTATTTCTTTCTCCCGCGTCGAGCTCTCCTTTATCCACCCCCTCCACCTCTTGTCGCCCATTCTCCTCCCTCCTCCCGTTGCTCTTTTTCCGCTCTTCTCTCCCCATCCGGCACGTCAACTCCAGCAGGTTCACCGTCCATTCATGCCTCCACCGAGACGCCGTCTCTCCTCGCCCTCACTCTTTCATCCTACCTTCCTACGATCCTGACCTTCTTTCCTCCTCCTCCTCCTTCTCCTCTTCTTCTTCTTCTTCTTCTTCTTCTTCCATGATTCTTCCTCGCCGATCCGCCACGATCCTTATCGCCCCCTCGGTCGAGCCTCTTCTCTTCCACGTTCCATCTTTCATCAGTCCTCGTTTTCTCTCGGTCCCTCGATACGCTACGATCCCTCTCGAGCTCCGTTTCGATAACTGTACCAAGAACCGGCCGACATATGTATGCTACTCTAGTATCGTAGTACTAAGATAAAATGTGAATGGAGTATATGCGAGTTACGTGGATTACGAAACTTATAAATGGAAAATGATGGTTGGATTAGCTTATTGGTAGTGTATTGATACTAGCATGCGGTAAGTAGTATCGAGGAGTCACCATGCGAACGTGACGTATTTCGTTACGTTCATCGATTACGAAGTTTATAATGGAAAACAACGGATAAGAATCATCGTTCATTGATCTCGCATTGTAACGATATGTATACATTATGACTATATTCGTAAATATAGTGGATTCCAAAAATAATTATCCAGCCATAATCGAATACCTATTTTATATTTTATGAAAATTTGAATTATTGAAAACACTTGGAAAATGTTCGAAAAAAACTTTACCATCCTTCCAATCTTATTACTTTTTTCTCCTCCAAATTCGATCCACGGATTCGATATGCTAAGAAAAAAAAAGAAAAAAGAGAAAGATGAAAAGATGCGGTCCGGATTGAAAAGAAAGTGTGCGCTTTCTTCTGTTTCAGCGGGATGCTAGAGGCGTGGGCAGTTATCTGGGAGGCGGCAGCATTAGCGACGGTGGCGGCATGTTGACGGGTATGGCGAAGTTGATGAAACAAGAGCTGGCCTCTGACGCCGAGGAAGAGGGCCTGGTCCCTGCCCTCTCCGGCAGGTTCACCTCGATGCGGAAAGTGCCCTCTCTCTCCGACCTATCCGATCCAGAGAGCTCCTTGGGTGAGTTTTTCTTTTCGATCCGCTTTTCCCTCCGCGCGAGGAATCGCTTGATAAAAATCGTCCGATCTATCGTTGTATCGTCGGTAAATTCGATCAATGTCAACGTGCCTCTTGGATTTCGATCGATGCGCACTTCTCTTTTCTTAAAACCGAAGTTTTTGCAATTGGTTCGAGTATTTTATAATACTTTTTTGTGCAAAGCTTGTTCCAATATTTGCATCGAAGCGTGCATTTCGCTACTATTAACGAGAGCAAAAGTTTCGTAAAAGGAAGGTGTTTAACAGAGATTTTTGTTCATGGAACGATTATGCGCATTTGTGGACGTTGGATTGGATACAAAAGAATATTTCTTGCTATTTAAGTAAGGTTTCCTTAACGCACACTGTGTGGGTAGATAAGTTTACGCAGCCTCGCTATTTGAAAGGATATAATCGAGGGTCTTCCGCTCGGCTTGAAACGTTTGCAAGTATCACTAGAGATCTTTCAGCTAATAATAGAAATTCTATAAGAAGCATAGGCCGCGAACTAATCAAGGGTTAACCGAGTACTTCCACTTTGCGATATTCAATTTGCGTTTTATTCGATTAACGAAGGCCTAATACCGCTACCGATATCGATCGACACATCCGTGATTTCCAGTTCCGTTTCTCGGTTTAACTCGTCGCCTTCCATTCTTGTTCGATAACCTAGTTTCAAAAATATTTTAACGACGCGTGTTCGGATGCATTTCGACGAAATTAAATCGATATTACCTGTTTCCCGTAATATATACGACCGCGTTGTCAAAACGATATTAAAACGCAATCGAGGAGGAATATCGCCTAAGATTGAACCTCGTATCGAGAAAATCATAATACATACGAAAAATTGGTATACTTTTGAAATTGAATATTACCGAACGAAACAAAACCGTGCATTCGAAATTTATCTCATCGGCCGAAAATAAAATAACCGAAACGGATGAAATACGCCTTCGAAATCGATACTTGTTTAGGCGATCCAAGTCGGATAAATTCCGAGTTATCGTTATCTCGCCATTTTCTCACCAATTATCTCACGCACGCACACACACACGCACTGTTTTCACAGAAGACGATCGAGAATACCGTTGTGTGTATAGATCGGCCGATCGAACGATCCGCCCGGATCGTAGCTATGCAATTTGCGTGGAGGGGTATCGGGTGTTGGCGTGAGAAAGTGACACGTTCACGCGTGGTGTTTACCCGCCCGGTCTAGTAATCGTCGTCAGGCAAATGTTTCAATTAGCCGTGTACGCGGCCATTGTAGTTTTAACGCGCCACAAGATACCTATTGTGAGCCGGGGGGGAGAGAAAAGGGGAAGGGAAGCAGCGTTTCGTGGCTCCCTTGTGTGACGTTAATTCACCGCGCGTTTCAGCAGGCTGTGGGGGGACGTTGAATTTCCCCGCGGTCTCGCAGGCATATTCATCGGGCATCTTTACAGTTAACGCACGCTGTTATATGTGCCACGAACGCGTAACAGGTTTCCGGGCGGGGAAATAACGTAATCGTAATCGTAATCCCAATCTTCTAATTATCCTCCCCCTTTCCCTTTTACGTCTCTCTCATGGGCGAAGAATATTTCTTCCTTCATTCTCTATTATTATTCTTTCTTGTTGTTGCCCTTCTTGCATTATTTTGGATTTTATTTCGTTACGCTGAGGGATGAAAGGGATATCGATGGATCTTTTTTAGAGGAGCATTTTATATCTCTAAAATTTATGCGAGGACGCTTTTTAATATCAAATCGAACGTGAGGATAAAAGTGTCGTTCAAACTGATTGGGGGGGGGGGGGAAGAATCTGAGTTGGGAAAAGTGTTTAATCTCTAGATGAAAACACATTTTAGATCAACGTGTGCCACACGGACGTTGACGTTGCGATAATGTTAGAAATGATTCCACGGAAATTCGTCGTTTATTCATAGAACACGTTATCGTCAGTCGATCGGAGAAAGATGGGCAGAGAAGAAGCTCGGTTATTTCTTCTTCCTCTCCACGTATTCCACGCTCTTTTATCAAACGTTTCGATCGCGAAATCGCGCCTAGTCAACGGAAACTCGTTGACTCGTTCCGCCTCGAGGATGTAAAAATGGCTTGGAATTTTGTTTACCACCTCGAGGGCCGATGATGGAAAGGGTTTATGTGGGTAGTGGAAAGAATTCTAGAATCAGCTATATTTCCGACTTGTGCCTCGGTTGGAAACACGATCGATCCAACGCCGTGGTTGTAGTGTCCTGTTAACTGTTGGATCGTGACACTAAAAGGTGCACTTACATCGAATGATGCTTGCATAATATGAGCGGTAGCTGCATAAGCACTTACTCGTGTATAACTTGTCCGATTAGATCGCGCAGACCAGCTCGCACGACGTTGCGTGTTGTGCTATTTTAAAATTTAAAACGGCCGCGAGGAAAAAAGGCGAGAGAGGGCGACCGACGATGATAGAGAGGAGGGGGATGAACGGAGTGTTTTCGCGATCGTTTTATTTCTCTCTCTCTCTCTCTCTTTTCTCTCGTTCGAAAAAAAAAAAAGAGAGATGTTGGTTGAGAAATAATAATATTCGTCGAAAGTATGCTCGTAAGAGAATTCTTGGAAAAGGCTTACGAGTACCGAATGCGTATATCTGTATTCCAAAGGTACGGGACAATTGATCGAGAGTGCATATAATAGTCTAAAAATATCGCGAGTCGATTTGCATACAATTTGCTCGAAGCTTCGAGGCTTCGTCGTGCCGACGTCTCGAGCAAACGAATTCCACGAACGACAGGTTGCTGCCTCTATATGGTGGTCCATAGAGAAACTTCGTCATATCAGGGTTGATTCGAGGGTAAATTCCATCCTGTTTGATCCCATCTATCTGTCGTTTCGATCGAGTCCAGAGATCGGTGTGCGTGCGTGTGTGGCACGTGTGTAGAACACTGTCCGTTGCACAAATTTCCCAATATTTCCATTATACGACCCGTAATGTTTTAATGCAACGTCTGCGAGCCGAGGAAGGAGTTCGTCTCGTCCTTGACAGTGAACACTTCGACGGTGAACAATTGCGTCAATGCGGCCGGCAAAGTGGTTAATATGCGCGATGTACACCGTTCTCTTTCCTTTAAGGAATCGGACGAAAATATCGATCGAACCTTGCCGGTTAAAAAAAGAAACGCTGAAAAGAAAATTCATCAGCCTAACGTTCGTTCATCTCACTCCTATCTATCCTCTCTTCCTTTGAAAAGACACTTTGAAAAATTCTTCTCATCGAATATCGATCGAAGGTATTTCAAGAGAGCGAAACACCTCCTGAGACGATAGAAATCAAATGGAATATCGAATTTTTCCCAGAATTTTGATCAACATTTTTCGCGGAGAGAAAGAAGAGATTGGAAGGATAAAGATTGGCACGTGGAAAAACAGCGAGGAGAGGAAATCGGATGGCATAAAGCACGGAGTAATTCTTGTTACTCGCGGCTCGGCGAGCACGATCAAAATGTAGCGAGAATTTACGAATTGGATAATCAGCAGCATCCTCATTAAGGCCCCCCCACTGAACGCCCCCGCCTTCCATTCTCCTTTACGGGCGTGTGTACGTGCACAGCGTCTACGTACTCGCTCTGTCCCGCCGCTGGATCGTCGTCCACCCACTTATCTACTACTCCTCTACTCCTCGCACCGTTTAAAACACACACACACACACATATTTATACGTACAATAGAAATTTTTCACCGATTCCACGGTTTTTCATCCTTTCGTGAATCATTCTTTTAAAAACACGGTGATTCCATCAACGGAAAGCTTTTCTTCTCCGGGAAAAATCCACGGAGAGAGAGGGAGAGTTGTGCGGAGGAGGAGGATTTTTTTCGATAGAGATGGACGAGTTGAGTTTTGCCCACCGTTCACGTTTTAATCGAATTTTCGGCGAGCGAGATGTGGGCAGCGTACGATAAACTCGATCGTTAAGAGAAATAAACACCAGGGATTTCTCGAATCGAGTCGGTCCGTTTATACCGGTCGGTTCGTTGTTCCAAATCTGTAATCATTTACAACGGAGAGATAGAGAAATAGTTGTTCGGGCTCGAATCACGCGATTGAAACCGTGAACCGAGATGATGATCGATCGATTCATCGTCAGGAAAATCGCAAAGGATGGACAGGATAAAAAGTTTGGACGAGGAAATTGTTGGCGGCAAGAACAGGCGAGAAGGAACGTTAATCAAGCGCGAGATACGCGTTGAATCCGTTGCAGTGGTAATTAGCGAGTTTCGCTTGCTAGTCGTTCGATCTTCTTCACTCGCTCGATTTTCTCTCTCCCCGTGGAAAATGATGCTCTCTGGAAAAAAATTTGGTATCCGAGGATCGAAGGCCAAGCTCGATTCACGCCACTGATTCCGCTTGCTCGTTAACACCAGTTTTTATTAAGCCTTTCCTAATTTTTACGAGGAGTCGATGAAAATCATAGCGTTGAAGAGGATGTTTAAAACTTGGTCGCGAATAAACTTGGAGAGAATTTAATGAAACTTAAAAACAACACTCGCGAAATTGATCAATTCGATTGATTCTCCGATTTTGATAAAAGTTTGGGTCGAAAGTTTTTCGTACTCTCTCTAAATATAATCTAGAGAATTTTTTATTACAACGGGATAAAGGTAATTAAAGATTAAACGTTTTTCCTACGAAAAAAATATCGCTCTATTTCGTAAATAAAGGTTGCAAATTTAGAGAGGCAACCTGAAAACCTCATTGATTTACGTTCATACTTTAGCTTAAAAAAAAAAAAAAAAAAAAAAATCACTTCACGAACGTTATTCTCTCTATGTACTCTCAATGAAGAAGAAATCGAAGAAAAGAGAGGAAGAAATAAAAAGTTTGATTAAAATCAGAATTACGATCGATTCATCCGCGAGAAAATTATATATAAACGTAGATTGTTTCGAAAAGATGGGGAAGAATAACGCTTCGATCGGGAAAAGGGTTATTTTATTCGAGCGCGGTTGGAAACATGGAACGAGGAGACGTTTACATTTTTCCTGGCGGTCGCAGGAGGCGATTGAATAATGCAAGTTTTCTCGGACTTAGTCGTAACAACCGTTCACTCGCCATTGTTACCGGATCTCCTTTCTCACCCCGTGCCACCTGATAGGACGTTGATGACAGTTGCCGGCCGGAATGTTTTATGCAAATAACCATTGTCCGCTGCGACATTGACGCGTACACGCGTGAAATTTGTTTCTTTCCGCGTTTCCTTCTCGTCGTCTTACCACGACTGGAAAACCGACACTCCTCTAATGAGAAAATTGCGTGCACGAACCTCGCCTCTCTCTCTCTCTCTCCCTCTATCTCTCCTCTCTCGTTCCTCTAATTATCGCAATCGCGACAGCCAGCTTTCGAGTTAATTAATCGTCCGATTCGTACTCGCGTCTTGAGAGTAAAGCATCACGACCCCGTCCCGGTAATTGGTCCGTCTAATCGCGCTAATCTCTGGTGTATCGAGATAGCGAGGAGCAAAGGGATAAAGATTTAGAGGGATTGGATTCCCTTTTTCTTTCGGAGAATCGACGAGAACGAATTTAAAAATCCTCGACGACGGATTCGAGAAGAGGAAAATTCTTGTTTTTTCTTTACGTATTTACCAATTGGATATTCGACGCGATTTAATCTCCTGAGAAGAAAAATTCAACGCATTTTCGATCCTGATAAACTTTTTTACTTTTCAAAGTGTTGGAACACAGGTGGCGCGCCATTTACGCCAAACCTTCTCTTGTTCTCCGGTAAAACGGCTGTAAAATCTCTGTCACGAGGAAAGGAAAGGGGAGCATAGCTTCAAAGCTTGTGTCGGCCGGAATACGTTTAAAAGTTGTCCCTTTAGAACGAACGAATCGAAACAACGTTTTCGGTGCAAGTTGTATTAAGGACGTTGTGGAAGTTTGGCGAGTCGTATTCGACGAGGTGAAAAGGCGCGTGGTGCAAAGCCAAGTGGTTGGAAAAAGACTTGGCAGAGGCCTGTCCTTCGGTACCGTAACGCACGACTCCCGTGGTGGAAAGTGAGTGGTTGATTCTCTTTCTACGTCGAGGCCCTTCGTAGCACACAGGGCACGTAAGACGTCGAGCCATGCTCATCCGGTGCTACCTGGCTGCGGAATAAATTGGATATATATACATATATATGTATATATACACGCATAGCCACTACGAAGGATCGCTTGCTCGGAATGACAAATTGGACACACGATCGACAGCTCCCTAGCTTTTGAAAAATCTTGGCCAACTCTTACTTCTGTCTACGTATAACGATTTCAGTTTCCACGCTTTTCTTACCTTCCTCTTTCAAAATCTCTCTATAAGATAGAAAATCGCTACTGTTATTATATTTACGACAGAGGGAGCCACCTCTTTTAAAAACACCGCTTTTAGATTCGTTGGATAAAATTGGATAAAATCGTCGAAGTTTATCCAAACTTTTCACTATTCAAGGATGAGTATCTTTCCATTCGGGAACACGTAGCCGTCCCACGTAGAACACAGCCAAAAGAGATAAGGGAATCTCGACCGTGGATCTAATCTAACCGTCCCATCTGCACCTGGAAGAGGAGGAGGATCGACAAAGATCGGTTCGAAACCAACCTTCGAAAACGACACTTCTCGAAACGCCTCCGCTAAAAGAGAGAATTTCGATCCTCCTCCACCTAGAGGAGGATTCTCTATTCGATCCCCTCCTCGCGGCAGGTAACATGGGATCGCGGTGGCGCGTGTCCCCGTCGCCGAGGAACGGCATTAAGAGGCTAAATGGTGGGGGGAGGGGATAAAAAATATTCGTCTGCGACGAGTGATTGATAAAGATTCGTCGGGGGGAGGAGGAACACACGAGCGGACACAGGGGAGTCTGGTCACGTAGGCCAGCAGGCCACAGTAGCGTTATTTAAAAGTGGCGGGACGGAAAGATACGGGCGCGAGGCGACGGTTTTTACAACCATCCTCGAGAGTCGGATCCTTTGCATTTTCCTCTTCTGCGCGACGGACGCAATCGACGTTGCATATCGACGAACGAGACGGAACGTCAAACGAGAGAAGAGAGAGAGAGAGAGAGATTCCTCCGATGGAAATGCAACGTATACATTTTGTGGAGAATTTTATTTACGCGGTTTAGTACAACACGCTGTCCCGTGCCAAATTCGCGTCGATCCCATAATGTGGGAATGGAAATCTTCTCTGAATGCCGTTCGCGGAATCGGTACGTGTCTGCACAGTGTACCTTCTTCCATTCTTGGAACAAGGTTGTATTCGAGGGAGTATAAGATGGTTCCTCTTATCGAGGAGAATTGTTTTCTTCGATTGTCGACATTGCGACGTGTTAAACGGACGACTGTGCGCGCCCATCTCTTTCTTTCTTCACTTTTTCTTTTTTTCTCTTTTGCATATATTTTATTTGAAGGATCGTCGCCGAAGTTGTCGATAAAAATCAGAGATCACCGGTTGGAGAGAAATCGGAGAGAATGGAGGGAAAATATTGGGGGGGAGGGGGAGAAAAAAAAAGAAAAAAGAAAAAAAAATGCGGTCGAAGCCTCACGAGTGCATGAGAATGTGCGTGATCGTGGGGAAGAGCGATTGGACGAGGGTGCACGCTCGAAAGGATCATGAAAGGGAAACGTGAACTTATGGGACCACGTTGACCGGTCCCACGCTCGCCTTTTTTTATATATTATCCACCGCTTGCATTCTACTTGCGTGTCTACCTGTTACTTACACCTTTCTCGATCGTAATCGATTATTTTTAACCCTTTTCGCTACCATCTTTTTTTTTCGCGTTAAAAAATTAGGATTGCGACGTAATGAAATGTAATTACATGAAATGCTGGAAAAGATCGTTGTGAAATGAAATCGTTCTAACGTAAATGAATTAAAATCCTATCGACCTCTTTTTTTTTTTTTTTTTTTTTAAAACATACTCTCACCTCGAATCGAGACCACCGCGATTCGATTCACCTTCGACCGCGAGAAATATTTGCAAATATTTGCTCTGGGATTTGCGAAACAAAGTTGTAGGGGAAAGAAATGCGAAGGGATATCGAGCAGGTGTAAAAGTTATTGGTTGGAAGAAAAATTTTCCAACGCGTGCGAAAATGTTTATTGCAAACGTTTATGAGAAATCCATCCGGTCGATGGAGACAGACGGCTCTTTGCTGCGCGACGATATCCTTGCGACGTTTGATCGACGTTTGTGAAAAGAAGCGTTCGCTTGTCATCGAAAGGAATCGATCGTTGGCGTGGGTCGTTCTTGGTGCAGAAAACGCAGCGTAGAAACATTGCGCGAAATGCGTAACCGCAGCTGTGCGTGCGGTCGTCCAGCCTCTCCCCTTCCCTCTCCTCTCCTCGCCATATATATATATATATATATATCTCTCTCTTTCTCTCTCCCTTCTGTCTCCACAGGACTGCTTCAACATCTCCTCCCTGTCTCTCGTTCGGCCCGGTTTGCTTACCTACCCGAGACCAGACGCAGATACAGTTCTCACGTCCTCGATCCCCGGAGACGACGATTTACAGTTTCAAACAAACCCTCCTCCTCTTTCTCTCTCTCTCTCTCTCTCTTTCTCCTCTCTCTCTATCCTTGCCTCGTTCTTTCCCTCGTCTGGCATCTCGTTTGCCCGTGGACAGATGCTGTGCACTCGTGAACAGGGAATTTCAAGATTTCCAAATTACCCCGTGCTTTGGTCGAAAACGTTCGTCGAGAACAGCGAAGAAGGAAGCTTGCTTCTTGCACGGTGTCCATCCTCAATCGTGTATTTATATTTATGTTTTTCTCGTTGAAAGAAAGGGAGCTTAATGTTTCGTCAGAAACGATTGATTTATCATCGTTGCGATAAATATATATGAAAGAGCGCGTGGTATCTTTACGTTGTAATCTATCAAAGACTGTCGGTATTTTCATCGATATCCGATCCTTCGATATCGAGAAAGATCGATTGGTTTTTTTTTTTTTTTTTGGTAAATTCAAACATAAGCCTATAGGACCCGTTTAATCTACCTCGATCCAATCGCTCGTGAATCGATCTCTGGAATCGTTGGTTATCGTTGACCGACAGCTGGTTGTTTCCATGATTTATACCGTGGCTCATTCTTCGAACCGAGAACACGATGTATCGATGATCTATTTTTAGACGGGGAGATATAAATTCTTCGAGTGTCGTACCTCCACCGCGAATCTTCTTCGGTTCCCTTCGATTCATCGAGAATCGATCCTCCTCCATTTTCCACCGTTATATTCTCTTTCTCCATTCTTATTTTTATAAGTAAAAGACGATCGAAAATAAATTCGTTATAGAGACGGACGGGAAGGAATCGTTTTAAACGTGAAAAAAACGGTAAAAAAAGTTCGTATCGTTCCTCCACTTACGTAACTTCAAATGTATTTCCATCAATCTGCAGTGCAATCAATTTCGTTCCTGATAAATCGTAAATACACTTCTGATAAAGGCGCGGTGGGAGTCAGCGGTTTCTTCGATTATACCGGTTCGATCGGTGTTTCTGTTTCGCCTTAAATAGTCGTTGCAGTCGGGGGCATTGATCGGAGGCGTTCGATAGAAACGAACCTTTCTCTTTCTCTCTCTCTCTCTCTCCCTCCCTCCTTCCCTCTCTCTCTCTCTCTCTCTCTTTTTCTCTCTCTTTGCTCGACACCTTATTGAGCGGGATTTAAAGATAGTTTAGCCTCGTGAAAAATGCATACGTTTGTCGCTCCGTGTGATCCGTGTGAACGATTCTGCATCGTCCATGCCGTTAGATATAGAAACCGGAAAGTGGCTACCTCTGTCGGTGTCGCTTACCTTGCTCCGCGCGATGAAACTTCGAGACTTTTCGCATAGATGGCGCAGCCATCGCCCCGTAACCCGCGATAGGTAAAACAGAAATCTTCCCATACTTTGGCGCGAGGAATCCTCGAGGTTGCGTTACTTTGACTTTGGGACTCGGCTTTGTTGGATCTGTAATATTTTTGTACACTTTTAATATTCGTTCTTCTTTAAAAGTGAAATCTAGACACGTGTAAAAATATATAATGGAATATTCGTTCTATCTACGGAGAAAGATCTCTAAAACTACGTTATTCAAAATCTCTCAAAAAATTGGGACCAAGTTTCCTTCCAATATAATTCGCGATAATACGATCTTCGCCTAATTCTCAAAAATTCAACTTTTCTTTAATTCTCGTTACAACTTTAAATCGTTTGTAAATTCTTAATCCATGAATTTAATCCAAAGTAGTTTCACCGATCGAGAGAGAGAGAGAGGGGGGGGGGGAGAGGCAGTCTTAGATTAGTGGCGAGTAGAGGGGAGGAAGGTGGTCGATAAGGAGCAGATAGGAAAGTATACGCGAAGGGAATAAAAGAGGAAGGAGAGAAACAGGTAGCAACAGGTTGTGACGTCACGAGGCGCCACGCGACTCAGCTTCATTCACGAGGAGGCAACGGAGAGTCAGGCCACGGAGGGTGGACCAGGAACTAATAAACGAAGCGGCTTCTCGTTCTCGTGTTTTCTCACGTGATTCGACAAGCCGGTTTATCTCTGTGGACGGCCACGAAACCCGGCCCGACAATTAATAGCCCATAACGGTTCAATTCGCGTCGCTATCGAGCCTTGATTTTCAGATTGATACTCGCTCAACCTTAGTATATACTCGTTTATTATCGACGTATTATCCGTACCGTTGAAATCATTTGATTTATTTTTCTATTCAAAACTTTATGTTTTTTCTGCTCGAATTAACATTTCCATTAAAACTTGCGCGAACGATAATTGACAATAACAATTGTCGAAATTGCATTATTATTTTTCGATTTTTTCGAAGATTTTGATCCTAATTTTTTTTTGAGTGTTATTTATATTCTTTCATTTTTTTTTTTTTTTTTTTTTTAATAATTGCAATCCTTTTTTACACGCATTTTCGAAGGTATAAAGGTGACAAAAAAGTCGTATTTTTATAATCGCAAGTTTGGCGATTAATGTTTTTACTTTAATAATTTTGTTTGACGCGTAGATCGATTAACAGGAAATTCGATTGATAGTACGAGTAGATCGCTCTCCCGTGATTTAGTTGTTGCGTTTACGTAGATGATAAAAAACACGCAATTTCTTGGAAATTTCAATACGACGCTGCTGTCAGACCAAATCGCTCGGAATTACCTTGCCCCTGCCGCCTCGCTTCGCCTCTTTTTACAATTGCAAAGCGCAATTACCGCGAAACCTGCTCCATTTCTTGCGCAACGACCAACTCGACGCATCTTATATAAATTGCGTCAGCGGTAATACCGCGCTGATACGACGAAGCAAAGTCCCAAATTAAAGCAGCGAGCAACTGCTTGATTAATACGCTTTATAGATCATATGCAAAATTCTTTCATTTTTCATCGAAATCGATTATTTCTTTGCTATAAGACTTGATGCAACGATAATGGTACAATAAATGGTACTCTTCTACACCCCGTTAAAGAATAGAATGGACTCGTGTCCGGCAAAGGTACAACAAAGGTATTGCCAAGTACCTGTCCAATAACGAGTGTTCTCTCAAGTTAAGTATCATTTACCCGAGGTCCGTAAAAGGATTTGGACAAATGGTCCTTGGCACTTCTCGTCGGAATTGAATTCATTCATTGTTACACCTTTCGACCAAATTACCTGACGTTGGATTCAGCATTCATCGCGCGCCTGAAACTACTCGAAAGTATATTCTAATATATACATTTTCTCCCGTCTCTTATTTCTTTGTATCCAACGAGCGGACAAACAAACGGAAGTGAGTCCAAAAAAAAAAAAAAAAAAAAACAAGTGAACACGATTCAAAATCATCCTCGTTTATATTCGTTTCTGACGTAACCAATTGCTCAACTTGTATTTAGTTTCTTCTTTCTCTTCTTTAAAAAGAGAGAGAGAGAAAAAAGGATACCGTTACAATTTTTCAATCCTCTTTCACAAGATTCCACCAAGATCCTCTATCTAATTTATCGATTATTAATTTAATACCAAAACCTCCCTTTCTCGTATTTAACCGATTCGATCTCGATCGAAAAATCGAATTCCCTCCGAACGGTGTCGCGCATCCTTTCCCTCGGTTGACCCGGTTGAGTTCCTTACCCCCGGCCACGTAGATCCACCGTGATACTACCCCTACCACCGGGTCCAGGTCTCTCGGTTTTCTGCCTTGCGCGGAGAGGATGGACGAGAGGGATAGCGTGGTGGACGACGTTGGCGAAGGGGCCAACAAGGAGGAAGGAGAGTAGCCTCCCCACCACGTGGCGAGTAGCCACGCGAGTTCATTCATGAGATCGTGGGAACGTGGCTCACGGTGGGTCCGTTTTACCCCATCTCCTTCCCTCTTTCCTTCCTCCACTCTCTCGCGCCTTCGTCTTTCTGCTTTCTCTTCGTCCGCGTAAATATCTCCCCGTCTCTCTCTCTCTCTCTCGTTCCTCTCTTCCTTTTCCTTTCTTCTTACCCCTTCTCTCTTTCTATATATATATATTTTTCTCTCCTTCCTACTGGTTCTCTGCCCGTCCTTCTCTCCTTTGATACGTCGGGTCGTCGTGACCGGTGTAGCCTCGTTTTTGTCTCCGCTCCTTCTGGAGCGAACTTCTCTCTGTCCTTTTGCCGCTTAAAGCCGCGCCCGATCTTTCGCTCGAACCATTCCATTCTCCTTCTTCCTCCCTCTTTTCACTCCGCTCTTTTCTCCACTTTTTGTGCCCGACCACGCGTTTTGTTTTCGATAATTGCGCGGCGGAGGGAGAGTTGAAAAGTGCCTCCTCGTTTCAACGACTAACGAGTATACGAGTATATCGAAACCTCGGAGAGGTTATCCGCTCGAGTATCGAATAAGTTTCCCGTTAATTGATTCGCGGTTTCTTCCCTCTGGATGTTAGGTATACCTGTAATCGGTATGGATCATCATCCTTTTCCTGTTTCGCGTCTATCCGTAATTACTTTCCACTCGCTACTTTCCTTTTCTGATCGCTCTTCCTCTTTGGATAAATATCTTCTTCTTTTCTTCTCTTTTTTTCTCTCAACCTTCAGACACGGATCCCTTCTTCTTCCCGACGTAACGTCGAGATCCGCGCTCACTTGCTCTAATTTCTCGTTATCGATCGTTCTCGAAGATCCTCTATTACGCATTTCCTCTCGCGTTGCGAAATTTCGGAACGCGGTAATCCGTTACAACGTTCGTAACGCGAGTGCGTGGAGGAAGGAAATGAGAGAGAGAGAGAGAGAGAGAAAAAGGTTTTCGATTCGAAGACCGTGGTTTCGTAATCCATTTGGTTGGGAGAAAGAGAGAGATTCTCACAATTCTTTAAATTTTCCAATTCGTTCTCTTTCTTTATCGCGTAAATTTTTCGTAAATCTAAATTCGGGAGGAATTGTCGTTTTCGAAGCGTTAATTTCGCGGATTTTTAATTAAAAATAAGGGGGAGGGGGACGGTTGGCAGTCGTTACGCGGCGGCAACAACCGCATTCGACGTTAACTGGTCGTTTATGGGGCTGGCGTACAACCGATTCGTATCTCGAACCGCTGGCCAGGTGTTACATTACAGCTCGGCGTAACTCGCGGCCTGTGCGCCATTGTGTCGAAGAAAAATGATTTAGCTCCCGACGAGGAGGAGCATTAACGATGCAAATAGAAAGATCCCTGTACGAGATTTCGGCCGAGATCGTATCTCGAGGAGAAAAATGAATCGACGAAAATTTCGTTCGATCGAATTTTAATAGAAACGAATTCGTTGAACTCGCGTGTTGATTTGAATGACTAGGGAATTTCGATGAAATCCTCTATAATCTTATGAATCGTGTATGTAAATTGTATCTCTCCCTCTCTCTCTCGATTGTTGTATCGTCTGATGAAAAATGTTGTTCGCACAAGCGACGAAGAATCTTAAAAATCGAAGATTCTCGAAGATCGAAGGGCGTTGACGATTCGATAATTTGAATTTTGCAAGATTTTGCGTGATTCAACTATTTATTCGCATCGATGGAAACAATTACTTCCCGTCGTTTCTCCCGATCGCTTTTTCATTGTATTTCTTTTTTCTCGTCAAATGTATATTCGGAGAAAGAACGGACGACGTTTACAGAAAAGATATGGGGAAAAGTAAGTTGGCGGACGAGCAATTCCCCGATGAAATTCGCGGGGAAGTTTCACGGTCCACTGTACCCGACGACCTCTAACATGGTAGTAGAGGCAGCCAGCGGAGACATAATTGCCGCTCGTCGTCCAGTGCTGCGGGGCACTGCCTTCCCTCTTTTCACAATCTCGGATCCTCGTCGAGCAGCGGAACGAAAATATTCAATCACCGAAGAGTAATTAAACCTTATTATCGATCATCGCTTCCAAGCTTAACGACGCATCGAAACGAATGGAAATAATGAAAGGTGATCCGTGTACAAACATCGTCTTTAAAATTTTTCCCTAAGCAAAAACCGGGGCGTGTAAAAAAGTCTGGAAAAAAGAGAAAGAAGAAGAAGAAGAAGAAGAAGTAGAAGTAGTAGTAGTGGTAGCAGTAGCAGTAGAAGCAACAGGTAGAAAAGCAACGAGAAACGAGTTACGTAGGAGATAGTCACGAGGCGTGGAGAGACGGAGAGAGAGAGAGAGAGAGAGAGAAGAAAGCAGAAAAATAGTAAAACGAAAGCGATATAGAACGGGGAAGGGAGGGGTAAGGAGAGGCGCGCAGCTACTCCGTACGTATCATACGCGCCATTACTCGTAGAAGATACGGCTGGCCGCGCGTTTTACGAGCGAACGTTTATTCACCATTTCGAGCCTCTTAACATTTGCCGCTGAATATCAGGCTTTAATGTATCGAGACAGGGAAGCGGTGGTAAACTTGGACGCGTACGATCGATACAAGCGCTCTCGTTTTATTTTACACTTCTTTGACGTGTATCGTTACGAAGGATAGATTAAACCGTTGATCCGTTTCGCGATCCGTGTCCACAATTTTTCATCGTCTCTTCTTTGGTTCGCCCACGTTCTTTTTCCGCGTCGAATTTCATCGAGTTTACTAACGATTTTCATTTCCCTCTTACCTCTAATCCTCCTTTCCAAGAGTCGTTGGATCTCCCGTATTTCTCGTCGGACTGGAAACGCTCGTAAAAATCTCGTTTCGGCTCCCACTGTCGGACCGAATTAGGAAAATTTGTATCGGCCAAGGGGGTTGAGAAAGGTACAAAGAGAGGCTCTGCCTTGGATAACGACCGACCGATTAGGGGTAAAGCGTTAAATATATATATATATATATACACGGCGTTGCAACAGGTACACGACCTGCGGGCCGCGATGTTATTGCTCTCTCGGGAAGTCGGTAGCTGGGGTAATTGATTATCTTGCGCCCTTTATACGTTATACGTGCCTGCCCCCTCGCCCTACCCTCTTAAATCCATCCTCGGCGATCTAAGACGCGGCTCGTTGCGCTCTCCGTCTATTATATACCCGCAAATTATACGGCGGAATCGACCACCCTCTTTTTTCCCTTTTTCGACACGAACCTTGGAAGGAAAAAAAAAAAAAAAAAAGAAAAAGGATCTTCGACTCCCTTCCCTCCCCCATGGAAAATTCTTGCTGAACAATTTCAACAGAAGTCGCGATCCTCTCCCCTCTCTCGCCTTACACCCGTTGCGTGATTTCGTCTCGAAACGCGTAAATCAAATTATCCGTTCGTCTTCGAACGTAAACATCGATCGAGCGCGGATATATATCTCTGTTATCGTGCCAATTATTGTTTATACTGGAAGGTGAAACAGAAACGGAACGACCGTCGATATTAATTCAGTCGTACGCTCGCGCTGAACGAGGAAAGATACGTTGGCGCGAGAGGATAAAAAGGAAAGAGGAAGAGACGAGGATCGAAGAAGAAGAAGAAGAAGAAGAAGAAGAAGGGAGAAATGGAATACGCATAAGCCTCGTTCGACTTCTGTTCGGTCGGGTTGCTTTTATACGGTGTGCATCTGCCTTATGGGATACGGTGCCCCGGTATATTATGGTTAAGTTGTTGCCGGTCGAGGCTTCTATTGGAGCGCAGCTTCTGGTCCCGCGAGAGATTATAGAGATAATGGGGCCCGGATAGCAGCATCGCTCGGTCCTCGCTCCTAACAAATTGCGGGGTTCATTCATCCTCCGCGATAGAGAGAAAAACTAGCCACGCTGCTCGACCGCGCTCTCCTCTCTTCGTCGCCTTCCTCGCTCACCTCCCTCTTTCTTCTTTCTCGAGAGAACGCTTCCCCTCCTCTCCTCGCGTGCCCGTCCTTTACACGCGTTCCGGCTGAAAATTACCATTCCGCCGCCGCGCGGTGTATCCTTGCATATCTCTGCCTCTCGCGAAAAATATATCGATCTCTCTGGAATTTTCACCCGTGAAAATACGTAGAAATTGTATCGATCTCGATTTTTCGATTATTAATCGAAGAGAATATTCGATTCGTGTAAATTTTTCCCCGTGGAATACGTAGAAATTGTATCGAAGGAACGGTTTCTCGATTATTAATCGAAGAGAATATTCGATTCGTGTAAATTTTCATATGCGAATCGTATAATCGATGTAACGAGATTGGAGGAATGGTGGATAAAGAGTGCGATTTAATAAATCTAATCGAGTTCGCACGGCTCGACGAGAATATATATATATATATATATAGATAAGAATGGATTGAATTTCTTTATTTTCCTTGACACAATTTCCGCTCGTCGCTATAGAAGACCGGTTATCTCGCGAAAATCATTTCCACGGCAGCTCCATTCACAAGTGTCGCACGTTTCAAGTACGTGCGCATATATATATATATATATATATATATATGTGTATAACGTAATACGTGTACACGTTTCATAAACTTGAGAGGAAACGAACTTGGAGGCAAGGGGTCGACCACCGCGCAAGTGATTCACGTTACGCATTATCGAACAATTTCCTTATCACGCGCTGACTAATACCCAAATGATTTTTCTTTCCTCGACGCGAACCAGTTCGCTCGCGATATTATATTTTGCTCGGCCAACATGCTCCATCATTTCTTCGGAATTCGTTCGCCTTTTCTTCGATTCCACCGATTTCTCCCTCCACACTTGCTCCTGTAATCACGTATATATAATTTTCAACCGCTCCCCAGCGATGGCTTCGACGGCCCCGCGAATTTCGAAAATTCTTCCTTCACCAATCGTATCCATCCATCTTCCTTCTTTCTTCCATCTCAACGTTGTAAGATTAATTTTAATTTAACATCGAATCGTGATTTTAGACTTTGTCGAAGGAGAGACATCCCTATGTTCGTCTCGTCGTGTATCTTTCTTTAATTCGATTTCGATGGAAGTGGACGGAAGGGAAGAAAGCGGGAATTGTTCGAGAATGGGGAGAGTAGAAAGGGAGTCGAAAGCTTACCTACCATCGCTACCGAGTGTTACCAACACGCTCTGGGCCCCTCGACACAGAAAATTACACGCCGCGGATAATTTCGCCCGGCGAGGCAGATATATAGGGGTGATCACGATAATTACTTTGTCGGTCTTCTCGGCCGTGATTTTTCGCCGGACCTTATGGGTAAGCCTCGTTATTTTTTCTTCTTCTTTTTTTTTTTTTCTTCGTTTCGCGCCACGAGAATCGTTACCTCTCTTCGCTTCGCCCCCCGGAAAAATTTTCGTCCGGAAGACGAAAGTTGGAAATTGGATTGGTGCCCTTCCGCCATTGAGAGTACCGTTTGTTCCTCTTTCAACGATCGAGACGCGAGTAGTCGATTTCACGCGATACGATCGTTCGTCCGTGCGTGGAATGTGGAAAAAAGCGAGGTAAATTGCGGTTGCAACGTACGAGGCAACCGATAATTGCTCATATTTTTCCACGAGAGTATCGATCTTATAATCGATCGTACAGGAATTCTATCGTGTATATATATATATATATATATCGTTTCGATTCGACAAACGTTTTTCGTAAACGTTGCACGATATCGAGCGATCTTATCGAAGCGGATCTAGTTTATTCGCGGCAGGTTTCTCTCTCTCTCTGTTTCTCTTTTTCTCGTAAAAATCGGTAGAAATTGGTATGCTATCGATATCGCGTAGGTATCGAGTTAACAGCGCGTGGATCGGTAAGGTGAAAGAGGAAACGACACAGCCTATTCGACGATGATGCTTTGCTCGATAACGAGCCCACTGTTCGATTTGCATAAATTAATACGACTTATCGTCCGACGACTGCCCCTCTCTCTCCTCCTCTAATCGACTTTTCGAATATATCCATCGAATAAAAGAAGAAGAAGAAGAATATTTTATTTTATGTCTTCCTTCCTGTCTCTTTCTCTCCCATCCCAAATGAGAAATCGAACGACAACAAGGTTGACGAACTTGGATTTCCCGCACGATCGCTTTCTTCCAATCTACCTACTTTCCTCGAATCGATCGACGAATCAACGCGCGTGTTCGACGAAGAAAGAAAGAAAGAAAGAAATGCCGATTTACGTGGTGCGAAACGAGATTTCCCCTCGTTTGCGGTTGGCTCCGCTCGCGTTATCAACGCGGGGCACCCACGATAAGAAGTGCGCGTTGGATTGGAGGAAATCGCGGTGATTCGTGGATCCCGCTCTCTCGTAAAACCGCATCCGTCTCTTCCAATAAAAGCGCGCTACACTCGAGCCCGACGAGTCTCTCGCCTCTCGAACAGGATGATGAATTCGCCAGCTTGTTTCCGCTAGATTGCTACAAGACCGTTCGCGTGATTACGCGATTCATTCGCGGGGATGATTTTCCGAGAAAACCTCGTTAAAACCTCTCTTCGATTCTTTCGAGAAAGACCGTGTTCTTGGATTTTTTTTTTTTTTTTTTTTTTTTACTAAAATTCGCATAAATCGTCGGGTTTTTGCAGTAATCCAAAAGCGCTCGATTCGCTGGTAATTCGCTCGTAGTTCGTTCGAATCATTGTGTTTAATCTCGAAGGAAAAAAAAAAAAACAGAAAAGGATAAGGTCGATTCCTCGCAAGACGATGTTAAGAGATGAAGGAAAGAGAGATCGTGGATCTTTGAAATCGTATTTTTTTTCGGGGGAAAAAGAGGATTTTTCTTCTAGGTATATTATTTAAAACACGTTTGTTTTAAATCGACAGAACGAGTCGAAGAAGATATATATATATATATATATATTCGAAGGGAAAAAATGGAAGCAACATATTGGAACGGAGAAGGGAGAAAATAAACTCGAGGAAGAATCGTAAATCTCGCGTTGTTGGGTAGGCGGAAATTCGAAGTGGACGTTACGGGTGTTACGTAAGAGAGGCCATTTCGAGAGGAGATCGGCCGGACAGCTGATGCGTAGGAGTGGCCGAGTAAACCAGTTGACAGCGGGTGAAGTACCCATCCGTCCACTTCTCTCGCTTTTCTTCCCCTCTGCCACCAGGTTTTGCCCGGCTCGCCACACGACCGGCACGCACCAGTTAGCCTCAGGTCGTTCTTGTACCCGCTCCGGACCAGTCCTTCCTCCTTTCCTCTTTTATTCTCTCTCTCTCTCTCTCTCTCTCTCTCCCTCTCCCCCTTCTCATCGCTTCGATCCTCGTCCTCTTCCCATTCCTCTTCTCGTTGGGCGCGAGCCGACCGTGAGTCGACCTTTCTCTCGAGTGGATTCTTGAATGACCGTCGTCGTGTGGCTCACCTCTTCGCTCCGATGATCTTAATCGATGCCTCGCTCCGTCCTCCTCGATTTCGATAGTCGGCTACTGAGAATAGCCGGAGACGAGATTCGAAGAAGTAAAAGTAATCTGCATTTCTAAATCTTTGATAATAAATTCTATTACCAGTGGCGAAGTATCTTATCAGGGATGATCCGGAAATCTGTGACCATTCCTCGCCCTTCTCCTCCCACGACCGTTTAAAACGAGCGGATGAAACTTCAGCCTCTCTCTCTCTCTCTCTCTCTCTCCTTTCGCAGAGTTCTCGTGTCAACTTGCAACGAGGCGCCGCTCTCGATTCCGTCCGCGCGTTGATTAGCCGAACGTTAAACAAATAAAACAACGAAATAAATAATTGATTCCGCCGGGAGGCGTCGCGGACGGCGCAACGAGCACAGAGGAAGCCGAACAGGTTTTGCCCGAGAAGTATAAGGTCATGTCGGTGCGAGCAAGAGCGAAGAGTACCCCGCGTACTCGCCCTTCCTCCCCTCTCCCTCCATGCTTTATATATATATATATATGTATACGGTGTGTACGTACACGCCGCGTGAAACGGGTTTTCGCGGCGATTTGTTGCGATAACGGCGGGATGCAAATGATCGTGCTTAAAGGTGTTGCACGAAGGCGAGGTAACCGAGCTGTTTTCCAGGGCGTCGATGCTCCCCGTGTCACCGTCCGTTCTCCACCATCTCCTTCGATTTATTCGTCGATTTGTAAACGAATCTTTGTCCCCGAATCTCGGTCGTCCCCGCTCGTTCCATTCCAAGCGAGACGGGTGGGTGATTGAATTAATTTCTGGATTTTAGGGTATTAAAGGTGATAAGGGATGTAAAGGGTATTAAATTTATAAGCGGTACACGGAAGAGGATGATGAAATGGTGAATTGGCAGAGAAAGATATTCGAGAGCTATGTATTTCTCTGTTTCACTTCTATTTAGAGAGGGAAAGGATTATTTAACGAGGTGTTACAATAGCTATCTTTTATCCGCAATCGAATCTCGCTTTATCGAACGGCGATTTTATCTCGATTATTCGACTGTCCACATTTTACATACTTCGAGCTGCGCGTAAGACTTCGCGTCCGGTAGTCGGGCACAATTATGTTGTCTAACTCCTTGTTAAAATCCTTGCATTTCCACTACAGCAGGGGAACGATACGAGATTCGTTAGAAACGATTAACAATAATTGGTACAATAAGACAAGTCAATAAGAAAACACGCACCTGTGAATTTCTCGCCTCGTATCCTATCCTAACCCAACCTTGACAGATAGAAACTGAGTCGAAGCGATTCTAAATCAGTGGAACGAGTCGAAGAGATGGAGAACGTCGCGAGAACGACCCCTCTAAACCGTAATCCCCCTACGTGTTGGTGCGTGAAATTGGTTAAAACGCGGAAATATCTCGTATCCCCCATTCGTATTCACGGAAATAATAAACGAGAGGATACGCCGGGCCCTGCGTATAAGGCCAGATCCGATCCCGATCCTCAGAAGCGGTCCCCGGGCTTAAGGTAGGACAAGGAAACGGCCAAGGAGGACGAGAAGTTGGTGTAGTAATAACGCGCGCCCGTTCTGGATGCGTTGCATAAAATAGAAAGTAACAGTGCGCTGTACCCGCGGAAAGACCAAGGGAGATGGATACAATGGAGAAGCAAAAAAAGAAGAAAAAAAATGAAAGAAGAGGGAGCGTGCAGGGAGAGAGAGAGAGAGAGAGGGAGGGAGGAAAAAAGGAGCAGAAGAAAAGGGTAGAAACAGGTAGAGGATGGGAATGGTGAGAAGAGAGATGGAGAGGATACGTGGTGGGGAGAGCCACGCGATCGAGATTTATTTATAAGTGGACGAGCTTAGGCTCGCTCCTCGGCCCCCCTCCGGCCACCCGGTCAACCTCTTCCTACCGGTTCTTCCCTTTTTCTCTCTCTCGCTTCTGCATCACTTACTCTCCTCCTCCTCCTCCTCCTCCTCCTCCCTTCTCGACTTGCGTTAACTCCGCCGCTTCCTCCACTCCCTTCGTGGCTTCGTTTCGCTCGACGTTTTACTCGAGAGCTAAGCCGATCCTAATGTCCGAGCGAGGCGTTGCACGGTGGCAACGGCTTGCCCATCTATACAGGGTGGTTCGTTTTCAACTCAGGGACGAGATATATAGATGTAATATAAGTTTCTTCTCTCAATCTTCTCTCCTTCGAGGAGTGTAATACCTCCGTTTAATATCTCCTTTAATTTTCTCCTACGAAATGGATAATTAGCGGGAAATTAATTAGATGGGAATTTGTAATTAAGAGAGATAAGACGGTCATCGGGTTTATAGACGGTCGGATATCCTTCTCCTTCTTCGAGTTTTTTTATCCCTCGTTATGAAATAATAAAAAGCCCGGGCTCGTCGTAAAATTAACGAGACCTCGGGTGCACACGGTGTGCTCTGTCTCTCTCTCTCTCTCTCTCTCTCTCTCTCTCTCTCTCTCTCTCTCCTTGCCTGTCCGTTTTTTGCCACTTTATGATAGTCGGTGTACGCGCGAGCGCGCACCTGCGGCTACTTTCGTCCCTTCGCCGAAGAAACTCGTTACCTCGGTGGACTCGTACATTTTATATACGACTCTTGTAACCGCGAACGATCAATTAACCCGTAAAAGTGAAAGTGTCGTATAGATAGACGACACGTTTTTTTCTCATTTTCCTTTTCTTTTACTGTTTTTTTAAATACGTATATTTATATATATTATATATTGTATTATATTATATATTATATATATATATATATATATACAATATATATATATATACGCACACACGTTAGATTTCTCGATTTAACTCGAGGACGCGAAGGAAGATCTCGCGCGGTATGCGAGCGGGGTAAATTTACGCTATGTACGCTTTGTGGGACGTGATTGCGCAAATTTCGATGAAATTTCTGAAGTTCTGGCAACGAGGGCCGCCACTTCCCCGTCTTCGTGGCCGGGCACGGCTGCCAAATTGTCATCTGGCAATTTGGTGTCGCGGATGAAATAATCGCGCGCGAGGGACGGGATACGTTCACCCGATCGACAGAGGAGCATCCATTACTCCGGGATCTATTTATAATGCTCGTTTATATACGGTGGGGAGGGAGGATACGGAGAATTTCTTCCTTCTATTTTGCACGAGTATCGTTTATTAATCGTCGACTTACCACTGACGATTTAGCTCGTAGCTCCGTGATAAATAGATAGATAGAGTCAATTAACAGGTTAGAGGGAAATGTGTATACAGCTTCCGTTGGATTCCGGCGAGGGAGAAACGGAGAAGAAATTGTGTATTTATTAGCTCGACAACTTAGGAAGATTTACTAACGAAAATTCCTTCTTTATTGCGCATCGTGTTTTAGACTGATCGTATTACGCATATTTACATTTCTTCGATTCGTTCTTTTCCTCTCTTTCGTTCGTTTTTCTTCGATTTTAGTTTCGTTTTGCAAAAAAAAAAAAAAAAAAAAAAAAAGAAAAAAAGGAAAGAAAAAGAAATTCAAAACAAAGTCAAATCGAGAAATAATCTTCATTCGAAGATAAAAGTCGAGGCTTATTATTAATAAATAACGATTAATTGAAGTTTACATTAGAACGATAGACAGAACGAGATAGGTATTCCAGGATGTTCCACGAATATATTAACATCCTGATTCGTGTAATATCATTTAAAAAATCTTGACTCGTGTAAAAAGATAATTATTTTTCTTCAACCTGTTCATTTTCAATCTCCCTTAATAATTTTATTGCTCCGTAAAAGGATTAACCGCCACGGTATATCAATATCTCATATATGTAAGTGCAAATTGAATCGACCGAGGCGTCATTCATCGTAAAACGGTAGCCGCAAACGCGAATACGTATCCCTCTACGGTCGCTCGCCATTCCCGCATACCAGGGAGATACCTGGATATCGAAAAGTCGCTCGTTCCTCGCCGCTCGAGGAAGAGAGAGATACAGCGTTGGAAGGGGGGAGAGGTTGCTCGAACTCGTCAAGAATGTGGTCGATTTTTAGCACCTGACGCGCATGGAGCTCGTTTCCGATCGACTTAGCGCGCGATCCACGCTTCTCTCTCTCTCTCTCGATCCTCGTGTACAAGGATATCTCTCGTTTCTCTCTCTTCCTTTTCATGCGTTCCATGGATGCGAGTCGATCTTGGACGCTAGAAGTCTCTTTAATGATCGACGATGATGGCGTAATCGATCAGAAATACTTAAAAAATAAAAATATACGAATTATCTCCCTTTTTTTTTTCTTTCTTACGTTTCTTCTATGAATACGACGTCGTCGATCTCCGTTAGTTCCCTTAACGATTACTGGATAGTGTAACCGAGGTAATTAATTTTCGAAGGAAAAAACCAAAAACGTGTGAGTTTGCATCAAGTATCCTTTCTTTTTTTTTTTTTTCAACGGTGGTATAACCGACCAGAAGGTAATTAATTTGTAAAAGAGACGTCCACACACGAGCACGCGTTTTATGCATCGATTCATCCTACGTCGCCTCGAACGAAACGCCTCTGTCAACGAGGATGGATTCCCTCGTCGACCCCGGTCTCACCGAAATAGACCTGGGATAAATATTTCGACGCGATTTTCGGAAACGAAAGCCCCCTCCCGTAATAAATCGCGATCGATGGATGCTCCAGATTCTTGGAGGACAGGATAGAGCCTGTGGTTCGCCTCACCTTAAAACAAGTTAAGGTCGTGGAAGTAATCACTCGTTGTGGAATAAAGGTGGCGAACGCATCGTGATTTCGTTCGACGAGCAATTACACTAACGAGTACTTTGCCGCGATATCCTCCTGATAGAGTTTCTATCTGAAATTACGAGATCGATACGCTCGTAACGCGCTGTGTTTCGTTTAGCTTGGATAAAAAGTTCCGCTACCGGAACCTCTATCTGAGACGGGTATTTAACGCGTTCCATGACTTCGATTAACGAACGATCTTCTTTTGGAGTAACGTTTCTCAGTCACGTACGTTCAGCAGGAACATTTCGAAAGAAACGTTTAAAGTTTATTGAATTTGAAAACTGAAAGTATCGTAAAAGGACACGTATCAGAGCTTCAACTACGTAGATATTAAACCTACCGACATTTCGTGTATACCTATATTCCTACCACGAGCGATCAAATGACCGCTGCAAAAAAACATTTGTATCTTAATATAGAAAGAGATTTTAGCGAATTGGATTCGTAAAGTAAACAATACAGAAAGTTGTGAGTATTGAAGAATATTGGGTTGTCTATCTACATTATAAGAAAAAGTCAATAAGTCATATGGCGATACAGTATAAAACTTTGTATACAAGAAATTCTAAACGAAATTTCAAAAACGGTTTAGTGTTAATAAGAATGTTTGAAATCGAAGCTGAGCACGAAAAGTTGGAGTATTCGTTGGTTAACAACGGCTTACCGATAAAAATAATCGTGGAACAAGAAGTGTTTTGGAATGGAAACGGAAGCCGCGTGTCGATACAACCTGTTGCTCGCGTCGGGTCCCACGAGGTGGTTGGTTTGCCGGAAATCGGCATGGGTGGAAATTTATCGTAAAAGCCAGCGGACCAGAGCACGTTCTAGGCCATTCACCAGTTCCCCGTGGGGCGTCCCCCGTGTGTCGGCAAGTTATTTCGTGCGCAACACGTGTTGCGTGGAACACGAAAAATCCGCCTCGAGATATAGGCAGCCGTGTTTACGCAGCCTTGTGACGCCTATACTTCGCCACCTGTGCTCTCCTCGAGAGCTCGTCGCGGCCACGGACCGTTCCAACGACCTTGAGAGATCGTTCTCCTCCAGTACGTTAATTGATAATCGTTTCGAATTTTCTTTTGTCAATTTTTCTCTCCTTCCATCCTATATTCGTTGAATTCGTTTATTTTTTTCTTTCAAATTTTATCATTTACCGATCTCGAGAGGAAAAAGGAAAGGGAGAGAGCGTAATTCGACGAGTAATTCGAAGAGTGGATGCCGTTTGTATAAATCGAATGTTTGAAAGGTGTGTGGTGGTTTGAAAGGTTTGTCGGTCGATCGGTCGAAAGCAGATGCCGGTTCGCGTGTCTAAAGTCTCTTAAGGATGACTCGATTTTGCGAAAAGCTAATTAAAAGTCGAGGATCGGGCGCGCTGTTTCGGTGCTCATCAACAATTCGCTACCCCAATCGTTCTTGCTTGGCCGGCCGCGTAATTACGGCCCTCGCCGAAAGGGTATTTCGAAGATGTCCGCGATTTCTTCTTGGAAATCTAGAAGCCCCCGAAGCCCACGGTTCGTGGAACTGACTCGAAATAAGAGGAGTAAGAGCGGTTGTTAATCGCGTGCCTCGTATATCGAAAATCACGTTAAATTCTCTTTGTTTATCGAGCCCCTCTCGTTTCGAATAAAAAACGAAGGGAAGAACAAAAATAGTTCTGTCGATTACCAAAAGTGTCCAAGATCGTTGCGATGACCGTAGAAGAAGAAGTCACGTGGAGAGAAAAAGAAGAAGAAAAAAGGGAATCGGTCAATAAGTTATGCCGTTGGTTCGCAATTACCTTTTTCCTACGAATAACAACCTTGATCTTGTTCTCGAGATACGATCGGTAATCTAATATGGAGGATTTTAATGCGTATAATCCGGGTGGCGTGCTCGATACAGTTACGCGCAATTTAGTGGTGCAATAATCCCTGTGGATTGCGATCTCTCTTCAGCTCTTAACTCGTGGGGACATCCTAGCTGATTGGAAATCTTCCAACCCGACCATCTTTCGTACTTTTTAAATTAACACGAATTCGAAAATTCGTAACCTCTTATCTATTCGATAATTTTTCGATCGAGGATGATCTCGACTCTCGTCCATCTCGAGACGGTTTTCTTTAAAACTCGAGGAGAAATGGAAAAGGAAAGAAAATAGCGGAATGAAATGTCGGATTTTTGCTGAAAATCCGCTCTCGAACGCGGCGCAGGCTAGGCGTGCGCGAGGCGATCGTGTACGTGCGCGGGCAGAAGCACTCGTGGAACAGGTTCGAGGTTGGCGAGGAACTTGCCGAGCAACGAGTAGGAAAAACAAGAGGCACAATCGGATTGTAGCCGATTGCCCGGGGGCAGGAATAACGGTACAACCGCCGATGTTTGCCATCAACCGAACATCCAACTCTTTTTCCAACTCCTCTCGTCCCCTGCTATCCCACCCTAGAAAAGTATCCCGTTCAATGAGCCATAAATCGAGCCTTGATTTCTGCCACCCACCACCACCACCACCACCACCCATTTTCCGCCGTCTCTCATTCCCGTTCATCTGCATTCAATGCCGGTTCGCCATCATCCGCCTTGGATGGTCGAAGCTTCCGCCATTTTTCCAACCTTGCCAACCATGGATAATTCTGAAAACCATCGTTTCGCGGATGGGGATCGCGTCGAACGATCTCGAATATTAAAAAATTCCAAGAGATCCAAGCCGGAGAGGAGGGGGAGAAGTCTTGGGAATTTAATTAACAGCGATTCGATTTCGATCGAGGGATAATTCGATTCTTCCATCTTTGAGAGAAGGAGAGAAATTCAATTTGTTCGATGGATCGATACCAACACGCACCACTGAGGTTTGCATCTTGCAGAGAGAGAGAGAGAGAGAGAGAGAGAGTATCTTGAGACAAGAGTCAATTTGAGGCGATTGTGAAACAAGAGCAAAGCGAAACGATTCCTTCTCTCCGTTCGGTTGTTTCCGGGGAAAATTGTTTCTCTCTCTCTCTCTCTTTCGAGAGGGAAATCGCGTTATACTTTCCCCCGGGGAGGAAAAACGAAGAAGGAATTCCAAGGTTCGTCAATTTCGAAGGAATAAAGCGTAGAAACTCTCCTCTCCGGCTGCTTACGATTTATTGAATTTACGGAAGGAAGCTGGCCACGAGGCGGTTTCATCTCCTCTGCTGTCTATCCAGCCTGCACATAAATTCAATCAATTAGCCGGCTTTTAACGTGGACAACCTCGAATCATCCTTGTTAGAGCTCTCGCAGCCAGCCAACTCTCTCCCCCCTCCTCCCTCCCTCTTGGATCTTATTCCAAAGAGATTTGTGTCCCCGCGACGCGACACGATCACTTTCCTCCGATTTATAACCGACCGTTCGAAATTCGTTACTGGTAGGTGTAGCGACAGACGGATTTATTCGTTTTATCCCTCTCGAAAATTGGCCTCTCCCAATTTGTTGACAGAGTTATTCTTTTCTAGAGAAGGCTCGAGCGTTTTTCGCGATGAAAATGAAAAGAATAAGAAGACGAAAAAAAATTGTAAAACACATCGTCGAGGATAAGGATAAGACGTCGAACCCGAAGAGGATCGAAATTTTATTCGCAGTTGGGGGGATCTCGATTTTTTCGAGTCGTTTTTTTAACCGAGGATTTAATCGAGGAGAGATCGAAACCATTTTTTTTCTCCTCCTCCTCCTCCTCCTCCTCCCCCTTGCGCAACGAATTTGCACGACTCACACTGTCAGCCACGATCGTACGAGGTCATGGCTGCCGGTCGACATCCACGCGTGGTAAACGCGCGAGGATGCGAGCCATGGTGGAGGATCGCTTCTTCCCTTTCTGGTGTACGCGATACTCGTCTCTCTCTCTCTCTCTCTCTCTCTCCTTCTGTCTCTCGCTGCTCTCCACTCTCCCCGATCTCTCCTCTCTCGCGCCGGTGAATTGATGCGTGGGTGCAGGTTGGACGCAGATAACGCGGGAGGAGTTTCGTTTGTCCAATCCTCGATGATCCTGTGCTCCTCTCTCTCCTCTCCCCCCTCGCTCTCTCTCTCTTCTCCTCTCCTTCGCTCTTTTTCCCGTCTCCTCGCTTATCTTCTTATCGTCCTTCCTTCTCCTCGCCTCCTCTCCCGTCTCCTCCTCTTCTTCTTCTTCGTATTACATTCGTTTCCCATTTCTTCTCGCGAATAATAATATCGTTCGAACGAAATATATTCCCAAGATCAATATCTTCTCTGAACTTAAAATTCGAAATTCGTTGTTGTCGAGCGTCTTCGTCGAGAATTTATTCTTCGATCTCTTTCTCTTAATTTCTTTTTTTTTCTTTTTTGTTTTTTTTTTTTTTCCTTTTTCGAGCGATTATTATTATACAGAGTCACGTATTTTTACGAGCGATATCGATTCGGTGTCGCTTCGTTCGCCAATGACTCGAGCTTATCGCTATCCGACTCGATCGACACGTAACGAGCCACTGTTGAGAGCCGCTTGCGAAGGTAGAATCGTTGCAGAATCGGCAGGTTGCATGGGGCCCCTCTTCGAGATTACCACGAAAATGCGCACCTGTCGCAGATGCAAAGAGGGGCCGCCGATTCGGAAACGGGGACATTTGGCGGGAGCATTCGCTTCTGTTCCCGAAGATTAGAACAAATTTTCTCCAACGAAAAAGGAAAACTTTAGAAATTGGATAGGAAGAAGATAGAAACGCGAATAACAATTTTGCGATACGTGACGATTCTGCGAGGAACGAGACACATTTGAAATATCGGGATATTGTAAAATAATCTTGGTAATAAGTTGTATACAAGCGATCAGGAGGCGTATTTATACCACGATATATCTCTGGTGTTAATTTTGTTATTCAATCCGTTGCAATTTTATTATACAAAATCAATTAGCGAATGATAGTTGGCTTGCCAAGTGGAAAAGATATTACGCTTCCTATGCTACAGTAGTTGTATTACGAAGTTGTAGTGAGTTGAGAAATAAATTTTTAATAACATCGGATTGTTTTCGCACGCACACGTGCACGCACAGGGGATTAAGGGGATATTTTTATTAGATTGTACGAAGATGTCGTACGGAGAATTGAATAATGTAAATTTCGTCGAGAACGCGGCTCGTCTCGTCCAACGGAGCATGTAAGAGGAAAATTTATGAAAAACAATTAGTGCAAGATAGCCTCAATCGTGTTCATCGGACGTACGTAGAGGAAGGGAGGGGAGATTCGCTTTCTACGAAATATTTCCATGTAACGGAAATCGACTTGGAAGAACGAAGATAATATCGCTATGGAATTTCAACAATCCTCCATTACGTAAAGTATCGCAAAAAAAAAAAAAAGATTGAGAAAAAAATTTCAAAATTTCTTCAATCGTCCACCTAACCGTCCATTCTCGACATCCACGCGTTGCCCGTCCACGACAAGTTCGAAAAACTTGGAAAATGATGTTGATATCGAGAGCAGAAATTATGGGATATCTAAACGTTTCGTAATTGAGCACCTAGCAACCACCAGCAGATCGACGAGTAATTACCCATCTTCTTACGATTATTATATCCTGTTGGTTGGAAACCACACTTGTTACCAAGAAACCGATCCTCGCCTTTTATAACCGTCACGAGTTATAAAATTGTACACACAGGTTAATCCCGGCCTGTATTCGAGACAAAGCGACACGGTTGTGTCGCTGCAACGAAGCGTGACGAGGCTCGAGGGAGAGGAGCGGATGGGAGGAGGGAGGGGCGGCCACGTCTGCCGAAATGTGCCGTTCGAATGGCGGCCATCATGTTAATGTGCGGCGAAAGACAATTGCGTTCCCGTGTTCCCTGGAAAGTGCGTTCTTTTCTCCCCTGTGGACGAGACTCGGCCGGATTCCTTCGTTGTTCCTGGCCAGATAACAGTGGCGGGTTAATGTTAATGGCGGAACAGGTGATCGCCGAGGCGTGACACGGTGACGTCATTGGTCCCCTCGTGCCAACGACTATGCGTCGCCGATACGAAACACTTGCCTCGTACAACGTACAACGCTCTTTCCTTTCATATTCTTTCTTTCCACAATTCTTTTACGCTGTATTACGTTCGATTCCAAATCTTTTCTCATTCGATCGTGATCTTATTGTTCCACGTTACTGGATAATTTTCGTTATTTCGTTCGTTCGGTTCAAGCGTAGTCTTTGGCTCGTTATTTTATTCGATATTTTCTTTCCATAATTCTTCTACGCTATGTTACGATCAATTTCAAACGTTTCACGTTACCGAATAATTTTCCTATACGACTTTCGATATTTCGTTCGTGCGATTCAAGCTTCGTGTCTTCGAAACATTTGTCATTCGGCTCATAACTTTTAAGGAAGGAAAATTCCATTTTAATCATCCGTTAAAGTGTTGTTCGCGTATTTTTGTCGGGTTTGTTTTGTACCACCTCTGATAGATTCGAGGGGAAGAGAATTTAATTTAAAGAAGAACCGTTGATAATCGACGCCCTGTCACAGCTCTCTTATTAAACAGTCAATATATGAGGGAAATTGGAAACGTGTTAGGGTCAGCCGATCGGTACGGGCCCAGCGTTACAGGTGTTCGACAGACGCACGTGAGAATGTGTCACAGGTGCGCTGCCCTTACTCTCGCCTCACTACCTCCCTTTATTATTCTTTCTGCTGAAACGGTCGATTATCTCATAGGATGAATACTTTAGAAAGTCAAGAGTTTCAGCTTGTTTCTTCGGTTCGCAAAAATTGACTAAGAATAAAACTCTTGAAAGCGAGTACAATCGACAATCGTTGTGATGAATCGACTACGAAACCTTCGCCTTTTTTTCGAGGACAGCCAGGTCTTCTCGATCGAGCGGAAAAATCGAAGCGGTCTTTTCAATGGTGCGTCTCTCGACACGCAAACCGTTAATTGATCCTCTAAACGAAAACTTCTCCCTGTTTCGCGTGTAAAACTTCTTCTTTCTCGCCTTGATCTTTCGATGGAAAAATGGAAGACAGACACGAAGGACGACTAATCTCCGCAAAATGAAAAAAACGAATATCAGCGTGGCCAATTAACAATTACCCGTACACTACTCGAACTTACACCCGTGCACGCGTTTCTCGTCGATTCTTCCTCTCGCCAACTCTCAACCCTTCCTTTCCACGAATCGTTTCGTGACGCGAAAGTAACTAACATGGCGGAATGTATATGGAACCTGTCCACAAAACGAAAAAGGAATTTAATTCTTACAAATAGCTCGCAATTCAACGAGATTGCGATAATTCCACGAAATAACGAAAATGCAACGTGCCTCGATCCCCGATACACACACACATACACAATCGAAGAACGATTATTCCACTCCAGCGATGGCACCACGTTGTTTTCGAGGAGGAAAAACCCGAGGAGATTCCCTCTGATTTGCCTACAATAGGGTCATCAACGAGCACGTACACGCCTATAAAGTCGCGGAATAACAAAATTCCTAGACGCGCGATTCCCGGAATGAAAAAGTCGAGAAATTAAACGCGTATACGTAGAGGAGGCGTGCACGTGTGGACGAGAGGCAAGGATTTTTAGAGGTGTTGGAGGAGAAGGCCGCGAAGGTGGACGGCGGAGGTCCTGAGCGCGGGAAACTGGATTGGCGGAAGGTTGGGAGGCCTCTCCTCGGCGATGAGAACCCTTTTGTAGCAGTTTGAGGGCTGGTCTCTGTCGGTCTCGTCCAGACAAAACCGGCGTGGGAGCGAATGCACGCAGGCTCCCACGGGCGTGCATTGTGCGTGATACGCATCTATACGTCATTTACCTACCTACCTAACCTACCTATGCCATTCTGCCGACGTTCTCTCGGTTTATGGGCTCGTCTCGTTCCTCTCTCTCTCATCCTCGCCACACTTTTCTCGATTTTTCCTACCCCTTTTCCCTACCTTCACCTCGTTTTTTTTTCATCCTCTTCGTCGTTTTTTTCATCTTTCCTTTTTTTTTTTTTTTTTCCCCTCCTTTTAAAGTAGTTTCGGATCAATTGGATTTTTTCCGCAGATGTCGGATGCGGCATATGGCGAGATCTCCTCTCGAAACGTTTGAGAGAATTTCCCTCCCCCGTGCTGGGACCGAGACTCGATCGATCTTTGACGGATGAGAATCCGTCGGTTCTTGGACGAGGTAGCTAATAATCGAGGCGATTTTCGAGGTCGCGTCCTGTGTTGCACGAGAGAAGGTTCCGTGGAGAGAGGATAGGCCGAGGGGCGATTAATTAAATCGAGGCAAATAAGCCTTTAGACGGTTGATCGCCGTCAGGCGTCGAAGACAGTCGGATCGACGGAGGCGCTAATCGTCGCCCCGAGCTATCCATTAGTCGTCGCCCTCGCCCCGCTTCGTGCACGCCGCTCGTTTATTGCCATTATCCGCATGCGGGAGACACTCTTTTCTCTTCCTTCTTCGCACACCCCCCTGTAAAATACTCGTCCATACCATACCACTTTTACGCCTCGAATAATCCTTCAACGTTGATAATTTACAAGTTGGACAAACGAGAAGGGATTTCGGAAGGGATTTATTTAATTTTTACGAAAATATGCGATGCAAAAATTCGTGTCGAAGTGAATATATCTCGGCGAAATATTCGATTTTCCAACCAACGTCCGCGAACGATGAAATCTCTAAGGTCGATCCTTTCATATTCACGCTCCATTAATGATCCCGTGATCTGCTCGATCGTGACACGGTTTCGCGAATGAATCGCGATATTCGATTTTCGTGCGTCACCGCCAACGTAACTCTCTCACGCTTTCCACCACCTTCCCGCCAATTTTCCATACCTCCCCTCCCCACCCTGCACGGAGGAGAAAGGAGTGTGCGCGGAGTAGCAACCGCTCCGTCGGGATAGTTAATCGACCGTGCGTTATTTTCAGCTATCTGGATCCTATCTAGAAGAATTCAGGTTTCTTTTTTTTCTTTTCCCCGCTGGAATCGCGAGCGAACGCCAACAGCGTTGCGCAACCAGCGATTTCATTGAGCGAGCGACCCGTTTCGCCGATTCCAATTCACCACCTCGCCTCCTCGCGATCACTGAACTTTTTAATTCACCGTGTTGCGCTTGTTTCCGCCCGCGTGGTAGGAAGAAAAACGGGCCAGACGTTGTGGAATAGTGCGGAGAGAGAGAGAGAGAGAGAGGGAGAGGCCATTCAGACTTTGGTTCGTTGAGAAAAGAAGAGAGAGGAGGAAGAGGAGTGTTGAGTCGCGAGACGCTGAATGATCGATGGCGCCGGAAGCTGGCCGATTAAGAGCCGATTTTCCTGTCGGTTGCTCGCTGATCCTCCTGCTAAGCAGTCGTTAGAGCGAACGATCCTCCTTTTTTTCGACTCATTTTTGCCGCGAGTTAGTTGTTGCTGTAGTTAAGTACTGGTAGTTGCTGTAAGTAAGTCGACAGCTGGTTTCGACAGAGTGATAAACAAATCGGTTTTCTCCATCGAACGTGTGCTGCTCGAGCGAATTGGCTTATCTCGGCAAACTCGGTGAATGATACACTTTGTTCGATACCTATCCACAACTGGTGTCTATGATTTTTCGCAAAAATGCCAGGCAATATTTTCGCACGAGTCAGGAATGATAATCGGTCGAAATCGAAAACGAATAACAAAGATACGGAACAACCTTTAAGATTCGTTCTAAACGAGGGGGAAGGGAGGGGGAGGACAAACGACTTAAAACCCAATATATCCCCTTTCTGAACTGTTGCAAAGGAAGATGGAGAAGGATGATCAAAGCGCGAGGAGCGTGCAAACAAGGTGCAGGTCGATGGAGCGACGAGCCCGATTGTTAATTAAACCAGGAGGAATCTCTGTCTCTCTCTCTCTCCCTCTCTCTCTCAGCTGGCCGAGCGAAATATGGCGTCGACTATGGTACGCGACGGAGGAAAGGGTTGGAAGACAATGGGAGATAACGCTCGTGCACGGCATCATTGTGCACGCGTTTCGGCGTGTTTTACGGAGCCATGGTTGGTCGAGGTTGCGCAGGAACGCGCAACGACGACCTCTTTTACCTGTGGCCCCTGCGTGCACCTCGTTGTTCCCCCGCTTGTTGCGTTCACGCATCGCCGACCACCGCCGATTTTTTCACCGATCCGAGATAAAGGAAAAAAACCCGTTTGCGTCCACCCGTGCGAATTCCCTTCTCGTTCGCTCGCCGGTTTGCAACCGATCGAGCCATCCCCCTCCCCTCCTTCGCTTCGTTTCCCCGCCAATTTTATTCCCATCGTCGGAAGGAGCACGATCCTTCTCGCGGAAATAACAATTTCGTCACTGTTAATAGGATAATCTGTTTTTCCTTTTTTCAAGGATCGATTTAGTCGAGTGTCTTTTTAGTCTCGACAGAGAATCGTGCGACTGTTGATCGTGGCGTGGATAATTATTCTTCTTTGTACGAGAGTCACGCGAGGAGAACGAAGAAACGAGACGTTTTGTCGAGACGGTATTCACACGTACGAATAGATTCGGAAAGGTTGGGTATATATGTATGTATGTATATGTAAAATTTATTTTTGCATATCTCCAAGGATTTCGTAGGGTAACGAGGAATCAAATTCTTCCCTTGTTCCTTCTTCATTTCCATCGTTTCATCGTTCGACTATCGAAGCGAATAGGTGAAAAGAGATTTGTCGATGGAAATTTTCTCGACAGCGCTCGCATCTTATCTTCAAATTTCATTCGGTTAATTCGATAACCGGGAATATTATTGGCAATTTTCTATAATTATCCCCTAACTCGGCTTACCAATAATCGCCGGGGTCTACTCTTACACCGTGTAATAAAGTTAATTTCCGATCGGTAGCTCGGAAAGGGCCGATTTTCTCGAGCGTGTTTCGGTCTCCGTGAATCGACTCGACTCGGCTCGACTCGTCGCTACACCGAGGGCACCGAAGCGTAATTCCGAACCTCTCGCTGCTGCCCTCTTCGCGCAGGTCGTGGCTGACCTCTGTGCCTCGAAAACGATCCACAACGTCGTTCCACTTGCTCGCGATACGCCGACGTAACTCAACGGCCACGATGACGAAACGCTCGCTTCGTCTCGACGAAATTAGACTCTCGTCCTCCCTCCTCCCTCCCTCTCTCTCTCTCTCTCTCTCTTCTTTGAACTGCTCTCCAGGAAAATCGCGGTAAGAACGCGATGGAAGAGGAAATTGGGCTGTGGAAGTGGAGTCGAAGGTCTTTCCTTCGTCTCTTCCACTCGCTTCTTCTTCGAAGAATTATTGTTTGTTTGTTTGTTTGTTTGTTTATTATTTTTTTTCTCTTCTCATAATTCGAATTTCTTGAAAAGAAATTCTCGTCTTATTTGGTTGCATTCTCGTTCTTGGACGAGCGAAATATAATATTTCGTTCGCCTATTAAATTCGAAATTCTTTTCCTCTGTTTCAGGTAAGTCTCGTTGTTAATTCTCACGGATGACAGAGAGAGACTCTTTCGATCGGTAAGTTAACAATTCTTCCGAGCTATTCTTTTTTTTCTCTCTCTCTCTCTTTTATTTTTTTCACTCGACCAAAGAGACAGGGACGTGGTTTATAAACACGAAGAGCACAATGGTACCGCGAGGTTCTAGCCACGTACGAGGTTTGGTTGGGTACGTTTGAGGTGTGCTCATGTAGATAAGCTCCGATAATGACCGGACGTGTGCTCACCCAGCCAGAACTCTGCGAACTCCCTCCTCGTGCGTCCTCCTCCTTCACCACCTCCTCCACCTCTTGCTCCACCTTGTTGCGTTCTCTGTGACCACGTTTCTTCCTCCTCCTCCTCCTCCTCCTCTTATTCTTATTCTTCCTCTTCTTCTTCTTCTTCTTCTTCTTTCTCTTCTTTTTTCCTCGCCATCGTTTTTCCCTCTCCCCCCTCGATACGCTTACACTTAAGGGGACACACGTGTCAGCTTCGTGCACGCCACCTCGACGGTTACCCCTTTCCAACGAATCTTCTCTCTTGCCTTTTCTGTTCCACGTGAAATGGAATAGAACCGAAACGATGGACTTCGATACCTTCGATTTTTTATTTTATTTGAAGAGTCAAAAATAACTTTTTTCTTTTTTTTTTTTTTGAAATTCAAAGTTCAGGTTATTTTCTTCGAATCTTTCCACTCGTTTTTCACTCGCCTCGTGCGAGTCTCCGTTTATAATTTCGATTCGATCGATCGAAATGGGACAGAAAAGAGACTGTAATCACCCGAGAGACTCGAGATTAGAAAGTTTCCCGTTTACTCGAACGGCGTTGTTACGTATGCAACATGGTATATCGCCTCGTACAACGGCGGTAAATCTTGTCTCGGAAACTTAACCTTAACCGGAAGCTTAATTTCTGGATTTCCTTGCTCAAAGAATTCGCGGCGACAGGTCATTAATGATCATTTCGAAGTGGGGAAAAACGAGCGATCTAGAAACGAAAGCCGATCTTTCCCTATGAATGGATCGATCGCACGCTATCTCGAGTGCCATTTCGTTCAATCCTTGTTGCGCCCCGACCATTGTAGAATCCGAATCTACCGAGCTGTGCGAAAGTAATAACACGGTGCTAAAAGTAGCGAGCGCTAAAAATAACCATCTTGTTACCACCTCGTGAAATTCTTCTTTCAATCCTTTAAATAATTTGCCCGAGAAAATTCTTCTTTTTTATCGTCAGAAAAAAGTTTCTCTTTCGTTCTCGACGCGAAAAACACGAAAAGAAAGAAGAAGCGATCGATCCAACGTTATTTTTTTTTTTTTTTTCCTAACCTTTCCTCCGTCACTTTCCTCTCGATGTTCACGAAATTGGACGTCGGGAAATCGGGCGAATCGGTTGACAGGGCGAGGTTGAATCACGGGGGAGAGGGAGAGGGTTAATTCGGTCGAGATCTATCGAGTACGCCATTGAATAATTCTTCCGGCGTGGAGGGTCTGGCGGAAACGATCTGTTACCGCGCGACACGAAAGGCACGCTCTCTTGCTCAGGTGCGAGATCGTAATGTCGAGGATCGCGAAAACCAGCCCCTCTCCCTCCTTACCCCCCCCTTTTACACTCGTCAACGCACGATCAATCCTTCCCTTCCCTTTCGTTTCTCGTTTCGTTCAAAAATCTATCCTCCATCTATCGTAACCGCTTTAACAAGAAGACGGATTCTTGCAATTATGCAATAATTGCGATGTATGGGGACTCTAATAATCGAAGGTTAAATATTTTTATGATTCGATAAAAAAAAGGAAAGGAAGGGTGAAAATTGGCAAGAGTTTTTCGTTTTGGACGAGGGTGGGGAGTGGAGGGAGGAATAATGGGGAAGACGAAAATATGAGAAACACGTATGAGAAGCGATAGCGCCGGAAACGGGCAGTTGTCTAACAATAATGTACTGGAGTACGAAGCGAGTTAGTGAATGAACGGGACGGAGCGGGCAGCAGGCGAGGCACGATCGCCTATCGTCTACACGGCCGGCACGCTGCATACGAATGCTTCGTTCTCGCTAACTGTGCCTCCACTTCTCGGAACATCATTTCGGGACGAGAGAGAGAACACCTCCGCGGGAATTAATTCTTCCCGAGCTCTCTGGCGCCGTCTCGTATTCCCTTTACCCTTCTCTTTTCGCTTACGCTCGAACGCTGCTTAATTAAAACCAGTTCTCTCTCTCTCTCTCTCTCTCTCTTTTCTTCTTTTTTTCTTCTTTAGCAGATATTTAGAAATATTTCTTCTCCAACTGAGGAGAAGATCATCGGATACGTACGATCTGTTGCGACAGTGTTCGAAAGTTTGTGAATTTTTTTTATTTCCACCCTCCTCCTTCCTTTCGTTTAGTTTACGCGCTGGAGAGTAAATTAGGTGCAATGGAGTATAACCGAGAAGCATAATTCTACGAATCTTCCCTAAAAAGCTGCAACAGCACCGAAGCTGTCGCCGCCGTCGCTTTCTCCACACCACGCCAGGCCAGGCCAGGCCAGGCCAGACCAGACCCCAAAGGTTCGTTCATGTGTTTGAACCGACCGATAGCAAACAATCTAAAGTTAGAAGTGTATGTTCGCTGCACGAGCCGTACGCCAACGTTGGTGAAAAAAAGAGAGAAAAGAGAGAGAGAGAGGCGCGTAGAGACGAGATTTTAAGCAATGTTTCCGACCACGACAGTAGACACACGCATGTGTCACTTGTTGCATTCTGATTTCGATACACGCACCAAAATAACTCACCCCCTCTGGACGTCCCTTATCCCCTTGGCTTGGCGTGCGTGCTACCGTCAACCCGTACTTCCCCTCCTTCTCTCTCTCTCTCTCTCTCTCTCTCGTTCTCCATTACGCCCGTCTCTCTCCGTTCACCGTTCCATTCACCGCCTCTATCCTTCTCCTATCCCTTCCCTCCCTTCACCCTCTCCATATACCTGTTCCTTTTGTAGTCATTCATTAGTGTCCCGTCTCCCTCTATCTTTTGCCCTTTTGTCGTCTCCTCCTCCCCACCGTCTCTTACTCCGCGCCGCCGCTGTATTACTCATTCTTGGACATACTCCCACCGTCTTGGAACGGTTAGCCCCGTCCTCGTCTCGCCTACGTGGTCACAGTCTTTCGTCGAGTCGTCTCTCTCTCTCTCTCTCTCTTTCTCCTGCTTCGTCGGTTGCTTCGAAACAAACGTCTCTTTCTTTCTCTACCCGTGAGTGTCGGTTACATTATATTTCGGAGGCGTACTACGGTTCTTTTTTTTTTTTTTTTTCGTCTCTCTCTCTCTCTCTCTCTTTCATTATTCCATTTGCTTTTTCCATTCCTCATCTGTCGCTCGGTTTTCTTTCTTCATTTTTCCCTTTCTTTATGGGAAGCGCGATCGTTCGAGGATTGTTAATTGGCCGTGTCGTACACGCTCGTAATTCGTGTACCGAGCACGCGCGTGATCGTCTGGAGATTCATTGTAAACAATCTACCTATTATTCTCCAGAGTCGAGCAGAGTCTTTGTACAGTTGCCACCAAAAGTATCCGATGTGTTCGATGTACTTGGTGGAAAAAAAGATGCGATTCGATAACGATTTTTCATACGTTTGCATATATTATTCTCGATTATAAGATACTTTTTATTCGCTCGAAGCGATAGAAGCGAAGAGATTTCACGAATTCTTTCACGAGTCCTCGTTTTTATAGGTATCGTGGAAATTTTCGAGAGAAGAGGAAGGCGGAAAAAAAGAAATTTTTTTTCCAGCAAAGAAAGAGAAATGCAAGCGCAATTAATATCAATTAATATGGAGCCCTTTGATCTGCACAGCTCGTTCAACAGACGGGCTGGCTGCCCGTCGTAAAATCCTTTCTTCTTCTCCTCCTCCTCCTCCTTCTTTTTTTCTTCTTCTTCTTCTTCTTTTCTCGTTTCGCGTCTCGACCTCTGCTCCAAATTGCTCTTTCTCTCTGTGAACGTGCACCGGCCTTTTTAACGTTATATCCTCTCCGCTCTTTCTTTCCGGCTGCTGGCTGCTGCTTTTCTTCGGCCTGGCCGGTGACGAGCATTCGGCCGTTTCCGGTTCCCCGGCCTCCACAACGGGCTTCCCCTTTCCAACTTCCGCTCGTGTCTTACTACGCTTACTACGCGCTCCCCTCCTCCCACACGCGCGCGCCCCTCTCGTCTCCTCCCCTCCCTTCCCCTCTCCTCCTCCTCCTCCTTCTTTTTCTTTTTCTTTTTCTTTCTTTCCTCCTCGCTCTGAAATTAAAACGAGACAATTCCGTGCCGATTCCTGATCATTTCCATTAATTTCTGATCAATTGAAATAATTAATGGTCGGGGAAAAGAAATGGTTATTTCAATGGAACAATGTATTTGTCGATTGTCGACAGTCTTGTTTGATTATTATTATTCGATTGTTTTCGATTGTTTGTTTCGACGAGTGATGTGGTGGTCGGTCAGCGTGTGTATATATGTATGTATGTAGGTAGGTAGATCGGAAAAATCGATAAACAGATGTATCAGATTTTCCTTTTTCGCCGGTCGAGGGAGGGAAGGTGTTGCGTAACGGTTAATTGCACGAAACCCGAATTAAGAAATGGTTGTTGGCGTCGCGCGACGTTGCTCGATCGGTTGAACGAGGAGAAAAGGAAGAAACAGGTGAATAATAATAGAGGAGGAGGAGGGGACGGTTTGTGCGCGCGGCTCCGATTGTTCGATCGTGAGATCTCGGTTTGGATAAGAAGAAACCGAGGGGAGTGAGCGCGAGGGAGGGGGAGGAGGAAATCCGCGAGAACATGCCGCGTCGATGAACAAAACGTTTAATCATTTGTCCTCGGCGCCGATAAAATCGATCAATCATGCGGTTTGTCGAATCCAATCGGTCGTAATTAATCGATAGAGACGTTTAATTGGTCGTGGCATTTGTCATTCTTTCTCTCTCTCTCTCTCTCTTCCTCTTTTTACCTGGAGTTCGAAGCCGCTTTCGAAAGTCGCATCGAATCATCCAATCTCGACTCTTCTTCGTTTCCGTGTTCTCGATTATGCGTCGCGAAATCTCGCCTTGTTGCTGCGTCGTTTCAGAGAAGCGGCGGTAACAATACGACGCTTATTACATTCGCAGATATTCGACGCGATATTCGAGAAAAAAATAATAAGCGAAGGTACGCGAATTTTTGTTGTACGATTCTTGGCGCGAGAAGGGTGGAAAGGTTTGTCGAGTACGCGCAAGGCACACCTGTCTCGAAGGTAGCCGAGCGCGTGGGAGTTGAGGCGAGACGGATAATCCGCTTCTGTACATTGTTCATCGCTGCTGTATCAACCGCTTCATTACAGCATTGCTCGGCTACGGATCCCCGACTTTTCGCGAGATGGAGATCTCCGTGGAAAAAAAACTTCTCTACAACGCCGCGGGTTGTAACACGCGAGATTCCATCCAGTATTTCTTAAAAAAAATTCATTCACCTCGAGTGAGTGAGCGAGTCAGTGGTGAATTTAGAACAGTAGGTGATCTCATACTTTTTCGAGCAACAGCGCGCGTGTATGCTCGAACGCGCTTGCGTATTAATTCCGCAATCCGTCGAAAAATTTCCATCCTTCCATCTTATTATTACGTCGATTCGTATCAAGTTCCATCTTTCAGAAGAAACAAAGAGAGAGAAACCGATTCGAGGATCGACTCCCATTATCGATTCGATCGTGGAAGATGGAGATTATCGGGATGGAAATCGGGTTGCCAAATGGTTGCACCGAGTCGAGCACGCGCAAGCGCGAGGACGGAGAAGCGTCGGAGTGAACGCGCTTGTTCAGGGAGACCGGAAACTGTCGCCTCTTCCCTCCTCCCTCCCTTCTCCTTCTTTTTCCTTCTCTCTCGCCTCAACCTTTCTCTCCCTCCCTCTCGTTCTCCGTCTCGTTCTGTCACGGACGCGTACGGACGGCGGACTTTCACGCAACGATCTCTGCGTTCCGATGTGCCGCAATAATCGGCCGTTGCGAGAGAAAACTCGTGTCGTTGGGACAATCGTTTCGCGGCGGCGGTGGAGGTGGCCTCGCACAATCGCCAATCTCAAAGTTTCGGCGAGAAAGCCGCCGGTTATTTAACGAGTTGCTACACGCCTCCTCCATGGATGGAGCCTCTACGATCCATTAACGGCCATTATGCAACCGAATCTTTCCCTTCCACTCTCAAATCTCGCGACGACTTCGATCGTTTCGATGGGAGATCGAGGAGAGATCTGGGATCTGCTGGGTAATTCCGAGGTATAATAACGTAGCGCGAAATCGATCGATCCAATCCCTTATCGAGGCAAAAATAAGAATCTCTCGGTTGAAAGAAAGGGAGAGAAGGAAAAGGGAGAGAGATCTTTTATTCGATTCGATCGCGAGGGGACACGGAGAGGACAGGGAATCGATTTGAAGGTAATAACAAGTGATAACGCGTAGCGAGGATCGCAACGAAATTTCCAACGCTTGTTAGTATCTATTGCGAAGAAAGAGAGAAAAGAGAGAATCTTTTCCTTCTATTCTAATATTTGATTATCGCGATGGAGAGGATCTTCTTCTCTCTGGATTGGATAATGTAGCTAGAATCGCACGAAATTTTCAATCGCGATCACCTTGTATGTATCTACTCTTATCGAGGCAAAAATAGAATCTCTTTGTTGAGAGAGAGAGAGGGGAGGGGGGCATGTGGCCGGTTAGAGCGTTACTCTATCACGATCCCATCCATTTGCGCGCAATCTCCATTGTGAGACGCGAGAAGCCGCGGCGAAGGACGGAGGAAAAGAGTTATGGGCCGTTTTCTCTAGGTGATAGAAGGTGGAGCGCACCACCTTCTCCTTGTTGCGGCCACGTGAACGACGAGCCCCGCGGTACGACGTCACTTCCTTTACTGGCTCTCCTTCCATTTTTCTTTCTCTCACTGCCGGTTCGAGGAGGAGGAGAATCGGGAGAGGGATCGGGGCTCACCTGCCCCGCTACGGTCACTCGACTTCCGGTAACCCCAAGCAACCGAGCGCATGGCCCACGGCCACGTAACCGTGACTTCTTCTTCTTCTTCTTCTTCTTCTTCTTCCTTCTTCTTGCCTCTTAACGCTTCCGTTCCCCCGTTTTCTCCTTCCACGAGCCTCGTTAAATTGACATTCGAAAAGTCTCTTAATTAATGGAGCGTAATTGGTAATAAAAACGATCGGTAATCACGCGGAATGGAAAATTATGCGACGGTTGAATTAAATTTCCATGTTAATTAAATCGAATACGAAAACGTTTCTCGTTCGAATCTACTTTTTTTCTTTTTTTTTTTTTCTTTTTTTTTTCCAATCCATTCTACCATCATAGTTTTATATATATTTATATAACCTTCGACACCGGTATTCGAACGATCGTTAAAGATTCTTCCTATTTAATCGTTATGTGAAATTGAATGCGGGTCGAGGGGTGGTGTTCCCTTCTTTCTCTCTCTCTCTCTCTCTCTCTCGATGTTCACACCTGCGCTCTTGCTCTGGCTCGAATCGTTTTCGCGAGAACCGCTCGTTTCGTCCCATAAACGATTAATCTCGAAAAGAAAAAGAAAAGTCGTGTGCTTGACCCGAACGGCCTTCTCACCCTTTCGATTATTTATCCGACGAAGCGTGAAGTGGGTATATAAGCTAAAGCGCGCTCTCCATTTAGGTGAGGAGGAAACTTTCTTGCGCGAAGCATGACCAGCGAAATTCTCTCGAAACTGACTCATTCGATGGTATAAATAAAATGAAAAGGCACCCGTTTTTAAATATATCGCGTGATGCGGGGATAACGGTACACCGAATTTCGACGCTTTAAGGAGAAAGCATTCAAGAGTTGTTCATTAAAATTGATATCTTCGCGTACCCGACCCAACACGTAATTCGCGCTTCGTATATTTTCAAATATCGTTTAAACGAATCCATCTGTGTGAAACGAAAAACCAAGGATTCGAGAATAACGTTTGGCGATTAACGTTTTTTTTTAAACCAAATGCCAAAATTCTTAGATCAGTCTTACCTACAAGTTGTTACCTTGGTACGGTGAAACGAAAGGAGCGACTTTACGATCCAAGAAGGACGGTGAAAAAATAATTTCTATTCCCGCTACCGAGAGAGAGAAAAAGAGAGAATGAGAGAACCGTGTTACACCTCGCGTTTCTAAACGCGAATGACGTTTAAGAAAGGGGAAGAAAAAGAGGCGGCGGGGGGAGAGAATGGGGGAGTAAAAATGCGGAGTAAATGAGCGAAAAAGATAGGTATAAAGGCAGTGGAAGGAAGTGACGTGTTACGGATAGGTTATCCTACGGTTCTCTCTAAGGAGCAGTTTCCAGCGGCGAGGAAAGGAGCACGGGGCCTGCCTCTCCGTATCTCTCCCTTCCTCGCTCTCTCTTTCGTTCCTTATAAGTTTATGCGTTCTCACGCTCTCCATCCCACCTCTCGCGTTTTAAACCATACCTTCGGAGCGCGGTCGCGCGCCTCTTTGAAACACCCTGCCTCTTCGCCTCGTCGCCTTCTCTCTCTCTCTCTCTCTCTCTCTCTCTCTCTCTCTCTCTCTCTCCTCTCCTCTTCAACTTCGACCGCTGCTCGTTCCTTAACGAGTTCGTGGTATAGAATTCGCTTGAAATTTTTCTCTTATGTTATTATTGTTATTATTTCATCGCACGTTTTTCGATATCGGTGAATTGAATTTCGAACGTTCTCATTTTCTCATCTTCGAGAAAATAAGATGAAAGAATCGTTCTCGATCACGATTCGTCGTATCGGTGTTCTTACACGTTAAAAACCTTCGGTCGGAAAAATTTTCCGATATTTTCTTAAAAAAGAAAAGAAAAGAAAATCGCCAAGAATAACTGTTTGAAGGCTTGGAAGAGGAGACGGCTCCCGATCGAACGCGTTTCTCCACGCGTTCATTGTATATATCGGATCGGGCGCAACGCGCATCGCCTCTTCCTAGTTATAATAAACGGCGTAAAAAACACGGGCAAAAACCTGCCCAGCCTTCGGCAAGTGTACACCATGGAACAGCTTCTGCTCTCTATCATCCGCTCCATCCTCCTCCTTCTCCTCCGTTTCTTACGTATGCGTCTTCTCCCTCCTTTATCTCTCTCCCTCCCCTCCTTTCTCTCTCTCACACACACACGCTCTATCGAGCATCGTAAGTGTTGTTGTTGTTGTTGTTGTTGTTGTTATTGCTGTTGCTTCTGGACAGGCTACTTCCTTCCTCGTGCGATCATCCTTCGCCTTCCTCCTCCTCCTCCTCCTTCGACTCCTTTCTCTCGGCTCCTTCCTCGTTCTACGTGTCATTTCTTTCGTTTTGAAAGGCTGGCTCGCGCCTCCGTCTCATTATTCCGAGCGGCGGAGGCTGCCTCTTGGATGCTCTCGTTGCCTTTCTTCGTTCCTTCCCTCTCCATCTCCTTCCGCCTTTATTAATATCCACCGCCGGCTGATCGACGGTTACGATTTTCTCGCGCTCCCTTCCGGGTTCTCGGCCATCCAGCCGAGCGGATTATAGACCGAGCGGATTTGTGAATGGGACACGAAAACGGGGTCGGCCACTCAGCTACGCGCTTCGACGTTCTTTTTGACGTTGAGATCTTCTTGGATGGGCGAGTGAGAGTCTTTTCGATGTTTTTTTTTTTTTTTTTTTTTTTTTAAGGAAGATAGAGGTAGAATTTAATTTTGCAAGTGACGAGGGTGAGAGAGGATAAGGACGATGATATCGTTAAAGGGGCGAAAAGTTTATTGTCGACGAATCGGAGGAGAATGTGCGGCGGAGATATAACTGCGAAAATTGTAGCGCGAAATTCATTTCCCACGGTTTAATGGTAAACACGAAACCAGTTCGTTCTGAGAAATAAAAGAGATCGAAACGAGTTGTCGCGCTCTATCTTATCTTACCGTTTTAATAATACGATATCAGATTTTCTCATTTGGAAATAATCGATCCGATTTTTCTTCCCCCTTTTTTCTCGGATAAGAACAACGAGTTTGGAAAAATCTCGCTTTTTCCAAACTTCATCCTCCCTCATCCACCGCCACGCATTATGTATGCGTATTATTCGCCTGTTTATCGGTTGACGCACCTGTTGCCCGTGATTAGGAAGGCAAGATCCGGACTCTACAAAGTCGGCGAAACGTTTCCCGAGTTAATTTATCGAAACGAATGCCGCGCAACCGGTTGGCAAAGAAGGCTGACCGCTAGGAGGAGGAGGGGGAGGAGGGCCTCGCACACACTCGCACGTAGTAAACGGGGCAAAATGCAATAGCCACGATTCAAAATTTACGATCTTAACGCGATAAAACTATCCATATCTCTCCTTCTCTGATCGATATTTCTTTTTTTTCTCTCTCTCCTCTCTCTCTCTCTCTCTTCCAACAATAATAGAATATTTTCGAAAGATTCGCTCGAATCGCAAATTTTGTTCGGGAATTCTAAAAGTAATTTTACCTTTCGTTGGAAACGGAAGTATTTAAACGGAAAAGAAGAAGAACGTTTAGAAGATTGTTGATCTATGCATCCGTGTGTATTATGATACGAAAATCGATGTAAATTTTCCACGCGCGCTGTTGAACCAATAATTTGGATTATCTATCGCGATTTGTATACCAATCTCTCGTATATTTTTCATCGCTAAATTTCCGCGTCGAAAAATTTCCATTCCGCCCGGGGAAGAAGAAGCAACGATCGAGAATCCTTGTTTCGAGAATTCTTCTTCTTCTTCTTTTTTTTTTTTTTTTCAATGCTATTCTTAATGCGATTTTGCGCAACGCTCGCGATCCAAATTTGAGCGAGCGTGATCGACCGACTGATTTATAATCGCGGTTATTGTGACTCGGTTACTCGGTAAAACCGGCCGATCCCTTGGCCTCTCCTCGCGACGCGTCGTCTCTCCAACGGATTCATAAATCATACGGTAATCGTGGCGTCGGTTCGAGTCGTTCTATTCCTAATAACTTTCTAATTATTCCTCTCGTTACACCTCTCCGATCGATCCACGCTCCAGTTACTCGGGATAAGCGTTTCCGTTTGATTTTGTCAAATCCTCCTCCTCCTCCTCCTCCGAAATAATATTTGCTCCTCGTAATAATCCCTCCATCTCTCTCTCTCTCTCTCTCGATCGAGACGTTCCTTTTCATTGAAAACCGTAGCCATAATCGTGGAGATTTCGTTCACAACCAGTTCGTAATATTCGCGAGCGTGACTTTCGAGTCGAGAGGGATAAGTGCACACGCCTCTCGAATTAGAATCAAGCTCGATCTACCGGTAAAAGTTTTTCCTTCGTCGTTTATCCTCGTCGATATCGTGGAGGAGAGGGAGAGGGAGGGATTTATGAATGGTGGCGAGGCTGGGCGGAAATCTTACGTCCCGTAAGAAATTTTTAGCCTTGCCCGCGAGCAAGAAGTTTCGCATTAATCACCGCGAGGCAACATCCTCGACATGGTTGGGGCGCGGGGCGGGGGGACACGAGCAGAAATTACCGACGTTGTTAAATAGTGTTTGCGTTCGAGCGTACGGCGTAATTACGTCTCGCCTTCCCACACCCAATGCTACGTATTCCTCGTCGATTATTCCGCTGAAAACCGGGGGTATTACCGAGCCGACTTCCGTGCCCCCCGCTGCGAGCGGATCCTCCGTGAAACCGTTCTACCGATTTTTTTACCCGCCCCTTTCTCTCTCTCTCTTTCTCGTCTTAGCTCAGAGAGAAGGAAGCAGCGTCAATTTCTTTTTTCTCGATCGGTCGGTATAATTTTCGAGGGAGGACGAGGTGAGTCGTTGATTTAAAAGATTTAGAAATAATTATGATATCCTTGATGAGATTGTTATCATATCCTGATATTTCGTTGTTTTTTGAAAAAGAAAAATGCGGAGAGAAGATAAATTAAGGAAGGAATTCGTTCATCGAGCATTCCACCCCCGCACGGGGGAAAACCGCCGCCCCCCCTGGCGACGATCTGCGGACGCGTCCGAAAATGTTGGCGAGAGCGAGAGCAGTTCGGCCCGTGAATAGAGTATTTTTTCTTTTCTTTTTTTTTTTTTTAGCGTTGGCCGCGACGTCAGCGGCAGCGAGAGGCAGAAGGAAAATCGGTGGCGGCAGTTGGGGGAGGGGGGCAGGAGTTTCAGCCGGGCAGACTACACTGTTGAAACGTGTGGCCGAGGCATGAATGAACGAACCGACCGAATGAAGGAACGGCCTCGTCTCTGTCCGAGTGTTCGTACGTGAGAGGCCTCGCGTACATTCGCGCCGATCATCCTCGATCATCGTTGGAGCGACGATGACGCGCGTATACGTGGCGGTACGGGTCGGAGAGAGAGAGAGAGTGAGAGAGAGGCGAAGGCGAGAGAAAGAAGAGGCGGATAAAAAAAGACGGATGTATAGAGGTGAGGATGGAGAGAAAGAGGTTGGAAGAGAGACAAAGGTATTCTCGGGAGGAGGACGGAGGAGCGTAATTGAGAAAGACGGCGAAGGTGGTAGGAAGAAGGAAGGAAAAAGGTGGCGGAGTGGGGAGCGGTCGGGTGGTAGGAGCGAGACGGGAAGCGGGTGGTCGTGTGCGCCGACGCCAGTGTTAGTTTGCCGCGTCGACAGGAGAGTATTCATTCATAAAACTTGGCGAGGAGTGAGGCTAGGCCAGCGTGCACCGGGATTGGTGGGGACCCTCGAGAGACACTCGACCGTCTTTCCTCTCTCTTTTTCTCTTCTTCGCGCGTTCGTTCGTTCGTTCGTTCGTTCTCGCCTATCGTCGGTCGATCGTCCCTTCTTTGTCTCTATCCGACCGGGTGCCGTTTCTTCCTTTTTTTTTTTTTTTTTTTTTCCCTTTCTTTTTTCCTCTCGTTTTTAATCCCTCGTGTTTGTTTTTTTTTCTCGAACATTTTCGCGAACCGAACGAAAGTTCGAGTTTCTTCGGGAAAAAGTTGTTGACGCTCTCCTTCTTGTAATAAGTTGTCTCGAGTTTGACTCGATCGATCAGCTCCCCGGTTTAAATTAAAAAAAAAAAAAAAAAAAAAAAAAACCACCTACGAAATCGTCCAACCTTCGGAAATCGGATTTCCATCCAGACCCGTTAGTAAACGAAAACTGCTAGCTGTCGTATCCAAAAAGATTCTCTCTCTTTTCCCTCTCCACCCTGTTGCCACACTCGAGGTCATATTTGGCTCGGTGCACACGTCGACGATCCCCAGCGATCTTCGACGTCGTTATCTCGTCGGTCGGCGCGATTGAACGGGGCGAAGGACAAGGAATAACCCACGGTACGCGTCCACCTCCGCCGTCAACTCCGCCGCCGTCGTCGTCGTCGTCGCAGCCGCCACGTCCCCCACGACCCGTTGCCTCGAATAAACTCTCTCGATCCCCTCTCTGCCCCCACCGACACCGTCTGTCTTCCCATCTTCCTCTCTTCTGTTCTTCCCTCCACCGCTCCATCTCCTCCTTCTCCTCTCCGATTCTCCTCTCCTCCGCCTCTTCTTCGTCCACGTTCTCCAGCTGCCTCGCTCGCTCCGACTCTCCCCCCCCCCCCCTCTTTTCTATCCTACCTCTTCTTCTTCTTCTTCTCCCGGCTTCCTGCCCTGCGTCTCTCTCTCCTTGCGTACGCACTTACCTGCGGAACGCGGTCGTACGTGCTCGACGGTGGCGCTTCGGCACCCAAAGTACTACTACAACACGCTTCTCCTCGCGCTCCATCGTTGTCCGTCCGAAAATTTCTCTCGCTCGCGCGAATCGAGATCGCGAGTATAACGCGAGTGGTGCGCTTTCTTTTCGTCGTCGTCGTCGTCGTCGTTCTTCACCTTCTTCGACGCCGCTTCTTCTTCTTCTTCTTCTTCCACGACGCGTGTGTGTGTGTGCTTGACGAGAAATAGGGAGGGGGAAAACTGGTGGATGGTGATAAATGGTCGCGACGATCCCCCCCCAACGGAGGATGGATGGATAAATCGGCGTTTCGACTGGAACCTTTTTCTCCTCCGCGTATTTTCGGAGCCAGCGATCGAGCCTCTTCGTTTCCGCTCCTTCGGCAACCCCTCCTCCCTCCCCGGCCGGTCATGGTTGCGCAAGCAGGTATTCGGAAATAGCCCGTGGGCCGCGGTTATGAATTGATAGCAAACACATGCTGGACACGCCGCGGCGGACCGGCTTCCACGAGACGCGACGACTACACTACTACTACTACTTGCTCGCTCGCTTACTTACTTACTTACTTACTTACTTACTTACTTACTTACTTCGCCGCCTCGTGTTTCGCGGCCGTGTTCAGACCAGTCTTTCTTCTTCTTCGCCAACCTGCGCTCACCTGCCGCGCGTCCTCTCCGCCGGATCGACATGGAGCGGAGGAAACAGGGGAAAACTCTCTCGAAGGGGGATCGTCGTAGTGATTCATGATTCGTGGTGTCATCTTTTCTCTCTCTCTCTCTCTCGTTGAACGGACGAAATTCCCCTCGACCTTTTCTCTCTCTCGACTATCATAGAGGAAAGAAGGAAGGAAAGAAATACTTTCGAGAAGAGTAATAAAAATTTCCCGCCTGAACTTTTAACTTTTCTCTCTCTCTCTCTCTCTTTGTGAAAAATAAAGTGGTGAAAAAAGAAGAAGAATCGAGGTGGATGGCGAGGTTGTTGGAGTGTCGGGTCTGACGACGCCTCCGAGGACGGAGAAAACGGGGTAGAGACAGGTCTCGTGTCCAAGCATGGGATAGAAGAGAGGAATAATCTCCTGTTCGTTTGGTCCCCGAGGGGGACGCGTTTTCGCCTCGTCGATGGAATTGGCCATCTCCTCCTCGTTGGTTGGATCGACAAAGGAGGAGACAAGAAAGGTCGAGGTTCGACCGATTTCGTCGTCGTCCTCTTCCTCCCCGTGAAGTGATGCGACATAACGAGAGCGTTTTGCGGAGTGCGCGAGGAAAAAGATAGAAATACGCGTATATACATATATATATATGTATGTGTACACGACGAGAGAGAGCGAGTGAATGACAGTGATCCGGGAATTGGTGTATGTACAGTGAGCACACGAGGACGGGACTCATGTACGTTGACTACGGAGGCGACGCTTACGCCGGAATGGGAATCAAGGCCATGAAGTCCTTCGCCAGGCCCAGAGGTATGGAACCGAGCGAGCGAACCGTTGCGAGCCGACTCTTCCCTTTTGCACGTAATTTTTTTTTTTTTTTTACGGCTTCTGCTCTCCAATTTCTCCCCTCAATTTTTACGTCTATTCACGTATCGTGCATTTCGTACGAGTATCACTTTTAAGAGAAGAACTCGGATCGATGAGAATATTTTCCATCGACGATTTTTTCCATCCCTTGTGGCGAAAGTTTGTTACGTTTTTTATCTTTACTTATTATCGTATGATCGTTGCTTTCGAACGGATCCAATTCGTTCCAATTTTCGAAAAATCAACGAACGGACGAGGCTCGTCGGAATCGCTCGAGTTGGCGTGTAGGAAGAGCGAGTCACGTGATCTCGAATTTATGAATGAAAAGGCGTACGCCACGGCTCGAACCTCGTCGTGGCACGCTTCTCCCCCATTGAAAGTTAACCCCGTGGGTGTCGTGATCGTTGGGACCCGCGGGATTAACGTGACGAATAGCGGGACGGTCGTGACTTAAGCACGGACAGATCGTAACAGATGTCGAGGCCGCAGGAGTGCAACCTGCATCCCCGGCCGCATATGCGCTTCCTGCAGTTGGAGGGACTCGGTCGGGGAGGAGGAGTCTTGTTCCAGAAGTGGCCGACCCTTGACCCTGACACGCTTCCTCCTCGAGCACGAGCCATTTCTCTCGAGGAAGAGAGAGAGAGAGACGGAATTTCATTGCCCAAATTCATTTCTTCGGATTATTCGATTATCATCTCGATTCTCTTAACAACGATCGAGTTGGAAGAAGAATTGTACGAGGTATTTTGTTTTATTCGAATCGTGAAAAATAATTAATTTCCATTTCCGTTCGATTGGATAGATTCCACCGGACTCCTCCTCTCAACTTTTCTCTTTTATGAGAGAAATAAAGCGAATGGAAAGAAGATGAAGAAGAAGGTTCGATTTTTAATCCGGGCGGTTAATGAACGAATTCGTACCGTTTCTTCTTCTTCTTCTTCTTCTTCTTCTCCTTCTTTTTCTTCTTTTCAAAGAATTGTTCGAATATAAAATTTCAGCCGGTGGCCGAAAAAGGAGAAGGGGATCGAATTACATTTTTATTATACGCGTTGCACACGTCGCTCGCCGGTTATTTTATGAAAGTTTCACTCGGGTCGAGTGAAACTCGCGCCCGGGTTAATGATAAATCTCACGGGTGGATTACGCCCGTTTGAACGCACGCCGAGATCGAGAAGACACTTCTTCTCGGCCTCTTCTCTCTAAGTAGGGGGATATATCTCGAGCGGAGAAGCTATGCTGTTGCTCGCTTCCTGGCAACCGGTTCCCAGCTTGATCCGTTTTGTTCATGTAGATATCACCGAGAGTCGAAGACGGATTCGAGGGAATCTCGCTCCTCTCTCTCCCCCTTCGCTCGCCGCTTCCTTTCAAATAGAATCGAGAGTTCGATATCCTTTTCGACTCTTCTCTTCCCTCGCCTCGATTATCCCTTCCTTCGTTTTATATCTGTTTTCTCGTCTCTTAGGTTTTGCAGTGTAATAATACGATTTTACAGAGGGACGAAGAAGATGGAAGAGGAAAAGTTTTGTTATTTGATCGGTAGATTTTTACACTTCGCGTTGAATACGATGATTCTTCACGCACGTGTTTAATTTTGATCGGGATTACGAAAGGGATCGTGTTATAATTTCTCTTTTCCCGATGCGTGATGAAAGTGTATAAATGGTCAGTTTGCAGAAAATCGAGTGGAGAGAAAGTCGAAAATTATTCGGTTGGCCGTGGAAAGATTGGAAAGCGCTAAATTTTTTCGGTTCAATGATTTCGCGTCGATTAATTTTTCCAATTCTCTTTAAACTCTATCGACTCTAATTTATTCTCACCTTCGAACCGAAGCAAGGAGAAAGAAAGGAAAAAAGTACACATTTATCGTCCCAACCAATTTCAACCTAATCAGGTTTTATTCTCCTGCGATCCTTGGGATTAAGCTAAAAGCAAAAATTCTCGAAAAGAAAAAAAAAAAGAAAAAACACAGTCTGGACACAGTCGATTGCGCGTTTAACAGTACGCGAAAACGTTGTGTGCTAATTGCGGTTTCGGTTCGAGGCAATTTGCGCGATGGCGGACGAATCCGATTGGAACGAGCGAATCTCGTCTCGATCGCGAACGCGTGCGAATCGTTGGCGCGGAATCGCGGCAAAAAGGAGCCGCGAGAAAAAGATACCTTATTTATACTCGTCGATGATTTTATCGCGAGAGGTGGTTGAAAAAAGGAGAAGAACGGATATTCCTCGCGAATATTAATAATTTTCCTTCGCTCGAAAGAGACGATCTCGCGAATCAATTAAAGGTAACGTCGAGAGAAACTGGTAGTGTGGACCATGTCTATTTTCATTCCGTGAAACTTTATTTATTTCGAATACGATAATAATGATTAAATTGGATTACGATGATTCTCGCTCGTTTAAGCAACGATGGAATCGAGTTTGTAAGAGTTCGGTACTTTTCATTGATAAACGTGGGAAAAATTTTTGGTATTCTCTCTGGATTCTGAGAAACGCACGATCTCCGGATGATTGGGCATAGATAGATAAAATTAAGTCGTTCGATAAGGAGTTATGATTTATGAAGGAAATATAGATTGACGATATATTCCTCTCTCTCTCTCTCTCTTATTCAAACAACTTGTGTTTGAACAAATATTGAGTTTAAAATTGACAAGTGGTGGTTACCGGTGACTTACGAACACCACGAATATACACGTGAAATCACAGAACAATATATCATTGGTCGAGCGAGTTTTCTATTAATAAACCCCGTTCGACTGCGTCGAACTCGGTCAATAAAATCGATCGTTCGAACCAATTCTGGTTCGATCGCTTAGTCGTTTCCATTCCCTGTCGTGCGTGGTTCAAATATAGCGCACGAAACGCTCGCAATTTCTCCGGGACGCGTTTCAAAATTTTTCCTCTTCCACCTCCTCCCACGTGTTTTCCAAACGGTTGAGAAACGAATTCTCGAACGGATGGACCAAGGATAATTAACTTGGCGAACTCCGCCCTCTTCCATCTAATCCAAACCTCTCCTCGATATATATACATATATATATATATACAAGTTTTTCTCGAACGTGGAAAAAGTCGCTCGAAACTATACACTTTTAATCGGCCGTTTTATTCGAACGAAGAGGATGAACGAGAAACGCGAATCGGCAACGATTTATCGATCGAGCCACGGATCCAATGGATATTTTTCGCCAAGACTTGTGCTTGCTCGCGTCGCACACGCGTGAGTGTGTTGTGTTGCGGGGACGCGTGCGAGGAGCGGGGTCAGGAAGTTGGCGGGGCATACCGTGGACGTTATCACGGGACGCACGCCGCCGACCAACGATATCTCGGTGAAACACGCGGTTTTCTGATAATCGCTACGGCTAACAATGTCCCTGCCACTCGTTGCCCGTGTTTTTCCTCCCTTTCGATCCTTCCCCCGACCCAAAGTTCGAGGAGAATCGGGCGATAGTGGGATTTTTTTTTTTTTTTTGGAGAAGGATTTTAGGATGACTTGGTTCGAGGAATTTTTTTTTTTTTTTTTTTCTTTGGTCCAAAGTTCGAAAGTCTGGATTCTTGGAGTAAAATGATTTTGACGGGACGTATTCGACGGGACGTGGAATTATTTTATTTTATTATTTTGAGGGGCACTTTTCAAATTCGATGGGACGTAGAATTTTCTTTTTTACGGTCGATTTCTTCGAAATCTGGACGATGATGGCATTATAATTTTCATTAAATTTTCAATCGTACGGTAATTTATATTCGATCTTTCTACAGCAGTTCTTCGAATCGACGAAACTGGATGGAGATAATTTTTCAATGATACGATATTCCATGGAATTTTATCTTTTCTTTTCTCTCTTTTTTTTTTCTTTCTTTTTTTTTAGATTTAGACACTAATTTCCAATTATCGATACGTATCTAAATTGAACTCTCTCCGGCTAATTAATCCACGTAATCCACGAGTATTCCCACGGCACGCAAATAACCACGCGTACCCCTTATTTCCTCCACCGATTGCCGATCCATTTAACTGATCTAACGGGCGCGACACCCGATCGTTACATTAATAACACGCGACGGGAATTCATACTTTGCCCGATTAGACGTTAATTATTAAGCGTAACCAGCTCGTTGCCTCTCCTTATCGTGTCGAGACACGCGGTTTCGCGATAATCAACAATGTCGCCACGCTTTGCTCGTTAATATGGCCGTCATTATCGAGTGCACAATTCGAGGGAGCTCTCTCTCTCTCTCTCTTTATCTTTTACCCACAGGATTATTTATCGTCGGTTTGTTCAGTTTCGATAAAAATCATCTACGCGCGCAATCTACGAGATAACACGGCGGTTTTTACCAAGATTTTTGCCCGTGAACTTCCGCGAACAATTACAACAGAGGATAAAAAACGAAACGAAACGAAGGAATTGAAAGCGCGCAGAAACAGAAGAAGAGAACGGAATGTATGAAAAGATTACTTCGACGGACAGATTGTCCAAAAGTAAAATCTCCTCTCCTCGTTCCGTGATCGGAGGCGTGGTTGGACCGTCGAAACGATGATAAGCACGAACAAACCGTGATAAGCCTTATCTGGCTACCGAATGATCTCGGTCAACCCTTTCGGGGAAAACCAAACAACGAGATCGGTATATCGGTGGAAATAATCGCGCGATGATCCCGAGTTTAACTCTTTCGCCGAAAATGTGCACGAGAAAGATCGTCACCGTTTGTTATTCGTCGACTCGCAACAATTGCTTTGACGTTTGTTGAAAAAGAAATTGATGATAAGAAGAAACTATCGATGCTACGTTTCCAAAGAAAGACACACTCGATGCGAAACAATAACTCGTCGTATCGTGGAATAGGCGACATTTTATGGAGAACGGTATTTATAATCGGTTGTAGCAACGAAGGGATCAACTCTTTGCGTTCCAACGGGTGTAACGCGACTCTCCGCCATCACTCAGCAATTGTTCAGCGACAATTGTTTAGGTTTGATTTTTTCAAAACATCGCTTCGTGAACAGATAGAAATAGTATAGAATAATGTACTATCGAATGGATTAGATTTTAAACCCGTGATCGAGCTACGTTTTCCGAGTTGTCGATCCGAGTTTCGCAGTTTCGATAGAAATATTATTTTCAAAGTTTTGTATGCGTACGATGATGAAATTAGCTGGAGCGAAGATGAGTTTGATTTTTCCCTGTTGTATGAATAATAAAATTACGAAATTATTAGGTAACGACATTTCATCGCGATTACTAAAATACATTCGCACGAAACAACGATACATGCTTTAATACCCGACAAATTTTCCTTCCCTCTACGTAAAGATACATGGGATATTGAAACTTTAATTTTAAGTTAGCTAGAGAAATTCGACGGAACGTCGAGTGTAAAGGATTTAAAAACTCGCAACAATTTCGAAAACGCGCGACAAAACGTGCAAAGACTCAGAATGCCTCTTATTACCCTCTAAAGTTCTATTTTCGTCGTGAATAATGGGTGCACGTCTTCCAAAGTGAGTAAAGGTATATATATATATATATATATATTTCAGTTCACGTAGGTATTTTTATCCTGTCTGCCAACCCTCTCGAATTCATCGTCGTTCCCATAGGGGTTGAATATAGGGTGACGTGGCTCGGTTGGACGCGTTTTACAGAGGGCGAGCAACAGGTGTACGAGGATCACGCGGTTAAATAGAGGCTGTGCCGCACGCACACCATGTGCGTTACGTTAATTAGAGCGATCGACGGCTCGCAAATTCGACGCTGGCCTCCTTCCTCGTCTCGATTAATAACGTATAATAATAATAATCGGGGATTATCGATCAAGCGAATTTTAAAAAAGGTAGATTTTCCTCCTCGAGAGTGCAACGCAGTGTGTCGCACTCTGTGTTTCTCTCCGCGAGAACTGTTCTTTTATTAATAATAATAATAATAATAATAATAATAATATCTAACGGGAGAGGAGAAAACGATCGAAATGCGAAGAAATGGCGGGGTTACGACACCCGTCTCGTGTTTTCAATCTCTTTTTAATTAGAGTGGACAAAGTGTCAATTAAGAGGAAATAGGAGGATCGAAGCAGGGGTTCCAGCGGTTGGAAGGAAGGAAGGATATTTAAAACGGTCGCGTGCAAAAACCGCTCCACGACCGAAGCGTTTTTTCCATTCCAAATGATTGCCACGTTTGTTCGCCTCGTCACGAGCTTGCCACGAAATTAAACTTCCCGCTACGCTTTTCTTTCTCTCGATCTAATCGAACGGTGTACGCGCAATGACGCGATGATAAAAAGCAGGAAATTGGGGAGGGGGGGGATAAATCGCGATCGACTCGTTGGCGGGAAAGTTTGAACCGAGGGAGAAAAATTTGGAAAGTTGCTGGAACGCGTTGCTGGCAACGAGACGGGAGGAGAGTGGAAAGATTTGGAGAGTGGAAGCGTGGCGCGCCACGGGCTTAGCAGTAGTTTGTTCAGGACAACAGCTGCCGCAGTTGTTTGGCTGCTGAGTGTATTCCAGAATCGGCGTGGAAAGAGGGATAAGCCAGAAGACGTTGCCAGCACGTGCCCCGTGTCCGTTAAAACTCGTCTACAAACTCTCGTCGACTTCCACGCGGAGGAGAAGAAGGATGGAGAAGGGGAGGGGAGGGAAAGGGGAGAGAGAGAGAGAGAGAGAGAAAATTACGACCCCGCGTCCATCGCTTTTCAATTGCCCTCGCTCGGGAAGAAGAGGGGGAACGAGAGTTTGGGGGATAATTTTTGCGAGGGAAAAAATTTCCAGACATTTTCGTCCAATTTTCGTCGCCTCCCTCTCCCCCGATTAATTGCGTCAAATGCACATATTTAACCGTGATCAACGATCGACTCGTGCGTCTCTGAAATTGTTGTTTCACCATTTACAATTAAAATTTCCTCGATTCGAAGCGAATCGGATCTTCGAACCATTAGCCTGATAACGAATGTTTTCCAGTCTTCTTTCTTTCTTTCTTTCTTTCTTTCTTCTCGATATAAATAAAATTCGGAACGATAATCGAGATGACGAGTTATCCTCGTGCTTTGCAATTGAGAAATGCATTTGCGACAAACGCACAGTCATCGGTTGTTGAATCGTTTCGAGCGAAAGAGAACACGGAAATGAATATGTAGATAGATTCGTCGTTTGATCGATCAAAGGAAAAATTCTTATTTTAACGATATTGCATTCGAGGAAGTCTGTTATTTTTTTTTCATCCATCAAAATTTTAAACTTAACATTCACTTTATAAAAAGAGGCAAAAGAAAATGTTTCACGCATATCCGAGGATCTGATCCTGCCCACAATGCAAGAAAGTTTTCTGATCGCGATGGTTGATTAATTTTAAAAGAAGGATTGGAGGAAACTAAAATGGTGGTAATAAATTCGTTTTTTAACGGGGGTCGAGAAATCGATTTCGCCGGCAAGGGTTGGATCGTTGGAATAACAAATGCGTCCCTTCCAAACCGATTAAGATTATCGTAAGAAGAGAAAGAGAAATATTTCACGTGTTGTCATCGATAAGCGAACGTACCGGCTTTTGGCCGCAAATAATATAACGAGCTATGCAAATTTATGTTGAACGGGTCAAGTGTCAGCTGGGTCGCGGGTCATTAGCCATTTGCATTTCCATTCGATTAACCAATGCGCGGACGAAACCAACTCGGCTTCGATATCGGTCTCGATATCGAATTTTATTTCAAAAGGGAACGCAGGGACGAAGGAGAGAGAGAGAGAGAGAGAGGAGAGGAATAAAGAAAAAAATTATTATCTCCTCGATCCTTGCCAATTATTAATTTTCGATGCAACGGAATGGATACGATATTTCTTCACAAAATATTGGAAAAAATGCACGTTCGAGTTGTTGCTCGATTTCGCGATTATCGCATCTTCTTGCCGCGCGAGCAACAAGATTCTCTCCGTTTACATATCGTTCGTTGATCGAATAAAACGTTGTCTGGAGATACTTAAGGCGATTAAACAGGTGAATAAAAGTAGCTTCGAGGTTAGACGCGAAGTAGCGCGTTCTCGTTACGAAGAAGCGTCGATTTGGATAGACGGTTTGAACTCGAATTTATAATTTTTCTTCTTTCTTCTTTTTTCTCTCATGATCGATGCATCCACGATCGCGACACCAAATGCTCGTAAATCTTCTTTTAAAATTTTATTTACGAAGATCTAGGTAACGCGATATGCGAGAGGCGGCGATAACGATTATTCGAAGATTAATCGTGGTTGTCGAAGCGCTTTCAATCGGGAACGGTGGTATTCGAGTGTCGTCGGAGCGATCGATAATCGCGATGGAGCAGAAGATCGCAGATGCCGATCCTGCTCGCCCTCCCCTCCTCCTGTTTCATTACATCAGACACGATTAGTCGCACGAAAGGAAATGTCCACATGTTCCACTTGTGTGTAGCGTAATTACGGCCCGCGGCTCTCTTCCATACGCGGGGTTGCGAAGATATTGCGTGAGAAAGCGCCGATTACGATTCCTACCTACGTTTCCAACCACGATGATGGATCGGTTTAGATCGATTTGCGCTCTCTTCTTCTTTTCTTTCTTCTTTCACATCTCTTGGCTGTTCGAGAGAGTCGCGAAATACTATTGAATTGAATCTTACTTACATCGACTTGCATCGAGGCACGAAAGGAACCGATCGTAGAAATCTACCAAATCTACCGACATTTCATGTATACCTATTCCTGCCATAACATTTGTATCTTAATATAGAAAGAGATTTTAGCTAATTGGATTCGGATAAAGTGAACAATAGAGAAAGTTGTGAATATTGAAGTTTGTATACAGGAAATTGTATAAAGGAAATTTCAAAAAACGGTGATGATTCGAAAGTTTCCTTCTCTCAAACGAATTTTCGGATGGATCGAGAAAATTCCTCGAAATAGGAAGCTTTTGCTCTGGAAACAGGAGATGGATGGATTTGCTGGGCGATGATACGCGGCATTCGCAACGAGGCAGCCACAGGCGTCGTTGCTGCAAATGTGGCCCGATTGTTATTCCGCGCACGGGGCAAGCGTTGCGCCGTGGCACGTGGGTTTTCAACTCGACTCCTCCGCCGCCGGCTTCGATCCTTGCGTACGATTCTTCTTCTTCTTCTTCTTCGTCTCCTCCTTCGATTACACGTTCCACCACGCGCAACTCGTCAAAGTAGTCGCGATGAATAATTCCGTGTCGCGGCTGATACACTTTGCACCCGTGCCACGGGTTGCGCGCGGTTTCGCGGAAAGAACACAATGGGCTCGAAGGGATCGAAATAGAAGCGGCATTTTTTTTCGAGCAACTCGTCGAGGAAAACTCGTCGATTGAATTATACACGAGGAGGGAGAGGATTGTTTTCACGGGTTTTCTTCGGCGTTTTCGTTTCGAGCGAAGTTGAGCGAAGCTGGATTCGTGTTACGAATCGTAATTTTTCGATCGCTCGGATATTTATATCGGAACGATTGTTGGAAGAATCGAGAATTGCAAGGAATGTCGTTGGATCGATGACGAGAAGAAGAAAGACTATTGGCGGTTCGAAGTTCGATCTCGAGGATGAAGGAAGGAAACTTTGTGGGGTAGATTGTAATTATATAAATTAAATAATAATTAGAAGGAGAAGAAAAAAAAATATATATATATATATATAGGTTTGTGATTAATTATGCAGTCGAAAGAGAGAACGATGTTATCCTTGAAACACCAGTCACGTTCCGTTTCAGAACGTTATCAACATTGTAGATGCTCGGGCCGAGAACAAGTAATTTTTTTCGATTCACGATTCGAATCGGGATATATTTCTAATCCGTGCGAGGAAAGGAAAAAAGAGAGAGAGAAATACGTACAATTTTAGCATCGATTCGAGGAGAATGGTTAAAAACGAGAAAGAAATCAATAGCGCGAGATAAATAGATCGACTTCGATAATCTTTCCAAATTCAACGCTTCCCTTCGCATTTTTATCGACACAATTTCCACGGAATATCGATTATTCGAGACGGAGGAACGATTGAAATTATTATTTCTATCGCGTGTCAAATTCGCGGGAACCATTTAAGGGGAGAGGATGGAAACGAGCGTGTTCTCTGTCCAACTCGACGACGATTACTTTGTACGTTCGTTACCGCGTACCTGTGGTATGCAAATTTGCGCGGCGCGCACGTGTTGGTGCGAGCGCACACACGCGTAGAGACAAAGGTGCTTATGGGAGGCTTACCGTGGCTGCACGCCATACATACTTAATGGAGTTTCGGCGGTGCGCCGTTGGAGCTTATACCCGTGCAAATTCAGATGTCCCCGCGATTTTTAACGCGTCATCCTCAACAGCGACCACCCGCTTCTTCTCTCCTCCTATATTCGCGTCGGATGTGAATAAATCGACGAATTTATTTCACGTTCAAATTAAATTGGACGATAATGAAGGTTTTTTTAAGAAGATAATCGAGAAGAGGAGCGGAGCGGAGGCTTTTGGCTGTTGACCGGGCGAGAATATAATTTGCGTTTATCGAAAACGGAAGAAACGTAAGGCAGCGAGCCTTCGATAAGATACAGTGGTTGGCGGGTATGAAAACATAAGCAGTGGCCTACTATGGTAACACACGCGACCACAGGTCTTTTGCTTTCTCCAGATAAAAAGATACGCTTCCCGTGTTGAGTATACACGTATATATATATATATATATGATCGTTGCAATGGAAGATTTAACGGGATCGTTATAGTTTAAACGGAATCGAGTAGTGTTTCTTCAAACCTATTATATCGCTAATAGCTATGAAGTCACGCTCTAATCTAGGATCTTGATCTTTTCACCCTGAAATGAGTCTGTGTAACAAAAGGGAAAATTATGCATAGTACTCGATTTATCTTAGCCAACGTTCTACTAATTGCTCGTCGTATATCCCGACCCGTCACACTCGCGGAAAATAAAATTTTTCAAAACGAACGTTTCTCGAATTTCGAACGATCAACGAGTTTCTATCACGAGGAGGGGGGTTTCATCGATTCGTTTCAATACTTCCAAAAATATCTGATCCATCGTTAAAAGAAAAAAGAAAAGAAACAGGTTGATAAGACTTGCACGTTTAAGCAGATCAGGGTGCAATTATCGATCCCGATCTACGCTTCCTCCTCGCGAAACAACTTGTTCAAGCTTGTTCCGCTGATTGGAGGAATCCTTCAAAATCCATTCCACGAATTCCAAAAACCCTACTATCCCAGGACAAAGAATAGTAGAAAGGAAAAGCATCGAATCTCATCAAAATCCAATCCATGAATTCCAAAAACCCGCTACGTTCTGGACAAAGAATAGAGTACGTCGAAAGGGGGAAAGAGAAGAATCGAATCCAAGTTATCGTGTATCATGCTCGGTATGATAGAGCAAAAATTTCTTCAACTTCCAAAAAAAACGCTAATTGAAACAGCAGAAAGAAGAAACTCGTCAAAATCCAAAAATCTACCTATCTACTCGGGACAAAGAATAGCGCAAAGAAGAATTTCTTCTTCTCCCCCTCCCTCTCCCCCCCCCCCAAAAAAGAAAAAGTTAATTGGAATTGGAAGCAACGAAAAAGAGCAAAACCCATTCGACGAATTCCAAAAGCCTATTATATTCCAGGACAAAGAATAATGGAGAAGAGTGGGAGGGGTGTATCGCGCCAAAGGAGAATCTCGTCAGAAATCGACGAATTTCAAAAACCCTGTGCATCGAGAGCACAAAGAATAATGCACGTCGCAGAGGAGAGAAGAAGAAGAAGAAGAAGAAGAGGAGCATCGCGCCATAAGGCGTACGCCGAGTTGTGCGCGACATAGAGCAAGCGTACCTACAACGACGATGCACCTGCCCGCCGCCAGTTGCACCCCTCTTTACGACGATGCTATCTAGGATGGTGTGCATGCCCCCCTCGCCTCTGCTCGCTTTCGCTGCTCCTGCCGCCGCCGCGACACCTGACGCGCTCCTCCTCCTCCTCCTCCTCCTCCTCGTGTACACGCGCCTCTCTCTCTCCCTCTCCGCACGATGACGCGCGCGCGTGCACGCCGCTTTGTGAGAAGTACCATTAACCTGGCTTCTCACACATCCACCGATTCTTCCAAGTCTGCCTCTCTCCTTCTCGCTCGCTCCTCGAGAAACGAGGAAAGTTGACCACCTATCGACGATTTTGATAGAGAATGTTGCCTGCTAGCTTCCTCGAATCTGCTCAGGAGGGTCGAGAGGAGGGGAGTTTCGAATTTGGTGGTTATAGAGATAGTTTTTGAGAGGGAAGGATTAATAATTTTGAGCGGATGTTTCTTTTTAGAGGAAGAGGGATTTAGAGGGGTGGGTTGATAGACGAGAGGTTGTAATTTTTCGAATTTTTTAAACGTGAAAATTTTCGAATAAATCAATTGAGTAATTGAGCGATATAACAATGACAGGATGTATCGTCACGTTTCAGATATACCGGCACAAGTGCCGCCGTTAACACCTGGGACCAACAAGAAGATGACCGAGGCCCTGGAGGCCTCTTTCGCCTCCTGGGAGAAGGAACGAGTCCGCCTCAATATAACCAAAGGTGAGTGCCGCCTTTTTTCCTTCTTCTTCTTCTTCTTTTTCTTCTCTGTAGGATACACGTTACAACATCCCAATCTCGCGGAAAACATTCTTTCTTTTTTTCTTTCCTTTTTTTTGCCTCCTTTTTTTTGTTCTTCATGCACGTTTCATGGCGTACAGGTTTCTCGACGATTTCTAATTATCGCCTCATTGCCGCGATCCTGATTCGCGAGCTTTGACGGTTTCATCTGAAACAAACGTATTTCCTTTTCTACGTATATCGGTTCGATTACTTGGTTCATTCATGCATGAGTAATTTCTTCTCTTTCCTCTTCTTTTTTTATTTCAATGATTTTTCTTTTTATAGATCGATATTAAAGTAAAACAGAGATTTTATCGATTTTAATCTTCTTAAATTGTCACTTAATGACAAATGAATCGGTATAAATCGAACGTTAATCGCCATTCAATGCAATTACTTAATCGAAACATTATTGATCTTGTTTTCGCACCGATACTATCCTTGCCCGCATAATCAGCCAAGGTTTTGATTGACGTAACACCGTATATCTCTATCTTGCGCATTCCTTTTCTCGCTTCATCCTTCGAAAATCGCGTATACGCGCTATACAACTGTAATACTCGACGATCAGTCTCGAAATTCCAAAATCATCGTCGAGCATCCCGTAACCCGTTGAAGAAATAACTAATTAAAAAAAAAAAACAATCTACGAGAACAACGTTGCTTCGAATAATTATTTATCGCCAAAAGCTATAACATTTACAATCGATCCGTATATAATTTCTCGCAACAATTTTATCTCTGCGATTATTATTACGCGACAAATCAATAAATTGATAACTTCTCAAAATCCACTTGTTCTCCAAAAAAAAAAAAAAAAAGGGAAAAAAGCACTCGAATCCATCATGGAGCCCATCGAAGTTGAGCCCGATCGAGCGAAGAAAAGGGAAAAGAAAAGAAAAGGAAGAACGAAAAGGCAAAAAAGCCAGGCTCTCGTTTCGTTGTTGCACAATCACGGTCACGGTCGAGCGAGGGCGGGTGAAATTTGTCGAAAAATCGGTGGCCCTTTCGAAACCGGTGGGGAGGGGGAGTTGGATGCGTGCATCGGCGTGCGCGCGAGTGTGTATATACGCGCGATGTGATGCGATGTGCGACGAGGCGGCGGCGATGTGCAAGAATTGTGAATGTGATGTTGATGGTTCTGATGGGGAGCCGATGCCACACATCCGGTATGCGCATTCAGAGCCACGCGGGTGTGACGTTGCTTCCGGCCTACATGCCCCGGGTTCGTACCCTCCGGGGCCAGATCACCTACAGTCTCTGACCTCCTCCGTGAACCTAACCAACAACCACCAAACCCTTTTCTCCTCCTTTCTTTTTCTTCGTTTTAATAAAATTTTGCTTTCGACGACGATCGCAACCTCCATCCCTGGATTTTATATCACTTAGGGAGGGGGTAATCGGTAATTCGAAGGATATTTTGTGGAAAGTGTTATAAATTCGTGGCGAAACGATTACGAGAGAATTGTTTTCGCTATTTTCTTGTTAATTGATCGCTGTGATCGATCGGGGAGGATAATTGGGGAACGCGGTCTGGCGATCCACTTCTCGATACAGCGGCGCGGCTGGACGAGAGAGGAGAGGAGGGAGGCACCTGCTGCAACGAGACACGGCGCGCATTCGCGATCGCGTTGCTAGACGTCACGAGCGCCCCACCGACGCATACGTTTATATGATTTATTCGGAATTTGCCTTTCTTATACGAGTAACAAGCGCCGCCAAGGATGCGTACCCTTTTTGTCGAATCGAGATACGGCTCGTCGCGTACCGACACCGCGTCGAGACACAGATTCTTGTCATCTTCGAACACTGTGCTGTCGTCCTATAGAGACTAACTATCTATCTCCTTTCCAAATTTGTTGTTAATCGTATAAAAAAAAAAAAAAGAAAAAAAAGAAAGAAAGAAAGCATGTCTCAAATCTGGAATAAAATAATAAATAACGCGTAATACGTATTTAAAGAATTGAAACGTCGAGTCGAGACACGCGTCAGAATATTGCTCTCGTCATCACATCCTTGCCTATCTTCCAACTCTGTGCTATTCCGTTCTATCTCCTTTCGAGATTTGTTGTAACCGTGTTAAAAAAAAAAAAGAAGGAAAGGAAACAAATCTGAAATAAAATAAACTTTTACGCTTAATACGTATTTAGAGAATCGAAACGTCGAGCGGAAAGAAAGAAACCGATCGGAGATAAGGCGATGTAATGATAGAAAAAAATGGCGTCAGATGGCGTCTAATTAGAAACGTTGGTCGTCGTAATGCTCTCGCAATCTGGCATCTCGTCGATCTGCCAGTGAGATCCATAGAAATGAAACGAAAAAAAAAAAAAAAAAGGAAGGGGAAAAACGAGAGAGAGAGAGAGAGAGAATTGGCATCCACCTGTCCACCTGTGAGAGGCCGGTGAAATTTATCACTGGGGAGGGCAGGTACATGGTATCGTAGGTAAACTGGCCTACGGGTCTGGCAGACGGTTTCCTAAACCAACCGAGCGAAATCACGGTCGGTATTTCTCGATTATCGTCGAGAAAGCTTTGAGCGTGCCACCTGCGCTTTGATTATCTCTGTTTCACCGTATCTCTGCACGATCGCCTCTGTGCTTTTCGGACACCTTTCAGAAAATTCGCGTTATCCCATTCCTCCCCTCTCTCTCTCTCTGTTCGATGATCGCAAATATCTCGCTCCCCATAATAAAGAATCTTAAACGGAAACTCGAAGCATTAAACGCTTACGTTATTTTTCCCGTTCTCGTTTGAATGATTAGAATTGGAATATTTATTGGAATATTTCCCATTCCTTCTCCAATCGCGAATTATTCCTTTCGTAGAAAAATCTCGCGCAAAGATTCGAAGCGTGGATTGTTATTTCTCGTTTCCAGGCTAGAAATATCAAGTATCTATTCGAACGTTTCCCTTTCCAACTCCTCAAATTATCGAATATAATTGTATCGTCGATAAAACGCCAACGACTGTCCAATTATCGCGAATTTCAAAAGACAAGAATTTCTCTATCCGATATCCTTGGCTGGCTCGAGCCGTGCTGGTCCATGGGAATCAAAGTACGACGCGTAATAAATCGAAGGAAGGAAGTTGTCGAAGAAGAAGAAGAAGAAGAGAAAGAAACGAAAGAAACGTATCGAAATCGAGATCCGCTCGTTACGTGACTCGCGAGTGTAAGTTCGTTTTTATGAATGAACGGGGGGAGGGCAGCCCTGTTCGTGGAAAAGGGATGGTGGCAAAAGCGCACACGGATCGGCGATAATACATAAATAGAGGAAAGGTGAGAGAGAGCAAAGAGTGGACTCGCGCTAGTGTCTAACGGCGCACCGCACGATCAAAGGGGGCCGCCGATATTTGAGGATCGCGCCGATGTTTGCCGAACTTATTCCTTGTCAGCACTGTTAACACAATTCTCTCTCTCTCTCTCTCTCGCCTCGTGGCGACACTCGTCCTCCTCTCCTTCTTTCCTTTCGATTACTCCGTTTGTTTCGCTTTTAAAACGCCTTTCCAATGTGTAAACCTGCTTTTTCGAAAGAGAGAATGAGATTTTGGAACGTTTTTTGGAAGGTTAGGTATGTTTATTGGATATCGAAGATACTTACTTGGCTAGAATTTTTAATTATTCCATTAACTTAAATTTTTTAGTAAAATTCCAAAACAGTGCATTCAGAGGAATTAATGTTTCCTGTTGAAGAAAATTTCAAGAATCATCTAATTGCGTCGATATAATTTTCACGCGGGGAATGTGAATCTACAAGAAAAAAATAGGGCATCGATTCGAGCGCTAAATTTTCGATTGGTCGACGTACGATTACAAATATTGATATTCGTCCTCCTTTAAAGAAAAGTTTAAGAACCATCTTTTCTCTTCTCGCCTATGAATTATATCGTAATTTCGTCAATATAAGTGGATGGATGGACGTCAAGATATTTTCGACTCCTCGACACACGATTAACAAATATTGATATTCGTTAAAGAAAACATTAAGAATCACCTTTTTTGCTCTCTGTTATCCGCGAATTATTCGATTCCTCAAACGATTAAAAAATATTGATACTCGTTCTCCGTTCCAAGAAAACTTTAAGAACTTTTTTTTTTCTCTCTTTCCTATCCATGAATTATATCGCCGATATAATTTTCACGTGGAAAAGTAATAAACGAATCTACAAAAATAAAACATCATCAGAGCTAAATTTTCGATTCTTCAACGATTACGAATATTGATATTCGTCCTCCGTTCCAAGAAAACTTTAAGAATCACCTTTTTTGCTCTCTGTTAACCGCGAATTTTCGATTCCTCAACGTGCGATTGCAAATATTAATATTCATCCTCCATTAAACAATCCTTCAAAAATTTTCATCCATCTACGAGTTATATCCTAATTGCTTTGACACAACTTTCGCGTGGAGTAATAATAAGCGTAACAAGCTTGTCAAAATATCTTCTCGACGCATTAAATATCGATAAGATTCGTCCTTCCCGCGAATATCGTAATTTTCGTTGGAATATAATTTTTCATTTTCGCTTGTAGGATAGGTGATAGGCGCGTGAACGAATGCGTCGCCAAGATATTGGAGCGCGAGGGTAGAAGCGATTACGGGAGCGGAGCGTGGTGTGGTGTGGTATCGCGACGTGGCGCAGAGGATCTCGCTGCCTCTCATTCGCTGGCACAGCTTTTAATCAAGCGTACCGCAATAGGCTAATCTAGGCAATTAGTTTCCTACGACGTAATCGGCCGGCAGATAAGGTGAAACAGCGGGTGGGAGTTAAAAGTCCTGTATTACATTAGATTATTCTTCTTCGTGCATTATCATCGCCCGGAGAGAGAGAGAGAGAGAGAGAGAGAGAGAGAATACGTATTCGAAGATTATTCGCGAAAAACGAGAAAAGGCAAAAAGTTGGCATTCTTGTTTCGAAAAATACCGGTGTAATATAGTCAAGTAAACGGAAGAAGACTTTTCGTTTATTCTCTCCGTTATACGAGTTATATCGCTTAATTAAGCAATATAAGTTCGATGTCGCGTGTCAATCGTGCGTAAAAGCGTTTCGTTGTCAGTTTTTTCTTTCTAATTTTTTTTACGAAACACGCTGAAAGAAGTTTTATACAATTTTCCTCTCTGTTCCTACGCGATTACTTAATCGGTACACGTGATTTTCAGATCGTATCTTAATATATATATATATATAGAATGTTCAGATTATTACTAGCCAATGGTATATAAGACGAGAATTTTAAATTGCTACGAGATTAAAAATTGAGGAAATATTTTGACTACATCTTGTGTTACTTGGAAATATTCGTAATTGTGAGAGCATCTTGTTAATAGCAGAAATTAGAAATAAATAAACGAAGAAGAATGCTAGACTTTCGAAAATTCCATTTCATCGTCGAATCAAATAACGATCGATTGTGCGTATTCGAGAGTGAAATTCTCGTCGAGTCGACTCAAGGAATATCTTGAATGAAATGAAATTTAAAAAGAAATATTTACATCGAAACGTGCTCGCGAAATCAAAAAGAAAAAAGAAGAAGAAGAAGAAAGAAGAAAAAAGCGAAAGTATTAATGTAATTGCGGAGGTAGTGGGTTCGTTTGCGCACGTTTCGACGAATTCTTGTGGCGCACGAGGCGAAGAGAAAGAGAGGAAGAAGGCCTCGCGTTAGGGGAGTTGGTCGTAATTTCTGTTTGCATTATGAGCCGAACTGTACTTTTACGCGTGGAAGATACCGCGAAACAATGCAAGACACGCGTGCAAATATGGGCGCGCACCTCAAATGGGACATTCCAATGTTTCTCGGTATTGCTTCTACCAAAGATGGCCGGGCCCGAGCACCGATCATGTCGTCAACCCGCCGCGATATCTCTCTCTCCCGTCTTCGAAAAGCCTTTGTCTCCTGATCTTTCCTCTCTCGTGCCCTCTCTCTATTTTTCTTTTTTTTCTTTTTTTCATCGTCGCTTCGTTCAAATCGCACGCGTCAACTCCCTATTATTATACCTCGATCTAAAGAATTCGGATTTCGGAAGAATAGAGAAAGAAAATTCAAAAGTTTCGCTCTCGAAAGTTTTTTATTATCGATACGGATATGCAATCAATTGATTTATTATTCAAAATTGTTCAAAACGTTGAACAAGGCGTTTTTCGAAAATTTAAATTTCCACTTTTTCTCGTTGACAATGTAATAACGAAAACGTCGCGTTAAAAGTATGTATACATATTTTTTTCGTTTAATAAACTAAGCGAGACTCGCGAGCAATAAGATATCCCATCGTATACAAACGAACGATAACGATTTTATTATAATAATTGGGAAAAAGAGGAAAAATTATCACGAAAGATGCGAACGTTACAGAACGCCGGTCGTTTCATTAGAATAGATATCGATCGTTTCCTGTTTGAAAGCGTTGGAAAAAAAAAAACGTGATTAGTCACCGGATTTTAAAATAATCGGCGATAATAAAATTACTTTTTTACCCGAGGAAATTTAACGAATTTATCATTTATCGATACCGGATTGAATCGATTTTGACCCGAATCTCTCCATAGTATCTATCGTATAATCGTCGTATTGGAATAATTCACAATTCAAAAATTCCTCTCTCTTTCTCTCTCTCCCCCTCTCTCTCTCTTTCTCTCTCTCTCCATATGAATATGGATGAAATTCCTCGTCGATTAGTCGATATATTACGCATCGGCTTTGATAAATTAATATAAAACGGGTGTGGCGTGTTACTCAACGATTATTTAATACCCGTCAGAGAGAAACTCTGCGTCTCTGTGCGTCTCCTAGTTTCCATTTCGAAGACGCGTTCCGTCCAATTTTCACCCGTGCCCGATCTATCCACAATATGGCGCAATTTTTCAGAATAATAAAAATTCTTTGGGAAGAATGCTGGGGATTAAGATTGAAGACGTTTGATCACTGATTTCAGATCCGAGGCAATGGTCGGAAGCAGCTGTCGCCCACTGGCTGCACTGGGCCATCGGCGAGTTCTCCCTCGCGGGTGTAGCGATACAACCCTGGCAGAACATGACCGGGAAACAGATTTGTGCCATGGGCAAGGAATCCTTCTTGGCACGCGCTCCGGCCTTCATGGGCGATATCCTGTGGGAACACCTCGAGATCCTTCAAAAAGGTACGTGACTTTCTTCTCCTCCTTCGTCTTCTTCCTTCTTCGTTCTTCCCCGTTTTCCTTCATCCCCCTCCAGTGACTAACAGGCTCGATCATCCACTCCCTTTCATATAGTAGAATAAAAAAAGATGCGCGCGAATTATTTAATTATTGAAACGCCGAGAGAGAGAGAGAGAGAGAGAGAGATTTCGTCGCGAAGTCGAACTCGTCCTCCCCCAAAAAGAGGAGGATCTCCCGCTTTCCGATGCAGAGGAGGGATAGAAATGGATTAAAAACGCGAGAGATCCCTTCCCTTACTCGTGAGAAAAACTTCGTCCTTGCAGAGAGAGAAAAAGAAAGAGGGGAGGGAGGACCCCCGATATGTAGGAGAGGAGAGCAAGTTTTATTCGCGAGAGGAAAAGAGGAGCAGCAGGTTGAAGAGCGGAAGAATCGGTTTTCCTTTAAGAAAAGTACGGGGCATCCCATAGTGGAGAAAAATACAGATCGGATTCCCCGTAGAATCGCGATGTCACGGCACAGGTACACGGAGAGAGAGAGAGAGAAGAGGGGGAGAATGACCGGAGGGGGTGGGCAACAATGACGAGGAGATCGCGGAGGCGAGACGCGCGTATCCTCTTTTCTCTCGCTGTGCACGCGTGTTTTTCAACGTTTCGAAGCGTTGAATCGGCACTTTTTATTTAGAACGAAGGAGAGAATGGGGGGAGGGGAGGGAAAAAAGAGCCGCGCGCCATAGAAACTCCCGTTCCGGATATCCTGTGCCCGCCAGAATGCTCCCGTGCCATTGCCTCGGCCACTTAGGTGGTTTTCGGTGGCCTCTCTCTGTGTGTGCGTCAAAGCGCGTGCATGCAACCCTCCCCCCGGGGAAACCACTCGTGTTTCGATTACGAGAGATAGAGAGGCCCCGGGAGCGCATTCTTCACCGGGGATCGAGCGATTTTTACGAAGAAGAAGAGGGTGGAAATCGTGTGGCACGAGGATAATGCTTTTCTCCGACCGTTCGTTCCTTTCCTTTTCTTCTCTCTGAGAAATCTGTTGCCCGACGTGCTTCGATTTCCAACCTTCTATCCTCGAATCGAAATTTCTCCATTTTATTATATTATATCCTCTGATTATTTTCTTTCTTGCTGTGGCGCACGTGTACGGGAAATTTTCTTTCTTTTTGCGATTCGAAGCTGTTCGAACGAGATTCGCCGCTCCGAACTATTGATATACTCGAATGTTGCGCGAATTATCGATCGAATAATGGATAAATCGGGTGGAGTAAAGGGCTTCTCCCTTTCTCCCACGATGTTGGATCGATCTCGATTATCCGTTCGTATCGTGTGTCGAGGGAAGTTTCCTTGGAACTTGTACATCTTCGGCGATGCCAGGACAGGAAGGAAGAAAGGAAGGACGCGAGAAGGGTGAGAGAGAGAGAGAGAGAGAGAGAGAGGCGGGCGGCCTTCGAGGTATGAAAATGATTGGCGGGCAGGAAGCGGAGGTTCACTCCATGATTTAATTCCCGTTAAGTAAAAGCCCGTACTTCCTGATCGATTATTCGTGTCGTCGGCGAGGAAATCAATCGATTCAATCGAGTTGGCACACGATTAGACACGACGATTTTCATCCGAGACGTTTCTTCTTCTTCTTCCCGTTTTTTTTTTTTTTTCTTTTCATCATCGTTATCATTATTGTCCCTCTCATCGTGCGACCAATTAATTATGGATTCGATAAACTCTGGTGGAGATTATTCAACGGCGTGTCGTATGAATAGCGAATAAATGTTTCATTTTCCTTCGATTAGCATAAATAAATAATAAATAATAATACGCTATTGTGCGTTCTAAATATATAAAAGAGAGAGAGAGAGAGAGAGAGAGAGTGGAGGGGGAAAAAAAAGAGGACTGATACAGATAGGCGATATCTCGGTTATCAACGAAACAATGAGCAAAGGCTCCGTAACGAAACGAGCCAGGATAATTATTTCAGATAAGAGTGTGCATCATAGAGCGAGATACGCTCGATGTAAAAAAAAAAAGAGAGAGAGAGAAAGTTAATAACAAAGTAGCGCGTAGTAATAATCTACATGGAACGAAATCACATTTCGATGTCGAGAATCAAATATATATATATATTTTTATCGGGATTCTTTCATACAACGGCGGAACAATGGAAGAAGGCTCGTGACCCGCGACCAATCGCGACTCACCGCTTGTGTTGGTGCACGCGTGTAGACGCGACATAGCGTGGGTAATCGCTTTGATTCCGCGAACGAGAACGGATATTAGGAAATATCTCTGCCGTGAAAAAAAAAAAAAAAGGAAGAGAGAAGAAGAAAAAAAAAAGGAGGGGGGAAAAAAAAGTAGAAACTAAAAAGCTGTGCATCCTCCTCCCGATGCAATATACACGATCGAATCATCGGGCGAGACCAAGCAATCGTCTGCCATTTTCTGTCGTTTCGTCCACTCTTGCGCAACCCCTTGGATTTCCTTTCTTCTCTCCCCTCCCCTCTCCTCGGATTTCTCTTCTTTCCGAGGCAAAGAAATTGGAGGCTACGTTTCGTTCTATCGGCGATCATCCGTTTTCCAGAAAGAAAGAAATTTGGTTTTTTCCGTTTCGTTTGGATAAGAGGGTAGGAAATTTTGGAGAAGAGAGGCGGCGCCAAGCTCCCTCGGAAACGCTCGGGATCGCCTGGATCCGTGGATGAATCACGATGAATGGCAATCGTCCTCCTTCGCAATAATGGACGTAATAACGAAGCAGCAGGGTAGATGGTTGGTCACGATTATGTTCGCTCTTACACCGGAATGGAATGGTAAAAAAAAAAGCAGGGAGCCGAGGCTTTGCACGCGCGGCTAACGCCGCCTCGCTGTGAACTTAATTGGCTTAATGACATGGAATTCTATAATCGCGAGCACAAACATTAATTATCCTAATACTCGTCCCGCGTCGCCACCGCGTGTAAACAACAATATTGTTGTTTGTTGATAAACGTGGTTTCGAAAAAAATTTTTTCAGAAACTTTACTACGAATTACGCTTCTTTTTTTTTTTTTTTTCTCCATTCGATTTCGAAGAGATTTAGAAATTGCTATTTCTTCGTTTCCATTCCATCCGCCCCGATTCCCTTTCTCGAGAATGGATGGGAAGAATTATCGCGCGCGAAGAACGGGAAAAAGAAAAATAAAAAAGAAAGAAAAAGCGGAAAATGGTCAGACAGAACTGAGGAAAGTTTGTTCCGTTTTCCATCCAGATGTCGACGCGGCGAAGGCCTCTCTGGAGAACGTGGCGGGCAACATGTACGAAAGCGTATGCGTGCCAGATTTAGGTGATTTCTTGGGATACCAGAGCGGCGGCGGCGGTCATCAGGTTGCGACGCCGGAACACAAGAGTCCAGCGACGCCAGCGAGTTCCGCAACCTCGAACTCGTCGGGCCCGCAAAACGGCGGAAACCAAGCGGGGGCCCCGTTGCAACCACCTTCCGCCTCGGTCTCCCTGCCCTCGAGACAGTATCATAACGATGGTAAGTCTCTCTCTCTCTCTCTCTCTCTCTCTCTGTTTCTCTTTCTCCTTCTTCTTCTTCTTTTCGTCTATCCTTTTCTCCTCCTCCATAGAAACGAACGAGGTTCTCTCTCGCTCTCTCTCTCTCTCTCTCTCTCTCTCTCTCTCTCTCTCTCTCTCTTCTCTCTTCGTCTCCGTTTCGATCGGTGTACGAGTCGAATAGAAACGGGATTCGCGTCGATATACTCTCGATTCATGGAAACGAGAGACTGATCGTTCCGAGATATCGATCGATCAACGTTGAAAGATCTCTGGATGTTTGGTATCCAGAGAGGGGTTAAGATGTTCTCTTTGGACGCGGGGCGATAAATTAGAGGGGTTGCGTGGTACAAGGTTTGTTCCTTGTTTCTTTTGCCCCTCGACACGATTCCGGCCGACAATACGAAATTCCATGGTGTCCGCGTCAGGTGTAGGACAGGCGGAGTAGTGACACTCGGTGTAAATCTTTTCCCAACCGTTTCCCAACCCTTCGCTCGATCCGTCTTTCCCACCCGATTCCTTCGAGGGCACGCATAAATCTCCACCATGGAACGATTCGAGCAACGATCTTAACCGACTCCCTGGCTCTGGCCGAGGTTTACTTTCCTTACTTCCGTACTTTTATCGATCCATTGCCACGTTCGATCGATATTCGTTTTCCGATATTGAAATAACAAGCGATGATAACGCGACGACGAGGAAAATGATGATGGAAGAGGTGGTTCTCGAGTTGGGAAACGCTGGCCGGAGAAGACTTGCAAGAGCATGGCAAGTCCACCGTGCGACAAGCCGATTTATTTATTTCCCCGATTGCGAGCGAAGGAAAGCGTTGCGGGCGCACGGAGGAGTTTCTCATTGTTACGTCAGGGTGGGTTGATACCATCTCCCCGCGTGTTGCCACAAGTCTCTCATTATCGTCGTTGCATTCGTTCGCCTTCTCGTTTAACCGTCCGTCCTGTTGATCCTCCTCGGAGAGGGACGATTTCACCACCACCATTTTTCGCGATCCTCTCGAGGAGGAGGAAGAAGAAGAAGAAGAAGAAGAAGAAATCGGCTCATTAACCGAGACTCGTAGCGTTGTGCACGGGGCAAAGGGTTGGCGGATTGCGATATATTCGCGGTGCGCAATTCAAACCGACGTGATTCACCTTATTCTCCGCCGTTTTCATCGGCTCTCCACTCTTGACGCAATTCATTCAGCCGAAGGACTTGGTCGTTCCACCGGCGAACAATGGAAAACTCCGTCGTCGTCGTCGTCGATTCGAGCGGATCGAGTTCATTCATTCGATTCGTCTCCCTTCGAATATTTCCCATCTTCCTTCTTGATCGTGGAAACTCCATCGTGTCCTCCTCAATCTATCGGGATATCGATTCTATTAATTAATTAAAGTATTAGCAAAATGCAAACGAGAGGATCGCTTCGATTCGAATTTAAAAATTATTAATTTCGAAAAAGTCGAATTGGCGATCGCACGGAATGGTGGTGGTCGAGTAGAACACGGGAGAGCATTACGAGGCGAGCGTTCGTAGCGTAGGTAACAATTACCTAGCCGGGGGCCTTACGTCATTGCAGCAGTGACCGTGGGTGAACGAGGGAAAGTCGGGCCCTCTGCACGCTTCGCCGCGGACAATGGAGAGACGACGCCGTTGCCTCTCTCGACATCCTCGCGTTTAGTCCAATAAAAAAAATCCCCTCGCCTCTCTCTCTCTCTCTCTCTCTCTCTCTCGATCATTCCCTTTCCAGTTTCGGACTTTGACCCAAACGTTCGTTCGACGCGATTCGTTCTCGTTGCAAAATTATTACCTATCGATACCGATGCAAATAGTCTTTTTCTTCGCCGAATTTGCGTGAACGAAACTCGTATCTCATCCATTTATAATATCATAAATGCGCGCGTAGTATATATATTTTTATACACATTTTTGCGTATCTCGTCCATTTTGCATACAATGGAACTTTTCGAACGCTTGCCTTTTGTGCTTTCGTGCGTTTCTACAGAAACTTTCTACGCGTTTAAATTTCGCGCACACGCGTGTCCGACTCGATCGGTTATCGAAGGATATTATTGGAGGACAAAAATAATAAAAAAAAATAAAAAATTCTCGCGACGAAGAATTTAATTTTCATTCTTGCCGCGCGAAATCACACATGAATTATGTTCATCGGCGATGATGATTCAGCGATCGGATTTGTGTTTGCTTTGCAACGATTCGAAGCGATCGAGCGGACGATATAATAAACGGTTGGAATAAAAACGGGCGAATTATGGATCCATCGGGTGGAAAAGTCGGGGAACGTTTTGTGTGCACGAGGTAACGTAACGCATCGGTTCCATGAGGAGGAGGTCGAAAGCGAGGATAAGCGAGAGTCGAACCAGAGACCTCGAACAGCCGCGATACATAACGTAACACGGTGCTCCGGCAAGCAGAAATAACGAGTCTATTATACGGTCGCCTGTGTTGGTCGTCTTGCAACGACACGTTCCCTACTTGCTACGCGTGTTGTATCGCGATACACTTCGCCAATCTGGAGAGAAGAATTCGCGAAATCTTTCTTCTTCCATCTCCCTCCCTTTTTATCTATTATTACATATGTAGAGGATATGTAATCCGCGGTTGCAATTAAACCGATCTTATCTTGGCGATATCTCGCTTCGTTTAAACGGTGGAATTAATTCGTCGAACACGTTAAGTCGGTAGAAAAAGAAAAAGAGATAGCGTCTCGTTGATCGAAAAGAAGCTAGTGAACAAGATTTACAAATTTCTATCTCGAAATTCGCCATAGGCAATTTTGGTTGCGTTTCCGTCGAAATTTAACAAATTCTTGTTCGATCTCTGATTTCGATACGAACTAGTTAATGAAAAAGGTTAATCAAGAAAGACAAATTCGTATCGTATCCCAATTCAACGTAACCGAGTAAATTCAATATTTCGAAATCTGAAAAGAATCCAAATACAATTCACCAACCAATGTCTTTCCTATCCTTCTTTTAAACTTTACGTATTGCTCGAATATCGAGAAACGAGTATCCCCTGATCAATTTCCACGGCTGAATCCGAGACGATACGTTATTTTTCGAGGATAACGTCGTTGGACGTTCGATCGTTGGTCACGTATACGCGCGTCGCACGTGCACGAACACGGCGGCCGCTTGTGCATAAATTAAAAGCCGGTGTCGAATCCCGTGCGCGCAAAAGCGATTCCCTACGGTTTACTGACACCCGGCCAAAAAAGGTACGGCCATCGTGACGCCATTCGCTACGTTTATGGAAAGGTTAGTCAATCGTGCCGACCGGTACAATGATTATTTGTTAAGCAACCACCGCGTGATAACTAACCGAGACTGGCCACACGGCATTTTGATCGCTTCTGTCCTCCGCGCTGGGCCTTCGTCGCCTTCCTCCTCCTCCTCCTCCATCCTCTTCCCATCCATCCTTCCTTTCTCTCCACTCCTGCTTAACCTGTGTCTACCACACCCGCACGTGTACCGTTTTGAAACGAGGGAGGAGAGATCGATCGACCCCCATCTGATCGGATCGAGGGATCGGTTGCTCGATCTTTGGGGTATTGGATGTCTGGACGAGTCGAGCGGATCGGAAATGGAGCGGTGGAGGGAGTGGATTTCGATCGAACCTCGTTAAACCCGTGAGAGGAGAGATGGATATCTTTCGGAGAAGACGCGATCGACGAGAAATTATTACGCCGCGTCGTGTAACGATTAGCTTTCCAAACGGTTCCCTCCTGCATACCATAATTACCAGAGTTTCGCAAGGTTTTGTAGAGTTGGGGGACCGAATAATATATTATATATATATATATTCGTTTACGTAACTCGTTACGAAAATATATATATTATTTCAAAATTCGAACTCGAGCAAAACCAGTTTCGTTCAATGGACAATCGATTAACGAGAAGAAGAAGGCTTCCCAAGAAGGCTTTCGAAAGGTAAGCAAGAGCGAAAAGTAATAAGTGATACTCGCGTGCTTGCGTTAGATGATCGGGTTTGTCGGGGTGTGACGAGACGAAAGTGAGCATGCGCCACGATTGGAGAATTGTGCGAGGCCAACGTGGAACAAGCGTCTAAGAGGGATGAAGGATCTTGCGTTTTGGATCGCCGTGGAGGGATGAAACGAAAAGGGAAAAAGGCGTGCAGACAAGGGGGGAGGGGAGAAGGAGGGGAGGGATGATGGTTGTTGGCGCAGGTTGTATTCATTCACTCGTTCATTCATAGTTCGTACACCGCCTCGGGGGCCTACAAAGCGGCCTCTGGCTCATTCAGAACTCACGACACGATCGCTGTGTATGTATATGTTTTCTTTTTTTTTCTTTTTTTTCTTTTTTTTTCGTCCCTTCTTCCTGTCCGTGTACGTTCGCCCTCGTCGTCGTCGTCGTCGTCGTCGTCGTCGTCGTCGTACATCGTCCTCGTCCTCGTCGTCATCTCTTCGTATCAATTCTCTCTGCTTGGACGTGGTTTTCGTCCTCCTGGTGATCGTTGATTGGTGGCTCGTTTCAGAGAGGAGAGAAACGTGAATAGAGATGGATAGATATAGATAGACAGTATAGGAGAAGGGGGGATGGGGGATTGGAAGGGAGAAAGAGAGGAATAGAGCGTGTGGAAGCTCACGTTACAACCGGAAGCCGAGGCAACGCGGTGAAAGGAGGGAGGGAGGAGTCCTACCCCAATATTCCGGGGAGCGAGATAGTTTTATAATGTCCTCGAGTGCTCCTCCCTTAATGCACCCTTAAATGCAGCCTCTCTTCGAACTGGCCCCGCTTCCCTCTGTATGCGTGCGTGTCACGGGCATTGTTGCTCACTTCGAGAGCGTTCGAAATCGAACAGATGCGAGGAGAGGAGAGGGGAGGGGAAACTTGTAAGATCTTGTACGACCGCTTTTACAGGCCGAGTACGTTACGATACGAACCTCCATTATGACCAGGTATTATCGATGCCTTCGCGAGCTTTTCTTTTTCTTTCTTCCTTTCTTTCTTTTTTCTTCTTTTCCCTAGAAGTATTCCTATTTCTTAATTCTTGGTTCCCGAAAGTGGTTTCACCGGAGACGGAGAGATAGGTTCTTCAAATACGAGGAAAAAAAAAAAACGACGCTATTCGTCGTTATTCCTATCTCTATTTTTGGCTCGAATCGTCCGATAATCTATTTATTTCGATTCAATTCTTCGATCGAACGATTTTTCTCCAAACTCCTCTCGAGCAACGATTCGCTAGGAGTAGAGATATCTCAATCGCCGTCGAGTCGAGGCGAGAAGAGAAAGACGGGAGGAAAGGAAAGAGTAGCGAAAGGGGGCGAGCGATAGAAGGATGGGGAAGAGAGAAATAAACGAAGGCGAACGCGAAGCGGGGAACTGGCGCACGAACGGTAAAAGCGTGCGGAGAAACGAAGGCACAAGGCGCATCGAACTCTCGTGTCCTTATTGTGCGATGCTCGTAAGTCCCATTACTATTGCCGGCGGACTGTACGAGTAGCGAGAGGCACGAGGCGTAGGGGAGTGAGCGCTTCCGGTCCCCTCTGCATCACGTGCGAGCCCGCCGAACAGAGAAACCCCCGTTTGCCTCGCCTCTCTTAGCATCCGGTCTCTCTGCGCCTCCCCAGCCAGCCCCCTCTCAAAAATAGGCTAGGCCCTTCGAGTTGCGACCTCGTGTTATAACCGTACGTACCCACCACGCGTCGCCTCTCTATCTATCGCCTCTCTCTCTCCCCTTTTTTTCCTTTTCACGATCTTCTTCGATCATTCCTTCCTTCTTTTACTTTTATCGTTACAAGTCGAAGGTGCAGGCGCGAGTTATTACAGTGTAATTCTTATCACACTGGAGGATAGAATAATAATTTTCATTCTCGTTTTCGCAGTCGTTAATAATAATAAAAAAAAAAAAAAAAAGTAACTTTTACCTTTGCTTCTTGTAAATGTATTTTTGCAACTCTATGCAAAATCGAGAAAGAGATCGAAGATACCGCGGGTTATGGTTTGCGATGGAATGTGATTCTTTCTTTCTTTCTTTTTTTTTTTTTTTTTTTTTTAAATTCTTGAAATTGAAATAGATGTTTAAGCGAATAGATAATCGTGTTGTAAGTAACATGTTACTTAATAGATTCCCGTATTGAACGTTGCAGTTTGTTGGTTTAAATTTAATAAAAACGTTTATCTTTCTATCAGTTGAGGATGTTGTTAAAGCACGATGGACGAAAAGACTCGACACATCGAGAAAAACATTCCAGAAACGTTTCAGGTGTTATTTTCAGCGTATCCAATATTTCAAACGAGATTACACGAAATTACGTTGTTACAAATTGTTGAATTCGGCTTTCGCGGAAATGGCGAGAGTGTTAAGCGTAGAATTAAAATTCAATTAGTCGCGCAACGTAAACAGAGGCGCGGTTTAAAGCGTCGAGCGAGAAACGAGGATTCCTCGTTGATGAAACTACGTAGATCGAGAATCATAGATAGATCTTGCCGTAATACGACGACAAAATCGCACCTCAACGATTAAATTATTATTTGTACTCGCATTTGCCTTTGTTAACCGACACGGGTACGCTTGCAATGATCATTACGATAATTGGTTCCCTCCAAGTTTACGATACCTCCACCAGGCGCCCTTTAAAAGTGGACCCAATTCCATCCAATTCACGGCTCTCGTCATTTCTAATTTACGTTTGCCCATAAACGAAGGCACGCGGTTAATGGCAATCGTACCGTTGAAGCCGCATACAAGCGTAAAACCATTCATTCCCGTAAACGAACCAATTCTTCAACGCCGATAAATCAAAACGCTTCTCGACCATTATTAACCACCACAGAAGCATCCTCCAAAAATCATACATATCGACGCGATTCTTCAAATTCCAAACCAGGAAAGGACCCTATCGTCCCTTCCTTCTGGAGAACGAAGTTCTGCCTTAACATCTTCGCTTCCAACACCTTCGAGCTTCCGAATCACCGGCAATATATAATACAATCGGGTGAAATCCGAAGGGAAGTGGAGATCGCGCAGAAAATATCGTTTCTGGTGGCAGCAGCAGGTGGTTGAAGCTTCGAGGGGGCGTTCGTGAACCCCTCCCCACCGCTATCCCCACCACGCGTCCCCGTGTCCCCCACCGCGGGCTCTGTATTTATCCCCCACCAACGCGCCGTCTTCCCCCACCAACGGGCCGTTCCGTGTGTAGCAACGAGCGGCAATGTGGCGGCGAACGAAAACGCAGTACGCAGCTGGTTGAATCGCATCTCGCCTGTTGGAAGGGAGGGGGTAAGGATCGCGCGTGGCGGGGCGGAGGGTAGGGCGGGAGGGGTAGGGACGGAAGGGAAGTCGGTGCAGAGAACCGGAGAGAGCGGAAACGGTGCGGCGCTTCGTCACAGTGACACGCGCGCTCACGTCAAGTGGAGAGTGCACGCGAGAAGGAAGGCAAGGAAGCTCTCTTCTACGATTCACGATTCTTCGCGCCTCTTCTTCCTCCCGTATTTTTGCCCTACCGTCGTTGTGTCGTTAAAGAAAAAACGAAAAGAAAATCGCGATCCTTCCTTCCCCCTCTCCTGTTTCGGTGTTCGAGAGTGAAATTCATCCAGTTCATCCGCGAATCGGTGTATGATATTTTTCTCTCTTTTTTTTTTTTTTCTCTCTCCTCTCGAGACGTTCTCTGCTGTGTTGTAACAGTTGACTTTCGTTCTCCCTTCCATGTGTGCGTGAATGCATAGTGGCATAGAAGAGGATCTTTTTTCGATTCGGGTGATTTCGACTCGATAGAGGAGGAGATTAGATCCGGAGAAGAAAAGGGGGTTCGTTCTCACCATCGAGGGTGGCTGCTTCTTCCATCCCGTGGCCAACACCTGTTGCGCGAATCGCCGCAGCGATTCCGCGCTGGGAATACTTGTCCAAGTTCTTCGATCCACGGATATAATTTTTTTCTGTGCGCGTTGGCGGTCGTTTCCGCTGTGTTCTTAAAAGAAGAAGAAGAAAAAAAAAAACAAAGTGCGAAGCAAGGAAATTGTAACGATCAAGATAGAGGCAAGTCGAGAAGTGTATATATATATATATATATATACATCCTATCTTCGAGATGATCTTTTAAATTCTCCTATTACGATTCTGTGATAGATCCCGTGGTGGATAAAAACACGTATCTTGGTGTCGGGAGTATCATCGATGATTCCTCCGTACCTTCCTCGTGAAAAGTGTGTTTTACGAAGGATACCACCGGTGTTCCTTACTCTCGCGACCAATTTGATTGACGATACTCGAAAAGCAAGTGAAACAGTCTGTCTATAAATACGCAAGAGGAAAGAAAATCCCCTCCGCATCAAATTATCCGGATTACATATTAATACAATAGCTATGCGAATCGCGAAGGTGGAACGCTTATCCCGCGAAACCAGGATCGAGATCGACCGATTCTCATGCCCGCCCGCCTCGTCCTGAAATCATCATCCTGATCCTTCCTTTCCTCTCCCGTTCCTTCCATCCACTCGTTGGATACGTCCCGACATCCCGGCGGGCGACGGCGAGGAGGGAAGCACGAATGCGCGCGTGCATCGGCGCGAGTAGGTGCGCGAGCGAAGAGGGATCATCGTCAGAGGGGCGTCACGGCGGGCGTCGCGGGCGTCGAGACGTCGCGGCCTTCGGGGCTGGCGCCGGCCATAATAGTCGGCGGCACGTACGGCAACCATTCGGATCTACTCGGTCAGACGACGAGTAGCGGCGCCGCTGCATCCTCGGAGATGGTGCTCCACATGCTGGACACGCTGATGACAGGCCACGAACCGTTCTACGCCGATTACCCCTCTTACCAGGAGACGGACCCCCTCACGCATCCTCACCACCAGCATCATCCGCATCAGCACGCGATCGCGAGGAACACCGGCATGCCGCCGGTCACCTTGGACGCGACTACTCACACGCCAGGTACAACCGCGACAAATTCTTCTCTCCGGGGGGATTTTTCGTTTCGTTCGATTCGTTCCAGGTATTTTTCTGGAAGGAAGGTGGCGTCGGTTTGGGGTGGATGGAAAGTGTGTGGATGGTTGGTTTGGATTTCCATGGATTTCGAGTGATTCGAGGCGAGTTCGGTGAAGGGATGATGGGCGTCTTTTTGTCTTTTTTAATATTGGGATAGGATTGGAATTGTTAGATACAGAGATCGATTCCATCGATCGTGCTCCATCCGTGGAGGAATGGCAATATTTTTAGAAATATTCTTAGAGTTGAGATTGCCTGTTGATAACGTGATTAGATACCGGAATGTGAACAATAAATCGTGAAGTTTCGAGAAAAAGGATTTTCTTGGATTCGTCTTTTATAGATATATCGGATTTAGATAAACTAGTTATTTTTTGATAAAATTTGCTATACTTTGAAAAAGACGCGACGATAATGTATATGTACGATGACGTCGATGATACTGTTTCGAGGGATAATCGATAATTTTTTGACGGCCCCCTGCCGTCGAAATTTTCATTCATTCGATAGATTACCGAATAAATTGTCTCTACGTTACAATTCAGTGTGATCGAATATCGAAATATTTCGTTCGCGCAAACATATTCTAATCGATCATCGCCAGCATCCAAGGGTCAATCCTCGTCCACGGGGGATCAAAGTTTTCGGTTCAATGATGGCTAACGCGTCTCGTTCAGCCAACTCGTGCCGCTCGTGCCACCACGATGTGTGCGGTTAATTGGCCATTTGACCAAGGTCAATCGTCTACGATTGCATTAAAGTGCATTACCGGTGTGACGAGACACGAAAACGTTGTATGCAAAACGGATTCGCGCTTATCCATTCGGCCACGATTAAAGAACCGAATTTGTTACCTGAAACAGATCGTTCGAAGATCGATCGATAATAAAATGCGTTATAAAATGCGTTGAAAAAGCGAATACTTACTTTCGCTGTTGTAAAAATTCTCGCAAATTATTCGAATCGTAGTCCCTCTTTCTCGACATCTTAATCGCTGAAAATAAAAATTTTTTTCAAATACAAAGTTGAGAGTTGATTTCACAGCGTGCAATTCGATCGAAAGAAAAAAAAAAAAAAAAGTATTAACGCGAAATTAACATGGCGGACGAGAGGAGAGAAGAGAGGTTAGAAGCAATGATCGATAATAATCGTTGTGCCCGGCCGCATAATGATCCGTAACTATATCGTTATTTTTAACGCGGGGGCTTCTTTTGTTCGCGATGCACGTCGCCTCGTAGCCTAGGTGTGGCCCGATGCTAAATTGCCAATAAAACCTGGTACCGTGGCGTGCAAGGTCGGAATTGCACGGATCGCTGCGATCGGATTTGAAGAAGCGATTCGATATATCGCGCATGCGATGTAACCTCGCACCGCGCGATATAATGCGAGAGAGAGAGAGAGAGAGAGAGAGAGAGAGAGAGAGAGGGATCGAACGAGCACCGCAGTTGAATTCGCAACCGTGTAATTATTGCGGTATCGCCTCGATGGAAACGAGCGGTCGATCATCGTTTTCGGCGATGAAACTGGACTGGTTCGAGGATCGTGCGTGATGATTTTTTAGGTTATTTCGCGCGAACGCGAATCGGTACGAAAAGGAAAAGGGGGGTTTTTGCGTGTAATTTAACGGTTTCGTTGGATGGTTGTTCGAGCGTAAGTTTTTGAACGTTGATCGAGCATTTAGGAAAAGATAAACGAGGTTCGGGAAATGAGAGTGTTGTTCGAAGAAACGATTGTGCGTTAAACAGGCAAGAAACGCGTTCGGGTAATCTCGACCGGAAGCGTGGAAAAACGATAAATATGCATTACGAATGATGGCGCGAGAATGGTCACATTGTAGTCAATTATCTTGGTGGATTATTATACTCGAATGCAGTTTAATTTAGCAAACAGTGATACGAGTAAAAAGATATTTTTAATAAAATATCTCGACAGGAAACAGGAGACAATAACATAATAAAAATAGGAGAAACTTTGAATAGAAAAATTACGTTGTAGATCTTAGAAAACGCTTAATAATATACGCTTAATAATAGGTATTTATCACCAGAAAACCCTTATTATATCTATCTTCTTATTTAATCTTTAATACCAATCCTATTCTTATAATAAATTATCTAAAAAAAAAAAAACTTTCAGAAACTTTTTACGTCGTTCGAATCGTCCGAAAATTTGACACTTTTGAAAATCGCGAAACGGCTCGAAATTACCACGTTCGAATCGAAAATATGTAATCGATAAAAAGTTATAAAAAGTTTTCTCGTCGATAGATGGCGTACAAAAATTTCCCGTGCGTTTCTTCGCGTTGATTCGTGCGCGAGCATGCGTCGTTTTGGTTGAAAAAACACGCGCACACCGTCTCGTCGTCGCGGAGGCAGGCCGCAGGCAGAGTGTGGGAGAGTTCGCAGGTCACCGGTCTACCGAACAATGCACGATTTCGTTGCCGTCGAGGACGACTTTTTTTTTCTTCTTTTTTATTTTTCTGCAAGCCTCGTTCCATCGTACAATCGCCACCGCGTTCTTACCGCTCTCGCGTTCCTCGCCATCATCGTAATTTCATCGCGACATTGTCTTCTTTGTCGTCTTCGTCGTCGTCGTCGTCGTCGTCGTCGTCGTCATCATCGTCGTCATCATCATCATCATCATCATTATCATCATCATCATTATCGTCGTCGTCGTCTTCTTCTTCTTTTTCCTTTCGTTCTCCGTCTATTCTTCGAATAAGAATGGATCTTTTAAAATAAAACTTGCCGATCGAGGCTAATGGATTAAGTAACGAGTCTTTCTTAATTAATTATCTTTCCTCTTATTCATTCCCCGCTACGATAAAAAATCGGAGATTCTTTTTAATTATTTTAAAAGTTGTATTTTATTACCGTGTTAAAATATCGATAAAAAACTGGCAAAATGTTTTAAACCGATCTTCTGTCTCGTTTTAAATTGAGTGTTAGCCAGAGTGTAGATTGTTTATGGCATAATACGGATAAATGTAACCGAGTTAATCGAATAGAAGAGAGAAAAAAAAAAAAAAATATTAGAAAGAACGATCGAGGATGGATACGACCAAAACCTCAAGTCGTCGTTGAATTCACAATGAAGCTCGTCGCTTATTCGCACACGTAGTAGCAGTCGGAGCATGGCAACTAACGCGAATTTATTATTTCCTCCGAGTGTTTACCTTCGGCCTCTCCAAGAATCAACGTTACCTTTGGAATACTCGCTAAATATCCGTTGAAACATTCACAGCAAGTACAAATAATTTCACGTGTACATATCTATATCCATTTGCTTCAATTTCAATTTTGAGATAAAAGGTCGATTTAACGAAATCCTTTCAAAGTAAAAATTAACTCGAAGGATTGAAAAATCCTTTTAAAAAAAAAAAAATAAGGCAAAAATCACTTTTTAAACCGATCCCTTCGAAAAGAAAAAAAGAAGAAAAATTCTCCGTTGAACGTGAAATCTGTATCGACGAAATGGATTGGAATCGCGAATAGAAGATGGAATCGAGTCCCCTTGTATCTAAAATATCCCGATACGGGGCAAGAGAAGAAGCAGAAGAAGAGATCGGGTAGGGTCCGGAGAAAGAGAAAGATAATAGGCTTCCGGCGTTGAAAGCGTTCGCGGGGCAGGTTTTAATTTTCAAGAGGCCGCCGGTTCGCTTCTTTTTCTCTTTCTTCCTCCTCCCCCTCCTCCTCCTTCCCTTCTTCTCCTCCTCCTCTTTCTTAACTTATATACTACAGGCAGCAGCTGTGCAGGCTGCCGTTTCATTCGATTTGGCGCGTGCCTCGTTGCTGACCACGTTTCGCTTGCCTGTGCCAGCCTTTCGTTGCTTCGCCGTTACTCGCGGACCAACCCTCGGCACCTGTTCCACAGCTGATACGCGGCTGGCTACTTTTACACCCTCGAAACCTTCCTCTCTCTTACTTTCCACCTCTTCTCCTTCTTCTCTTTCTTCTTCTCCATAGAATTTTAAGAGAGAAGCTTGTGCGTGCCTTTTCTTATTCCTTTCGAAAATTTGAAAATCGTTTAAAGCGATTGGGATGGAAAAGATCAGGAACAATGGTTAGGAACAACGTGGATCGGTTACCTAATCCTTGTTTCATAATTCATTAATATAACGAACTTGGAAACTTAATGCTATAGGGTAAAAAAAAAAACGAATGTAATATCGAAGGTACGAAAGATCAGGACGCATATCGTCCCCGTCCGGTTACAAGTTTAAAGATCCTCGAGCATGCCTTAAAGTATGCCACATTGCATACTTAAACTCGAAAAGGAGGAGAAAACAAAAAGAAGGAAGAAAGAGGAGCGAGAGAGAGAGAGAGAGAGAGAGAGAGCAAAGAAATAAAAAAGAAGAAAAAGAAAAACGATGAAGACAAACGAACGAGAGAAGAGAAAAGAATCGTTGCTCCGGCTTCAATTGTTCATCCGTGTGAACAAACGCGCGGCCTGAATGCTCAGGAATTTTCGGAATAGTTTCGTTGCTCCATGCCCTCCTCCTCTTTCGGAGTCGCGGTGTTCGAGACGACGAAGATGAAGAAGCAGGGGAAGAGGAGGTGGGAGAGGAGGAGGAGATGGAGCGCGAGAAGAGGGTGCATTTAGGTAGCATGAAAACATTTAGCTCGTGGAGAAGCACATGGGCAAAGTGTTCACCAGTTTTATGCCTGTGCCGCGTGTATACGCGTGTGCGCGTATGCGTGGCATGCCGTGAGGGCCGACTCAAAGCTGCACTCCCACGCTCACCGTCCATGAAATGGGGTGCGAGGTGCAGCTACACGCCAGCCCGTGCAGGTGTAGGTGGTGTGCGCAAGGGTCCGTCCCTTGGGCCCCATTAACGTCCACGTTCTTCTTCGAAACGACTTGCCCGCCAACCTATGAGAAACCCGCCTGGACTTATGATAATTCCGCGCCTAGTTGCCTAGTAGCTCTTCCATCATTTATCCGCGAAGAAAGATTAGATCTCTCCTGTTCTTTTGTTTTTCGAGAATCTTTTCTTTTCGCGAAAGAACAACCCTCTCGAGCGAACTAATTCAACTGTTCCACGATGTTCCAACGTGTCGAATCTCGGATATGATAAAGTTACAAATGAAATAAAACAGCTTCTTATCTTGATTATTTCATATATATATATATATTATTGTTATAAAATATCGCTACGAAGAATTTATTATTTTCAGACACGTGTTTACTCCTTTCTTCATCCCATTCCCGAAAATTGCAAAACATTCTCCGTTAAATTAAAACGATGCAAGCAAAAATAATAAAGCTCGCCTGTTGTAAAACAACAGGAGAAATCTCCATAATTCCGTAAAATTCGACTCGAGTACACTCATTCACGATTTTTTCACCTACTATGGGCATATTTGTACTCAACGATACTCAATTGATTAAGACTCAATTCATGGATGATCCCTTGCAGATGGAGAGTTAAGCTAGAGATATCGTTGGATGGAAGTTCGTTAACGGTGGATCGATCTATTAGCCATGTCGCGAACGATGGTTGCTCGTTACGGGTCGAGTGCAGGGCCACCTGTTTTCCTCGCCGTTAAAAAAAGGATAAGTGTGGGAACGTCGGCTGGTCACACATATCGTGCACATTGTAATTCCGTCTGTTCACGCAACGCGACGCTTAGCCGACGGATTATGATAATCCGGCAGAAGCCATTGTCCCTCGCGATATCGGGGGATGGTTGGCCGTGGAATGGCGGGTCACGAATAAAAACTGCTCGGAATAATTAGCTGATATCTCTGGAAAAAGGGAATTTTGAATTGAATTAAATTCATACGATTCGATGCAAACGCTTGGTATACAATCGTACACGTGACACTTCCAATTCCGTTTGATGTAATTACTTTATCGAGAATTAATCGCGAAGGCGATCCCCTCCCCCCGATGATCCGAGAGATCGCATCGCATGCATCGTGCATACCCAAGATTCTTCGGGGAAAGAAATTTCAGATAAGTATTCGAAAGATCGACGAAACGTTATCGGTACGTTGAAACTCCGCAAAACGGCTAATCGAAACCGGATGCGCGGTATTTTTATCTTCGCGGATTCGGAGACCGCATTATCCCCCTCGGCTCTTATCAGTCGCCCGGCCGAGCCGAGAGCGAAAACGTGGTGTCGTCGTTGTTGCTCGAATCGTTTCGTTTAATTAAATGTACGCTATACGGTGGAAATTGGTCACCGGTTGTCACCATACGGGATAACCGATCCCCGTGTTCTTACGTGTAATCAAATGAAACTTGTACACTGATCCCTTCGCATCCTTGTACTCGCGACGTATGTAAGCGTTAAGAGAAGAAACGATATTCTTTGGACAATACGTTATATTGGTTTTCATATTGCGAAAAGATCTCCACCGAAAGAGATTTAGAAGGGGGATTTTTCTTTCGATTTTCCACGATCTTTTCCACGATCTTGGGAGATGGAAAGATGAGATCGATATTCTAGGAGCGTTATCGCGTTCGTTAGCGATCGAAGAAGGACGAAGCCGGTTTCGCAGCCTCCGTAATGGACGCGCGCTCGACGGGTTTCTCGTGGCCGAGGAAAGGAAGTCGAGGATAGGCGGAGTTTGGCTCGGGCCAATCGACGAGATGCGCGCCGCCCACGTGTCAGCGGTTCCTCCCTGCAGACTCCGTACCTCTCGTGACAAGTGCCCCAGGTTCTAGCGATCAATTTTCCACCACGTCGACGATTCCACCGAGATCGAGATCGTCGAAACGATGGGAAGTCGAGTCGACGGGATCCGCAATTCTTCGAACGAGATAGAAGTATTTTTAAAAAAGGAACAGATAGACGGAGGACAGATTTAGATGGGGCGTATAAAATCCATAAATTACGATTACTTTCTCGATCTGTTATTGTGGTTTAAGTAATTGGACGATTAAAGACACGATGGACGCTTGGGATTAAACGTCTTCGTCTCTTTTTTCATATTTTTCAGGTGGTTACAATCATTTACGCAGCCCCGTGTGCCAAGACGAGAATCAAAGGGATGAAACCTCGCCGCCACCCCATAGCCATAACACTCAAGCGCCCAACTCTCATTCCAGTACTCCGAACAGCAACAATAACAACAACAATAACAATAACGCGAACAACGCGTATATACATTTACGGAACTTGAATCAGCTCAAAACGGAGTGTAAGTATTTCCACGAAAGAAAGGAAGGAAGGAAGAAAGTATGAAAGATTTCGAGGAAGGATAATCGTTCGATTCTCTTGTTCAAATTTTCCGATCGATCTTTTACAGCGAACTACAGCAATCACCATATAACGGAACACCTGCAAGGGGGTGGAGCAGGTTTGACGAGCGGCAACGATCTCGCTGGTACAGGGACCAACGAGAGCGATTTAAGGGTTAGCCAAACCGCCACGGAGAGCTACATGACTCCGGCAAATTATTCCGGATACGATGAAGCCTCCGAGTATCATAGCCTGCCGCAGGATCATCAACCGCCGCATCCTTTCAATCTCGACGGCTCGCCGGAATTTTACAGCACCAGTGGAATTCATCTCGAGCCCAAGTATCAGCAATCGCCCTTTAAAAATTATCCTCGAGGTAATTTCGGATTATGATTGAAAATACTATTGGAAAAAACGTGAAACGCTTGTATATAAATCGTGAAAAATGGGTTTTTAAACGATCGCAACAGGTCGATACCACGAGGGATACAGCGAGAGCGGTGGATACGGGCAATACGACGCGACGCCATTCCAAACGGTTCCAGGAAGCGGAAGCGGAGGTGGAGGTGGTGGCGTTGGGGGTGATCAATGGGGAGTAGGCCCTCTCGAGCACTTGTCCCATCATCCGGCATTCCTAGCCGGTCTTGGCCCAAGGGACTCTTCCAATCCTCATCATCCCTCGTCTATCGGAAATAATCCTGATCAGAAGCCTCTGTTGCAGAGCGCGATGATCCCTGGTTATACAAGTAATGATTGATGATTGCTCGAAATTGTTAATTTTACGCGTAAAAGATGGTAATTGCGGAGAAGATGGGAAAAAATTGTTTATTTAATGTTTCAGGCAGTGGACCTTGCTTTACCGGTTCCGGTCCCATTCAACTTTGGCAGTTTCTGCTAGAATTGTTAACAGATAAATCATGCCAAGGCTTTATCTCGTGGACCGGTGATGGATGGGAGTTTAAGCTGACGGATCCAGACGAGGTGGCACGTCGCTGGGGCATCCGCAAGAACAAGCCTAAAATGAATTACGAGAAGTTGAGCCGTGGTCTTCGTTATTATTATGACAAAAATATTATACATAAAACAGCCGGCAAACGATACGTTTATCGTTTTGTCTGTGACTTACAGAGTCTCTTAGGGTAAGGATCTAATATTTTCTAAACTTTTAATTATCCCGGACATTAATTGGATGGTTAATCGGTTGATAAAAGAGTACTTTTTCTTTCATTGATTGATCGATCGTTAGTATTATATTATAATATGATAATATCAATTGTAGATACAGTCCGGAAGAACTCCACGCAATGGTAGATTTGAAGCCAGAGAAGAAGGAAGAAGACTGAGTTTTTGTTACGAGACGTGTTTGAGGACTGTGTCGTTTTGCTAAATGAAAAAAAAAGAAAAAAGAAAGAAAAAAAAAAAAGAAAGAAAGAAAGGAAAAGGAATACGAATAATTCCTCCTTGGTATCGCACTGGAACAAAGCTGAAACTGATAATATAACAAACAATGTGAAATGAACAAATGAAACGAAGGAACGAGTAACTGGTGTATGGTGTATGGAGTAACTGGTTAAACGAAAGAATTCTTTTAATGACTGGAAGATAAATCAAGTGATGTCTTCTAACGTTCAGATATATGATAAAATAGAATCGGTCGTATGTACCAAAGACAGGGTCTGCATACCATTGGTGCCTAAAGTTAATGACTAAAAAAAAAATTGTGAATTTGTTTCTAAGTGATTTAATTTGCCAAGCCAGATTTTAGAAGATATTTATAGGAAATAACTCAACAATTTATACATATTATATATATTATACATATAAATATATATATATATATATATATTTTTAATGTTACATGGTTTCTAAGCACTACGTCGAGCACACGATATATCTAAATTATTTATGTCCTATCATTTTAAACATTTTTGCGTGTTATATCTCGTTGATAAATAACACCATATGTGATTGTTATTACTATAATTTTACTACAATGAAGCCATTATATGATTATTATATAAACGGCGAGCTTTCAATTCGACGTTTAAATGCTTTTCTACGTGTAGATTATTATTACTAAGTTTTTAGTATTAAAAATATTATTTCTGAGCTCGCTTGGCTACAACAAATGTAAAACCGACTCTCTTTCATATCATTATCGATTTTCTTTTTTCCTATTCACTTTCTCGACATTCGATCGATATACGACCAGTTCCAGATGAATAATGTCGAAAGATTTCAAGTGTGAAGAAAATATATTATTAATTTTACTATAAATTGTATGTTTGGATGTGTTTCTTTTTTTTTTTTTTTTTTTTTTTTTTTCTAACGAAATCATTTCGTTTCGTTGATCTCTGTATTTTTTTAATGATCAAAAAAAAATTTGTTTCTCGAAGGAAGGAGCGACAAATGCAAATAATGTTCAAGATTATAATTATGTAAATCAGTATTTGTAGTAGAATACAATAGTCGTTTTGATACTTAAGCATTTATTTTTAATACATTGCTAAAGTTTTTGTGTATATTATTAAAATTTCATTTTTTTTTTATTTTTTAATTTGAATTATCATTTATTGTTAGTTTTTTTTCTTTTTTTTTTTTTTTTTAAGGTGAAATAAATTTATATTTCTTTTCTATTTCAAATACCGTTTTACGCACAAGAGGAAAATGTCGTCTGCTTTCCTGGAGAAAATTTCCTGTTAACATCTTTTAAATTTTTCAGAAACCCGTAACACTATTCTTTCGCGAAAGATAGCAATAATTAAAATATAAATGTTCTTAAGTGATACTTTATAATTTTTGTTGTATATAATGTGTACACGTCTAAAAACACTGGAGTACGCGTGCGTAGAAGAAATTTAACTATAATGTTATGACTAGTTGCGTAATTTTCATCGTATTTGGACGAATATTTTCTACATTGTAAAAATGTTATTTTGTTGGATAACGCAATAATTATTATAATAATATCGTTTATATTGATATATATGTGACGATGGATAGAAAAAAGATAAATGAAGAAATTTCTTAGACGCGTTACGTATCTATATACGTATATAATTACGTATTTTATATAAATTAAATATCTTTAATTGTGTTTGTTAAATATTTGGATCGACAGAGAATGAGAGAGAGAGAGAGAGAGAGAGAGAGAGCGAGCGAGCGAGACGAGCGAGCGAGCGAGAGAGAGAGAGAGAGAGAGAGACGATAATGAAACGTAAAGTATGATTGAACGATATCTATAACAAAGATTATAAAAGAAAGACTCGTAGATCGATGATTGATTACGAAAAAAAAATTTTGTTAATCGCAAGATATAAGATCTTGACACATCCGTCACGATTGTTAAGTTTTCTATGTGTAACGGAATATTTAGACACGTTTATGGATTACCAACATGTGCTTAACAGTGTAAAAGTTTCAAAAACCGTAACTCACAAGCAAAGATCAAATAAATTAACAAAACTATTATAAATATGTATTTCGATTACATGCAAATATCTATGAAGAAATATGTATGACGTTATAATTTGCATAAATCTTTCTTTCATTGCACGCGACCTTTCGTAAATTGTATGAATACTCTTAGTCAAATTAAGCAGAAAACAAAAATTATGTAAAACTGAACACTTTACACTTCGTATGTAAAGCATTCGATCATCGTTTTCAATAATAATGTGAAGTTACAAAAGTGACATGTGAAAATTTTTCAGTAGTTACAATAAAATAAAAAAATTTTTATAAATATATTGAAAAAAGAAATTGTTTTATTTAATAATATTTTCCAAGATTAATAAAAGTTAATTTTTACTACATCGATACTACTTTTATATTAAAATTTAATTCAATCAATTTTAAATTAAATTAAATTAAATTTCTTTATTTGTAAAAAGTTTAAAGAAAAATAAATAATTTTAAGTAAATTTTCGTTTTTAAAAATTTATATATATTTATATTTATTTATATTTATATATTATATTTATATATTTATATTTATATACATATATCTATTTACAAAAAAAATAATAATAATATATGATTTTTCATGTAGTTTGTTCAACTTTTACTTAAAACATTTTTTAATACTATGAAAATTAAGAAAAATATTCTACATATAAATTTATGTAAAACATTTGGTATATTTTTTGAGAGTAAAAAATTATAGAAAAACGTTCAATACTAAGAAGGAAATAACAGGATTTATATGCTATTTTCTAAATATGCAAAAGATAAATATTTCCAAAATTAGAAATAATGAAAAGACGATTCAAAATGTAAAATAAAGCTGGCTGGATTAAGTAAATATGAAAATAACAAGTATTTCATAAATAACTATTATAAAATTTTATAAAAATTCTTGTTTTTGAAAATATTAGGAAATTTTAAGATCGATAATAATATTCTTACAAATTTTTAAAAATTTTCGTAATAAACAATGAAAATGTAAATAATTTTTTAACAAAAAAAAATTTTAAATCAAAATGTATAATTCTCGAAAATTCAAAAAATCTGGCATCATTTTCAATTGCCAAAATTCCAGAAATCTGACATTATTCTCAAAAATTGTCGAATCTTAACAAATTTATTTTAACAATTCAATCCTTTAAATGTTAAATATTCGTATTTTCAAAAACTTATATAAATACAGAAAAAATACAAAATTAAAAAATATTTAAATAATACGACATATAAAGAAAAACTAATTTATATATATATATAAATATGAACTCTTCTAATATTTAAAAAACTTATTTATATCTAAAAAATCACATAAAACACATATAGTGCATGAATGTTAATGTTCATTTTTTTTTCTTCATTATTTTCTTTTTCCTTTATTCCTATTTAATTTCTAAATTATTATATTTAAATTATTATTCCTTTGTTTGATTCTAACTAATTTTCAAATTTTTAAAAAATTAGATAATTTTTTTTACCGATAAGTTAGAGCAATTTAAAAAGTTTGCGAGATCAGCGCCATCTCGTGTTTGAACATTCAAAGCTCCGATTTGTTACTAGCATAACAGAACGTGCAAGGAGGTATTCGAAGTCATAGTCACGTAAAGTAAAGAATACATTTATTAGGAAAATTTATTAATTATTTTTTGTTTAAAATTATGATTTTAAGTTACTTATTTTTAAATTTGCATTTAAAAAGATAAAACTTTGGACAAGTTTTTTGTATTTTCAATTTTAACGTGAAATTATTTTTTTATCAATTATTTTTAATAATTAACGCATCATACTATCGAACATATTGAAAATGATACATACAAAATTCATTATTTTTCCTTCTCAAAATTTTTATGTTTTTCAAACTACTTCAAACAATCTTGTCTTATCAATTTTAATATGAAATTTTTTTCCATATTTATTAACGATATTATTAACATGACATTATTATTAATATATCCAAAAAACGCCATATTAAATTAATTAATACGCATTCTATACATTTTCTACTTTTAAAATAATACTTTTAAGCTTATAAAATGTTTTATATTTATTTGTTTATATTACAATTTGATATTACTCATTTTGAATGATGAATAAATTCGATTTTCATCCTATATAATAACAATTATTAAAGTATTCATTATTCTTGAATAAAGTCTAATTCGATATAATTTTTTCCTTCTAATTTCTTGTTTAGACTTGTTTGTATTTAATTTGTAGTGCTATTCAATACTACTAATTGCGTTCCATGATTGGCCAATTTTATTAATAATATATTAACAAAGCCGTAAAGAAAATTTTTACAAATATGATGATATATAATTAAAAGAAATTGTTTTAAAAATTTATAAATTTTAATCTCACAATATATATGCAAGAATTTAAATTTCGAAATCGAACTTGCATAATTTTGACCAATATAAATATGTCGACAAATATGAATAGTACAACACAGATAAAGATGATTATAATAAATAACAAACAAACAATCTTAAAATATAATATAAAATAATAAACAATCTTATAATATATCTTTATATAACTTTGATTTACTATGAATGAATTAAATATTTAATTATCTTTATGCAACTTCATATATATTTATTATATTATATATTATATACATGTGCTACATTCACATTTGTCGACATACTTATATCGATTAAAATTACGCGCGTTCGATTTCAAAATTTAAATTTTAAATTCGTGAGATTAAAATTTATAAATTTCTCATATAAAAGAGAAATTTTAATGATTAATCATTATATCTACATTTTTGTGAATAATATATTTTATATAATTTAAATAGTTCATTACTTGATCATTAATAAAGAAAAACAAAAATATTATTGTTTTAAATGTTAAAATGGAAACGTCAATCAATGCAATCAATGTAACGAATATTGCCGATTGTGTCGTAGAATTGGTACATAATATTATTTAAATTAATGTATTTTATTTTTCCTTTCATAAATTATAAAAAATGTTTAAAATGTTTTTATATTTTTTTTTATTAGGTATCAAATTCTTTACACGTCAATGCTACATCAATTGCAATACGATTTCATAGTGAAGAACGTAAAATTCAAGTAATAGATAATGGTATAGGAATACCGAAAGTAGAATTAAAAACAATTGCAGAATATAATAACAAAAATTATTGTAATTATCCAATTGGATATGGTATTCATAACTGGAAAAAACAGACACTTATTAATATTCGTAGATTGTCTAATGCAATGATGATAACTTCTAGATGTTATAATTCATCTAAAACATATATGAAGGTAATATTTTTAAAAATAGATTTTAAATATCATTTCACAAAATTTAAAAATTTTTTGAAAATTTTTTTTATTAACAGATTTTTAAAATATATCAGAAATCAAACATTGTCAGAATTGAAAGAAGACCTTCTCAAGGTACCACAATAACTATTTATGGATTTCATGAATTATCCTTAAGCAAATGGAATATAACTTTTATGTATTATTTAATTGAAAACATTGCTATAGCCAATCCCCAAGTAAATAAATGCTTAATAATAAATTATATTTTTATATTTATTATATTTTATTTTTCATTGTACATATATACATACATATATATATAATATATATATATATATATATATATATATATATGTAAATATATATGTATAGAAATATATATATTATATTATATTATATTATATTTGCAGACTTCATTCACTATTAGAGATGATAAAATTAAAAAAATTACCATGATAATTACTAAGCCACATAATCCAATAAACATTTTTAAATTCTTATATAATAAAAAAGTGATCTTTCATAAAGTATGGTTTATAAAATCTATACAAAAATCTGATATCAAATTCTGTGCATATATTGGAATATCAAATTCTAATTTTACTGCCTCTCAGCATATTTTTATAAATAATAAACTTGTTCATTGTCCTTTAATTTTGCAAATAATTTCTACTATTTTTATCAATACATTAAAATTCTTCAAAAAACAAATAACAGAGAAAGAGACAATTTTTATTCTATTATTCATTATATGTACTGAATATATTTTTATTATAGAGAATGGAAAAAGAACTTTAATGCTTTCTAATATATATAATTTATTACAAAGTATTAAAAACAAGATAATAAATATTTTTATAAAAGACATTAAACCTTTGTCTGTTAACGATTTAAAATGTAGCAATAAAGCTAATAAACAAAAATCTAAAAACAATGAAATACAGCTAATTACAGATCATTTAATGCAAGTACATGTATCTGCTATGCAAAATATTAATACAAAAAACATTCAATTAACACTTTCTGAGTGGTCTAATTGGTCTGATTCTAAAAATTTGAAACAATGTGAAAATAATTCTTTAAGATTTTATAAACATTTTGATTTTTTACCAGAAAAATTACATAAACTATTGCGTAAAGATACAAAATTAATACAAACTAATATTTTAAATGCATATAATGAAAATTTATACTCAATTAAAATAAAATCTGGATTGCAAAGTAAATTAAATTTTTTGAAATTATTTTTTCAATTATAGGAAATTAAATTATAAAATCTAATTTATATTCTAAGTTTCAGATATATTACCTCATCAAGAAATTCATGTGCGTCTATGTAAAAATGAGCGATTTCGTGAATTTAAAATAAATAAAAAATTGTTAAAACTTATTAAAGTAAGTTGAAATAAGAAATAAAAATTGCAATAAGAAATGCATATAGATATAAACTACATTATTTATGTTTTTCAGATATTAGGACAGTTGAACAATGAACTAATAGTAGGATTAATAATTCAAAATAATATAAAGATGCTTTTATTAATAGATCAACATGCAGTTCATGAAAGGATAAGATATGAACAGTTACTTCATGGTAAAAATTTATAATATGATTTTACTATTGTTTATTTATGATATAATTTTTACTAATTTTAATATTTATAATATAATATAATTTCGTATAAAAGAAAATATTAAGAAATATAATTAAGATATATTAATTATAAAAAATTAATATATTTTTAGAATACAAATCACAAATAAGAAACCAACTATTTTCTATCAAATTGAAAAATCCTGTAGTTATACAACTATCTGCAAAGAGTTGCAATTTACTTTCATCTAATCATAAAATATTAAAAAGATTTGGTATAACTTTTAGTATATTAAATAACAACAATATAATAATACGAGCAGTGCCAGAATATTTAAAAAAAAACAATTATAGTGAATTGAAATTAAAGTTAAATATACAAAATCTTTTAAACGAATTAATACAAAATTCTACAAAATATATAAATTATCAAATTAATGATTTACCAGTTACGATACATAATGCAATTGTAATGAAAGCTTGCCATGGTAAGGTATGCTCTTTTTTCCTTTTGTATATTTATATATATTTTTAATTTCATAAACAATTTAACAAACATCATATATAATATATAAAGTATAAATAGAAAAGTTAATAGAATATATATTTTTCATTCATACATATTATTTAATATCAACAAATACATTATCATTATTATTTATGCTGAGTATTTTAGGAGCTATAAAATTTGGACATTCACTAACATTAAAAGAATGTAAGTGGCTTTTGAAATTATTAAATGAAACGAAAATTCCTACTCAATGTGCTCACGGACGACCATCCATAGTACCTTTATTAGAATTAACGAATTTAGAAACACGGCAGATGAAAACCGTTCAGGTATCTCTTTTATATTTTTTATGTATTTGAAAAAAATTCTAATTATATATTTATTTATCTATAAGAATTTAAATTCTTAAATTTTTTAATTCTTTTAAATATTTTTAATAAATTTTTCATTTGTTATATAATATTATATATATATATATATATATATATATATATATATATATATATATATAACATTCAACAAATCAATGTTATAACATATTAATCAAGTTCTAAAAGTAATCACATAAAATCTATTAAATGTTATAAAATGTTATAAAATTTTTGTCATAAATTTTATAACATTGTTATAAAATTTAAATTTTATAACATATGTTATAAATATTTTTCAATCAAATTAAATATCAGGATATCCCGAAATTAAAATATCTTTTCCAAAGTAATTGACTCTGCTTACAAAAATTACAAATTCAATTCCTCCTAAAGAAATTGGACAAACGTTATTCGGTCGAGTAAAAAAACAAATTGTATACAAAGCAAATTCCAATTCTGGTGATGTACCAACAAAGAGAGTTGTAATAGGTTGTACTATTCCATTTAATGATGAACGTATTTTTAAAACTGCGGCTTTCTATAGAACATAAGAAATATAACAGCAAACATTAGAAATATATGCAATTTTAATTATTAGTCATTATTCTTTGTTACTTACGTCACCCAATTTAACTTCTTTGATATATCCAAGATAATTGAGCTTCTTCTCTGTTTCTTGTTTCGCATAATAGATCCAATTATGTAATCCAATTATATCTGAATCAAATTGTTCAGCTAAGAACACTGTTTCAAAACCAGAACTTGATGCATCTCCGTCGATTCGTTTAAATTGAGAAAACCATATGCGTTTCATAGTGTCCTTAAACTCGAATTCATCATCTTGAATGTATCCTTTATCAACCAAAAATTTCATAGTTGTTTTTATCACGTCTGTTTCAAGAATTTTATCAAGAAGTTCAGATTCTTCTTTACGCTCTTCCGATGTAACCACCTCTTTTACTTTTACATCCAATTCATAATTATTATGTAACATTATTATGGCTTTTATTGTTGGAATTTCATAAGCTTCATCTTTCACATTTAGCAATCTAAAATACATTAAACATAAAAATTCGTAAATATATAAAACTTAGAATTCGCGTAATTTATTTTTTAATTTCATAAATTTCATAATTTCATAACATTCATAAATTCAATATTACAACAACATTCATAAATATAATACTTACGGTTCAGCAGCATCGTCGCTGGTACTATCATCTTTCTTCTGACCTTGCAAATTTATTGTTATATATTTAAAAGCATTATTCTTTTCTTTTTCAAATAGACTTTCTGTTAGTTTTTTAATGTCATCATTGGAAGTGATAAATCCCAATGGATTGGGATTATTTTGCGCCGATTCTTGAGAATTTGTGTTAGTTGGTGATGCATTGTTAGTACCTGCATTAATTTGGGAAGTTTGTGATGCTTCAACAGCAGATTGGGCTGTTTGAGTTGATTGAGATTGAACAGTTGATGTAGTTGTTGATTGAGCTACAGATGCAGCATTAACTACTGATTGTTCAGCATTTGAAATTGGGACAGGTGCAGTCCCATTATTATAATAATTATTATAAGTAATTTCAGTATGAGAACCCCCTCCAGTGCCTCTAGTGCCATATATTCCTCCTGGTAGTAATCTATTAACAGCTGCATTTACTCCTGCGCTTACACCAGCAAAAACAAATGCTTCTTTTGCAAGTTGTCCAATACCAGGTCTCTGTGCTTGCTGTACAAAGATTGCTTGCTGAGGTATCTGACCCATAGATGGATTGGATAGTCCCAATGGTGAATTATATGAGTGTCCTGGATTATATCCACCATAAGATGGTTGTGCTCCATAAGGTATATGTCCTCCTATTCCAGGATTACTATAACCACCTAATGGATTATTACCTAAAGAAGGGTTGTATCCTTGACCAAGTGAAGGATTATAACTTTGTCCAATTGATGGATTATAGGGTTGATTAGGATTTGTGTAGTAAGGATTACTTGCTGATTGACGAGGATATCCACCTAAAAATTATTATTAAATCTATTAATTTTTTATTATTTATTAAATATTTATAGTCTATAAATAATGTCTTATGTTATGGTTATAATTCATCTATTAAAAAAAAATATTGAATACCTGAGGGATTATAACCAGATTGTACATTCGTTGCACTAGTTTTAGCACTTTGTTCGGATATAGGAGCAGATGGTTTAGGAGCAGTATTAGTTCCAGTTGGTTTCTTATCTGGTATATTCCATCCTATTTTATTTGGATTTGAACTTCCTATATATATATAAAAAAAGTTATTATATAATTATTAAATAATTGATAAATCTAATTCTTAGTTTCAATTAATTAATCATCAATTGTAAAAAAAAATTAATCGATCTGCATAAATTAATCGGTAATTACACATATATTGAGAAATTATAATCACATATTATTGAGAAATAATGATTTTATTAAAAAATAAAAAATACAAATTTTATATATACATTTCAATATGAAACGATAAATAAAGATACAACATTTTACATATTTAATTAAGTAATATAAAATGAAAAATTACCTTGATTTGATGTTTGGGATATACGAGGACGAGGTGTTGATCTTGAACGAAATACAGATCCCCATCCACTACTTCCGGTTCTTCGTTTACTCGATTTTCCATTTCCAATATCAACTATGCATGACAAAAATCATTGTGATTAAATATAATATTTTTTGACAATTTACAAACTTTTCTAAAAATCGTATACAACTTGTATACATTATATACAAATTACTAGTTACTTAATTAACGAAGCGTGAAACGAATGAGATCACTGAATAAAATTTTGACGGATATTACGTATTCAAATAATTATCCTATATGAACAAAATGTAATCCATTCATCAAAATTTAAAGCATTATACGTAGAAGTTATTATTGGTTAAATGGAATATATCGAGTCAAAGAGTTTGAGTGGAATAATATCAATTTTATTAATATAAGTGCTCACGTATATTATACGATTCATAATATTCCACCCACAATTGAATGTCTCTATCATTCCATGATAGATTATTTGATGCAGCCTCTAACAATTTAACAATTTGCTAAATAAAATAATGATATATCGTTAACACGTCAACTTGATTATTTTCATTAAATCTATTTAATAGTAGAATAAAAAATAAAATGTTTAAAACATTAATATAATTGTTTGTAAATCATTTTAATAAAAATAAAGAAATATATTTTTAGGATTTTTTATGTTTTAATATATTATTATATTTGATATTAGAAAAAACTTTGGAATAATAAATAAAATTGTTAGATTAAAACCTATTATCGAAATGGTATCACTTAGAGAAATCTTGTTATATCAAGGATTTTCCCTAATTTTAAATACTCGTTAGTTTTTTAATTATGCCTACGAAACCATATTTGTTTCATGGAATTATTTAAGATTCATTGGAGTGACTCAACCACTGTATGATTACTTTCTAGAAGAACTACTTCTTTTTTTTTACTTCTTTACTTACACACTTATCAAATGCTGACAAGTGAATAATATTCGCATATGCTCGAATAAAACTGATTTCCTGGATGAATTTATTGTGATCTGTTCGGTTGAAATTTTATGATGCAATTTTATGTATAACTAAATGAATCATAGAATGATTTGTTTTTGAATAAATGCAATTTTTTTTTCTTTTCCAGAATTTGATTATTTCTCTTAAATTATTTAGAAATTTGAATTTCTGATTATTTCTATTTTAAAAAACTTTCGTCAAATTTATTCTCAAAGAATATTCCTCAAAAATATCTCATAAATATTTTTTAATGTTATAATTCATGGAATATTTTTCATAATTATCATAATAAAATCCAATAAATTCATCGCTACAATTAAACTGTTCAGTCAAAAAAAAATTTTTTACTATTTCAAATGATTAAACAATTTACAAAAAAAGACTTGCTTACCAAAAACAAACAACACAAAAATCGTACAAATTAGAATTAACTTGATGTTCATATTTCTGTTATCTAGTTTTTTCTATTTTTTTTTATAATTCAAAAAAAATCTTTCTGTAAATTGTCCGACACGCACTACTTGATGGTTAATCCGTTACTAAAAGACTTCCCACAAATTGATGCATATTACCCACGTTGAAAGTAGTTCAGAATTGACAGCATGAATTATACATTGTAGGTTTTTTCTCACTATTTTTTCTCATTATTATTTGATAAATTTACAATAAATAATAAAAATATAATAGAATAATTTAATAATAAACCCAAATATAATTATGTGTTTCTTCTGATTTTTGATTATTTGAATATTGTTTACAAATATACAATATAACTTTTTTCAAATTATTTAAAAATATCTTTTTCAATAAACAAATTTTTATATTATAATTATATTTTTCAGGAAAAATTAAATCTTAGTTCTCTGAAGTCATACCATGAAAAAAAAATTAAATATTAATTCAAGCAATTAATTTAAAAAATTTCAGAAGGAAACAAAATATATTATTTAATTTTTTATTTATAATAATAAATTACTCTTAATATAATTATTAATATGAATATTAATAATAAATTAATATTATAAAACATTATTTTTTTAATAATTTAATTTTTATTACGTATTAAATGAAATTATACATACATATATACATATATATATACTATACATTATATCAAATTCTAAATACAACTACTGCATATATATTATCATATTAAAAAATTGGAAGACCAAGATCTATAATTTCATTTCCGAAATATGTAAATGAATGAGTATAAATGTTAAACTTTGTACCATTAAAAGAAACTGGACAAAGATTATTTGATCTTGCATAAAAGCATATCGTGTACAAAGCCATTTCCAACTCAGGTAAAGTACCCACAAATATTGTTACATTTGATCTAACAATTCCATCTATTTGAAAATTTAATTTTACTAACGAAGCAATCTAAAAAAATAAATATATTAAATTATTAATATGATATTATTACAATGAATATGATTCTTTAATATTTTATTATTATTTTATAATTTATATTAAATAACTTACATTTCCAAAATCTAATTTATCTACATAACCCATATAATTTATACGTTTCAAAGATTCTAGATAATCGAAATAAATCCAATCTTGTATACCAATAACGGTTGTACCATAATTTTCAGATGCAAACACACGTTCAAATCCGCATGTACTTCCGCTGAATATAGTAAACCAAATTCGACGAAGTACATCTTTTCTTTCAAAATCATCTGGATCAATGAATCCATGATCAGCTAACCATTGCATAGCTATTGTCATCTCGTTTGTATTTAAAAATACATCAATCAAAATATTTTCTTGTTTTCTTGTTTCCAAGGTACGATTCAATTTTTTACGAAAATCATATTCGTAGCTATCGTATAGAGATCGTGTTACATAAATTGATGGATAATCTAACAAATTTGATTCTATTTCAAACAATCTAGAAGAAAAAATTAATAAAAATTAAAAACAATTGAAATCAGTTAGAAGTAAAAAAATGTAAATGATTAGAACATACGATTCTTTAGCTTCATCTGTTATGTTAAGAGATGTAACTTGAGTTTGTAGATTCAGTTTTATAAATTTATATATATTGTGCGAACTTTTTGCAAATAGTTCTTCTGATATTTTAAAAAGTTCATCATCCGAAATTTTATAAAAAAATTTGTTATTTATGCTTATAGAATTATTAGATAGATTCTTTTGATTACTTGACACAATTATAGAAGTATTTATATTCTCATTTATATGAGATTCAATAATGGGTGTTTTGATTCTAACTGAATTTGAACAAAATATATTAATAGGAATGTATAATATTTGATACATATAGAATATGATAAAGAAACTTTCCTGATAAAGAAACTTACCTTCTTCTATATTAGAAGTAAATATGCCATTTGAATTATTAGGAAATCCTTGTAATACATTTGTGGAATTCATTTTCTCATCATTAACTCCAAGTGCAGTATTAAAATATTGATTGTTATAAGTAATATGAGTTGTAGTTGCTGAAGTAGAATCAGGTCTATTTTCCACATAGTTAGTATGAGGATTTAATATTCTATTGACACCTGCATTAATAGTTGAAAATACAAGAGCTTCTTTGATCATTTGACCAAAATCAGAATTTTGTTGCCTTGGTTCCATTAAAATAGTTTGACCAGGTACAAATGATTGTACTGCAGGTTGTGCTAATATATGTGTTGGATAAAAAGGTTGTCCATGTGTATTATAAATACCTTCAGAAGAATGTACAGAATAAGGATTTCTTAATGGCATTGAACTTGTTTGGTAAATTGGAGAAGAAACTGAATTTGGCCATGTGTTATTTAAAGGCATATGATGTGTAGGATAAGGAGGATAATTTTTCATATGTATAGATTGAGTATTAGCCGAAGTTATATGACTCTGTGGAAAAACATAATCTTTGAATCCAATTGGAGGTGGTCGAGAACTTGGTATAATTGATTGATTCGATATAGGTGGCTTATTAATTATATGTGTTTGAACTGTAGTTTGTCTATTATTTCCTAAATAGGGATTGCTCCAGGAAAAATTTTTTTTATGTGATGTTATTTGACCTACAATATATATATTTTTATAACAATAGCATTGAATATGTTTATATTATTTATACCATAATTTTGTGCTGTAGCAGATTTCATAGTATGATCTTGTTGTGGTGCAGATGGATAAAAAGATGAAGTTTGTTTGTTTTCATTTTTTTGTTTTCTTCCATTTTGTAAAACTAAAATAGGTTTTGTAGAATATGATGATTGAAAAGACTTTCTTCGAATTAATTAAAAAAAATTTCATATAATTTGTATTTTATAATTAATATATCATAAAATGAACAAAATAACACTTACTTAATTGTGTAGCTCCTCTACTTTCAGCATTTAAGAACTCTGTATTAATATTTTTATTTGCTTGAGCTATAAATAGTTTTAAAATTATAAACAATATTAATGTGTATGTAAATAAATATTTAATAATATATTTAAAATTAGCTAAATATAATAAATAATATATAGATATAAAATAGATAGCAAATTAAAACAGGGAAGTTTTCTATGAGATGTAGATATAGAAAATCCTTTTAAAAATGATTGATATTCACCAATATTATGATTAGGATTTACTCTATTTGATGTATCCTTTGAAAATCCATATGATTTTCTACTTCCAGATTTTCCATTTGATTTTATGCTTTTACCAAAACCTCTTCCAATATTAATTTTTGTATTAATATTATCTAAAGTAAATAACAAAATCATTAATAAAAATATTATATTATCTAAAAGTTATTATATTATCTAAAAGTAAATAACAAAATCATTAATAAAAATATTATATAACAAAATAAACTATACTTACTAATTAAGATAACACAAATAAATATAAAGAAAAATGTTTTTATAAATTTCATTATTACTATAAACACTGCATATAATATTATAAAAATATTATAAATTATATATTAATATTTTCAAAGTATTTAAGAAATAAATGCTTATATTATATATATATATTATCAAACCTTTTGTCATACTAAATGCATTATATTTTGCAATATATTTAAATCATATTATAAAGATCATTGCCAATGACCCATAGATAGATATGGATATCTTTAATAATAAACACATTTCTTAATAAATTTTTATTTATTCTTAATAACCTTCACCAGAATATTCTTTATAAAAATATTATAAAATATACATTTTATAAATTTGTTCATATAATTAATAACAATGATATAATAATAGTAATAATATATAATAATACATTAATAATACTTTAATAATAAAGTATGAATAAGTATTTAAAATTCATGCCGATATATTAATTTTTTATTATTATTAATAATTACATAGTGTTTTTTTTAAAATAATAAAATAGTATTAGCACAGCCTTTCAAATTTAATAAAAATACTGAAATAATGCTTCAAAAAAGATATTTTTTAAAAAATATAACATTTTTTTATTTTTCTTTTGCAATATATCTATTTAAAATTGCTTCACTAGCATAATCTGGAACTGATAATTGTCGGAATGCTTCATCATCTACAAAGCAAATTTCATGACCATCCTAAAAATATTTATAATTATTATTAATATTTCATTAATAATTTATATTTGAAAAAGCAGAGTATTATAATAATTGTACTTACTGGGTCAGCAAGAATAATTACTCTGACAGAAGTTTTTCCTGGAGTATCTAAAGTGATTAAATCAGTTAATATTTTATATCCATTATCTTTAATTTTCTTTTGAATTTCTGGTTGTTCTGCATAAGGAATTGAAAATGCTATGCGTCCATAAGCTGCAGCATGATTAATTTCAGTACCTAATTAAATGAAATTGTATGTTTTATTATTATGAATTTATTAAAATATGTAATAATATCATAAATTACCAATATCTATAAATTCAATTTTTGCTTGATCTTTATCATATCCTAATAATACACTTTTCTCAGTTTGATTAAATATTTTTAATTCTAAAATATTTTTCCAATAAGCAATAGTTTTTTGAAGATTTGAACTAGATAAAGTTACTTTTTCAACAGGATCTGTAAATATAATGGAAAAATATATTTTTACTTGTTAAAATTATTAATATTTTAATACATTTTAATATTAATACCTTTATTTTGGGGTTGTGGTTCATCTATAATATAGTATTTGTAACCACCAGGTGCTTGTAAAACAAATATTCCATTTTCTTCTTTTATTGGCCACCCATCTAAATGTGCCCTTTGTAGTACTTCTTTAGATCGAATAGTTATTCCATCAAAATCATTTCCCATTTTATATTCCTTAATCCCATAATTATAAGTTAATTCTATTACAAAATGAGTATCTTCTGTTCCATATCCTATCATAGTTTTGCTCCATCTATTTCCATATGGTCTGCAATGCAAAATAATTATAATATTTAAATATAATATTATATAATATAATGATAAAATATTTAATCATAATAATTTATTCCAATTTATTCTTTTATTTCTTTTATTTATTAAATTCAATTTATTCTTTTGGATATTATATTTTAAATATAATACAATTAAACGATAAAGAAAACAAAAACATATCATGACTGAATTTAATTACGAACCCATTGCAAGCCGCTTCGCAACCTTCAGCAAATTCTTCATGTCGTAATACCTGCAAAAAAGAACTTCTATAAAAATGAATCGCTTTATATTATTAAAGTCCTAACCTTCATTCCAAGAATTTCTCGATAAAATTTAATTGTTAATTTTCGATCTGGTATTTTAAATACAAAATGAAGTGCTCGTCCAGTGACCATTTTTAAGAAACCTATTTTTGCAGAAAAAATATTTCCAACTTCTTGATAGATACAAATCTTTACTCTGCTCACTAGTTACTAATCTTCCTTGAAGGAAAATCACTGACTATACGTTTGCAGTTTTTATTAGTCACTAATTATCAATTTTATACGATTCAGGTATTTATGTTGCACAATAATTTTTACTTATGTATATATACATAAGTAATGATATAAGTATTATATTATGTATATAATATGTATTATATCTACAAACAATATTTTATCAATTCTTATAAAAAATAGATATATTTTTTCGCGATTAACTTATAACTTATATCATGCTTACAATAAAGGGGGCGCTCAAATAAAAAATTTGATGCAATTCAGTCTTGTCATCAACGCGAAATCAAGTAGCAGACGATATATGAGATAATGTCAAAATACATATATAATTTATGCTCCTCATTAAATTAAAAGTGATTGATCTTTTTTTAATTAAAATATTATAATTATAATATTAATATATAATTAATTAAAAAATTAAAATATTTTATTCATTAGACAAGATTTATAAATAGATATGATAGAAAATCTTGCAGCTAAATTATGTTTACTTTTACCAGAAAAAGCTCATTCAGGTAATTATTATAACATATAACTTTTAAATAATATTAATGATATTATTTATAAAATCTTAAAAAATTATATAATATTAATGCAAATTACAATGAAAATATTTATTGTATATATAAATATATATTTGATTATGTGATTTGATATTTGAAATAGAATATTGAAAAAAAATAAAATTATTATTATAATTAAAATTGAATATATCATGATTTTTAGCAGAGCAATGGAAATTATTAGGTCAAGAAAAGGATGGATCTCTATTAGTTGGATGGACAGAAGAAACTATAAAAGACAATATAAGCATATCATATACAGTTATAGGCCATTACGACCGGATTAACGATAAGTTACAAGTATATTATAATTTATAATAATTAAAATTTTATTATACAAAATATATATTACAAATAAATTAAAATATAATATGAATGCAGGTATTGCATCAATTCTTAGAAGTACTAAACATTGTACAAGCAACAATAAATCAAAATCGTACTGTTTTTGGATATGTAACAAAACAAAAAATTTGTATAGATACAAATGTAAATTCAGAATCTATAGATAAAAATATATCAACTGAAACTGAAATGTATGAAGCATTTATTGTTGAATTAAAAGGAAAAGAAATCAAAATACATAGTTTAGATACAAAGAAATCTAAACAAGTGAGAATTCAATTTCTATATAAAGAAAAAGAACATGGACAATGGGATAAATTTTTATTATTAATTCATCAAGAATGTAAGAATCATATAATACATATATAAAGTATATTTCAATATTTCTTATGAATTACTCAATTTAATTATTCCATGTTATAGATGTGGTAATATATACAATAGTGTTTGATACATCAGTATCAGATTTTTATTCAATACAAGACTTAAAATTTGAATCATTAGTTAAAGCATTTATTTGGGCTCAATGGGACATGATAAATCAAGTCCTATATTATATACATCATAAAAAAATTCCAGTAAGTTTAGTTTCTGAAGATGAAGAGGAAAAAGAAAATAAATCAATAAGAACCAATCCAACATTGAGTGGTCTTCAATTTCATGATGAATTACCTCATGAGACAGTAGTAAGTAACTTAATCTAATAATAATTTCAGTATATTTCAAACTACTTATTTCTTATTTTTCCCAGTTAAATATACCATTGAATTTACCTCAATTATCAACTTCTTCAAACTGTGGAACTTATGAAGATGATGTTATACCTTTAAGAGTTCATGATTGTTCTTTAGATCTCATTGTAGTTTCTGATTCTAAAGGAATGGTCTGTGTTTGCCATCATTATTTATATCGTCCAATAAAACCACAGCAGCATGTACTTAATTCATTGACTGAATCTAACACGGTACACTTTGCATATTCTGTAACACTTCTTCATCATAGTTGTGTGATTCATTGTGTTATACCAGGTATACCATGGTCTTATGCTAAACTTATACGACCAACGTTTGCAATATATGAACATCATCATATGATTGTTCTTGTACCAAGTTTGTTTACTCATCTTCTCGAAATTGGAACAAATCATGAACCATGTTGTCATATCTTATGTGGTCCTCTAACTTCTCTTCCATCTCATTCTTCATATTTGGTACCATTGCTTGAATTAGAAAATAATAATAAAGGAAATAAGAAGAAATATGATACAGTTTTTTTAGAAGGAAATAATATATCTCAATTTAATACAAATATACTAACAATAGATTTGCCTACATTGGATTTAGTACAATTAACAATTTCATCCGATTTTCTTACCGAAGTATTTCGTAAAGAAAATTCGGCAGAAGTACGCTTGGGTATATTACATTACTTTCTTTGTCATAAAAATGATCTGGATATTATTTCAGAATTAGTATGCTCGATTGCAGAGAAACCTAGATCGTTGGAAATTGTACGATACATGCAAGAAATTCTTATTGGCGGTTCATATGCCTTAGTACAAAAAAATTTATTAGCAGATGCTGTACCTTTATTGGCTTTACTACCCGTTACAACTATGGAAGAGTATATAAGTTTTGAAATAAAAGTCAATGATTTAAGTGTAACATTGAGTCATGAAAAACTTTGGAATACATCAGTAATGTTATTATCACCACAACAAAGATTGATTCCATATCGTAGTGATTTATGGACTAGATTATGGGATCAACTTAGTAAAAATAATGGAGATAAAACAAGATTTAAGCCAAGTAAAATTGCAGAAAAATTGTTAGTTTCTTTAGCATGTTATCAACCTGAAGCATTATCTAGATCCAGTACTCCAATGTCTCCAAGTGGAGGGTAATAATTTAGACAAATTTTTGTTTTATCTATTTAATTATATAAATGTAAAAACTTCTATATCATTAAATAAATTTATATTTTAATTTCAACATTTTTTTCTTAATTTTAACAATATAAATTTTATAAAATATGAAATAAAAATTAATTTCAATAAATAATATTACAGATTAGTTGTGACTACAGTGTCACTTGGAGATTTAACAAGTGGTCGTAACAATAAATTAATAGATTCTAATTTGCCATTTAATGAAATAGAAAGTTGTACTGCTTCTAAACAGGAGCATATTGTATCAGTAAATTTACGGGAATTATCGATGTATTTATTAAAACATGGTACTCAAACATCAATAACATATGTTAAGGGATCATGTACTCCATTACATGTTCATGCTATGGCAACCAGGCATGTAGCAGCGCAATTAGAAACGTCACGGACTCTTTGTCAAATGTTATGTCGAGCAGCTAATATTGATCCACGAATTGAACAAGAACGTGGTTTCATTCTTGTGTAAGTAAATCATTAATTATATATAAATTAATTATTTATATTTGATTATAAAATTTAAAATAATTATATAATTTTTCATTGAGAAATAATTTCAGTGATCAATTAGATGAAATAAAACGATGGTTATTATTCGTATTGTTGGAACGCTATAGACGTTCAATAGAGAGTATAGCATTTCCGGCACCGCAAGGATTTACATCATTTTTCACTTACCTTGGATATAGAACATTAAAATATTCCATGTTTTTACAATATGTACAACGATCAGTATTTGAATTACAAGTTGATGTCAGCAAAATTATCATGGCTGGTACATTTTTTAAAATAAAAATATATATTTTTTTTAATTTTTTATATTTAAACTTTTGTTTAATCAATATTTTTTACAGATATCAGTGACACAAAAGAAAATGCCATTCGTAAATTAACTTTATTATCTTTATTACCAAAATCTCGAGCAAAAAGACTTTTAAATCAATGGTTACATCCTGTAAGTTTTATGTTAAGAGCTCGTGAACATGCTGCGAACATTTTATCTGGAGAAGTATGTCAAAATCGTGGTAGAACTTCGCAACATAAAAATCATCATAATGGTAAAAATAAATAATTAACTTGAAAAGTCAAATATTCATTAATAGTTTCTTTTTTTTTAAATAAATTGTATATAGGCTTAGCGGCATTTCCTTCAGCAGATCGTTTATCTCCTTTAGATACATTCCTTGATCTTCTTACAGCAAAAGGTATAAATTTAAATTTATTAAATCATATAAATTATTTTGATCATTTATTGATTTTATTTTTCAGCTAGTTTAACTGAATTAGATTTTGGTCTACTTATAGAAGCTACAATAACATCTACCGAAGATTTTTTATAAATATTTTAATTTTTTTTAATTTATTTGTATGTAGTTGAAAACGTATGCGCAAATGATTATTCGAAATGCGCAAAGTGCCATTAATATCTTCCATCATATATATATATATATATATATATATATATATATATATATATGATGGAAGATATTTACTATTAAGATATATATTATTTATAAATATGTAATTTTTATTTTATTTTATAAATTTCCATATATACGTCGCGCAATTTTTAGTTTTACAAGATAAATGTCAAATAAAATAATGCTTATAAATTTATAACTATATAATTTTACATGTTTCAATTTGTATTATTTTAAAGTTGGATAAACTAAAATGAATATTTTTATTGATGCTTTAAAAATACTTTATATTTTATAGTGTATATGTATACTATTATGTATACTATAATGTTTATTCAATTTTATTTATAATCTGGTTATTTTATAATATAATTTTATAGATATTTTACAACAACTAGATTCTCATTTTTATATATGTTTATATATATGTTTACTATATATTTTATATAATAATATTTATTAAGTTGAATTTTTGAATACACTATCATAATTTTATATTAATGTTATGAATTAATTTAATGAAAAAGATATATGATTTTGTGCATTTACATTAATTTATTAATATACAATGTTAAAACAAAAAATCCAAAATTTTAAGAACTTATACATATGTTAGTAATAATTGTATTGAATTAAGATTCTGTTGAATCAAGTTTTTATTCAATATGTTGCAATGGAACTCATTCATGATAATAAATTCAATAATAAAAATCGATTTTATGTTGAAAATATTGATTGTAAGATAATTAAATAATTCTATATTGATTGGACATTTTTTGCTTTTCTTATTAATAATATATTCTTGTAAATACTATAAGCTCATTTTGAATCCTTTTTTTTAACATTCTATATATTACAGATATATGTTACATATTATATTTTATTGCATTATTAAAATTTTTAAGTTGTTAATATATCAATAATATATTAATATTAAATTATTAATATATTAAATGTATCAATCTACTTTCTTTTTATAAGAGAATTATAATCTTTTATGCAAATTTTTTATATATATTATGAAAAATATTAATAAGATTACATATCAAAAGATATGTACAGACATACAGTATTAATAATTTTTATGTAAAAGTCAATAAAAATATGTAGAAAGTAATTTCATGTTTTAATGTTTACTATTTTATCTAAACCTAAAATTTTATATTTAAAAAGAAAAAAATTGATTTTAAATTTACGCGCTTACACTTAGAATTCTATTTTTATTTTACATTTTAGAATTCTATTTTACATTTTAAATACTTTATTTAAAGATTATCTTAAAGCCTATTTTCATTTAAAATTAATAGGTCATGTACAGAATTTAAGCTCGTTTAGTGGCTAAATCGAAGCTCTAACAGAAAACACCAATAGCGTTTGTTCATGATTGACAATATGTGGCGTTGTAATCTGAAATGAAAAGCGAACATTTTCCTCCATTAAAATACTTCCCCCTCTTTCCCCACCTGTAAGTACAACTAGCAGAATAACATCGTCAGCGGTCAGCCATTGTCGTGAGATGTGAAGATTTTTTCGTGATAGATCAAGATCAAAAACTGATTAATTATTACATATCGAAATTAACGTATTAACATTGAAATGCATACAATCCCAGAATTAGGTACAAGCGTACCAGCGTTCCTTGCCAAGCTTTGGAAGTTGGTCGAAGATCCTGAAACTGACGACCTTATTTGTTGGTCACCTGTAAGTACTTTTATTTTGTTATTCGCTTATGATTTCTTTATTTTTATATACAATATACATAAACAGTTTTAATGTATAGTTTGTTATTTATTCTTAAAATGACTATTTATTTGTAATGATAATGTCGTATAAGTATAACGAGTTAAACGTAAGTTAAACGTTGACCTCCGCAATGTACATTTTTACGTACACAACCTATATTTCGTATGCACCCGACATTATTGTAATTTATTTCGTACTTCGTATGATTATGTATATTATATTATTTCGATAAATGAAAATTTTTTTTTATTAAATATCGAAAATTCATTTTGAATAAATTATATATATTGTGAAAATTTTTGAACTTTTGCAAAAATGTATTAATCCTGCAAAATAAAATTTAAATAAATATTAAAATTTAAAAAAACAATAATTACAATTAAAATTATTTTTAATTTTTATAATTATTTTAAATTAAAATTCATATATGCATAAATTGCATAAATTGTATAACATGAATGATGTGTAACCATGAAATGAATAAGTAGAATGTTAACTTTAATATTAACATTTAATAAATGTATTTTAAATATTTATTTTTGTATTACATTTTATTTTGTGTTAAATATTATGTATTATTCTTTTTTAGATTTTATATAATATATATATCTTAAAATAATTTAAATTAAATATTTTCTATAAATTTTAATAAATAATATTTTATTAATATTATAGTAATAATTTTTTTTATATAATACAATGTTTCTTATATATTAATTCTATTATATTTAGAATGCAATAATAAAAATATATTTATTTAATATACAGTTATTAATAAATATTTATTATTATGTATATATTTATATATTTTATGTATATTTTATATGTATATATATATATATATATATATATATATATATATATATATAAAATAAAGATAAGTTCTAATAATAAAAGTAAAAAAATATATATAAAATTTGATTTTAGATAATTGTCTTTTTTTTTATTATATTACTTTAATTTTAATTGTATAATTCATTTTTATGAAAATATTTCATTTATTATTCATGTATTAATGCATATATTGTAAATACAATATAATTTAATTATAATATTATAATATTAATTATAATATTTGTAATATTTCTTATTTGTATCTTTATATTATAAAAAAAATTATGTAATATTTATTTATTTTAGAATGGACGGAGTTTTTTCATCAGAAATCAAGCACAATTTGCTAGAGAATTATTACCACATTATTATAAACACAATAATATGGCCAGCTTTGTCAGACAATTGAATATGTGTATGTAGTAATATATAATATTTCGTGTACATATATGTATATATTTATATATTTGTATATAATAAATAAAAATAAATGTATATAAATATATAATAATATAATATATATTATTATGTATAATATTTTATTTATTATTATTATTATTATATTTAATATATATATATTTCAGATGGTTTTCATAAAAAAGTTTCTGTCGAACTTGGTGGTTTAAAATGTGACAGAGATGAAATGGAATTTGCACATCAGTTTTTTTGTAAAGGACATCCATATTTGGTAGAACATATTAAAAGAAAAGTAAGTATTTTTTATATTATAAATTTTATTAAAAATACACATCATATAGAAATATCTTATAATAATTTTTAGATTGCATCTAGCAAAGGACAAGATCCAACACTTACTCCTATTAAGCCAGAATTAATGAATAAAATGCTTACTGAAGTTAGAAGTATGAGAGGTCGTCAAGAACATTTAGATTCACGACTTGGAGCTATGAAAAGAGAAAATGAAGCATTATGGAGAGAATTAGCAATGCTTAGACAAAAACATCTTAAACAACAACAAATTGTCAATAAACTTATACATTTTTTAGTTACTTTAGTACAACCTTCAAGAAATGGTGGTCTTTCTGTTAAGAGAAGATATCCATTAATGATTGATGATTCTAGCCGTCAACGTAACAAACAAGCAAAATTATCCAAGGTAATTATATTTCATATATATATTTCATATATTTTTTATAATTTTTTATTTTGTATTTTTAATTATTTTTGTATTTTTAGTCACAAGCATCTCCCGCAGGACCTGTTATTCATGAGCTTGATGCATCAGAACCAGATCTAGATTCAGAATATATTGTTGCAGAGTATGTAATTTGTAATATTATAAATTTATTTCTTTTTATTCATGTAAATTTATTATTATTTTCTTTTATATTTAGAATGCTTGAAGGACATCCAAATCCAGCTATTGAAAGTCCAGAGCATAATAATACATTAATAATGGAAGATAACAATATGGAAACAATTCATTTGGTTGATGATTCTGTTCAATTACAAGATGATATACAACTTATTAATACACAAGAAATTGAAGCGAAAAAGAAACGCGGATGTAAGGGTAAAAAAAAGTAAGTTAAATAAAATTCATATTATTATGTGTTCTAATTGTAGAGTTTCTTATTGATAAAAGTGACGTATATGTACGTTATATACGATCTTTCAATTTTAGAATTATAAGATGGAGTTTTGCATGATAAACACAAAGAAATGCCAATATTCATAATTCTATAAAAAAATATTTTTGTAATTCAAATTTATTTATTATTTATTTTTTTCTAAGATTAGAAAACTGATAAAGAAAACAAATTATAATATATCTTTTTTTTACACATTCCAATTATTTCCCATGCATGGAATGTATTAAATTAATACATTGATTTGATTGATGAATTAATAATATTTTAATCAAATTAAGATTTATATTATATTTATTTTGAGAAAGACACAGGGGCATAAATTTTGATCTTTTAAATTGTATCATATATAGTAGATTCATTCATTATATATTTTTTATTAAAATTAAATAACATGATCATATATCATAATTTAATTACAGCTACTTAAAACACAGAAGAAAAATTTAATTTGCAAAAGACTTCTTTTTTCTTTTATTCATAAGTTTAATTCATTCTAATTATTACTTATATCATTGCAATTTAAATATTGCCAGGAGGAAAAACAAGGTGCCGGTCAAAATTTTGATCCCATCAACGGAGAATGGAGAGGAACCGAGGTTAACATTTTTCTCTTGTTGTCATTTTTGGTGTTGGTGTTTATACTTCTAGAAATTATTTTATAATATCGCAATTTTGCTTAGTTTCATATTTTGCATGAACATTCGGCAATATTGCGATAATATTCTTTTTTGAAAGCATTTCTTATAAAAAGTTGGTACTAAAATGATCTTCTTTTAGTCTGCCAATCTTTCAACTATCAGTAGTTGCTTTTTTTAATTTTATATTAATTATAATTTTGACATTAAAATAAATTTAAAGAAAGTTAAAGCTTGGAAAATATTATTTTAATAGTTTGTTATTTTTATGAGAGAAGTCTTGTTAATCCTTGGTTAAAAATTATTTGTATTTAATTTCAATCTATTTTATATTATATATATTTTATATTAAAAATTTTATCACTAGCTATCATTTCATATTAATGTCATTATTTTATTTATATTTTTACTTATGCCTCTGAGTACACTTGCTGATATAATAATTATTATTTTCTTAAATTGATGATAAAAGTTAATTTATTTTATTACATACAATATATTGTGAAATTCATTTTTATTATTATTCAAATTTTGATACATATATATATATATTATATGTGTGTGTATGTATGTATATGCATGAAAGATTGCTCTTATTTACATAAAGTACATATTTTTCTATAGCATATATAAAATAAGAGATATGTTTATGATTGCATATTTTAAATTTATTCCATGCATGATTGTTTTTTTTTTTCTTTTTTTTTCAAATTTAATTATACATATCTATATACATATATCTAATAGATTATCTATATTTTAATATAAATAATAAATATAATTCTTTATATATATATATATCTAGTATTTAAATTATAATATTAATTTTTTATTATAAGCAGTTTTAAAAAGAAATCAAACTAAATTGACCATTAAATATTTACTTTTAAATAACATAAATAATTTTTATAAATAAAATAAAAAAGAATGAATATATTTAATATTATCAAGACAAAAAAATAATAATAGTTCTTTAACTTTCTTATTTATATATATTTTATATATATATATACATCACTTTAGTATAATACTATGTTCTGTTTTTCATTATATAGATTTCTTTTATAAAAGAAGTATTACAATTTGACTAATATTATAATAATTATAATTTATTGCCTACTTAGAAGCATGTTCTTGTAATAATGCTTTAAATTCATCTGTGTATGCTCTTGCAATACTTCCATCATTCAGAATTGTAGTCAAAAATGTGTTCAAAAACAGATTATGGCACAGCAACGATTTTAAAAGCTCAAGAACGAAGATTGGCAACTGCTTATCTCACTTTTCTAGGGAAGAAACACATATGCTTGAAATGCCATTAGAGGATTCACCAGTGACGATCGCTTTGTTGGAAAATAAACCAGTCTCTAAACCAGTACCTATGGCAACTGTACGTAGTTCAAAACTTGCAGCAATGGCAGCTAATATGAGTAAAACCACTGAAACAGAGCACGAGCTCGATATAGAAACTCCAACAGATTTGGAAGAAGATATTCAAGAGAATGATCCAACTTTAGTGAAACTTGAGGACATTTTAATAGTGCCAGAAATCATCAACGAAGATATTGAAAGTAATGAGAACGACTTTAGTGAAAATAATGGCAATTCTGAAACTAGTGAAAATGACACTACATTTGATCAACTAAACAAAGTAGATGATAACAATGAACAGAATAATAGAAGAAATTCCTATACAAATGGTGCTGAGAAATGTTTGGAACAAGAAAAAGACAACTGCAATGGAGCAAGCACAAGCAATTCAAAAAATTTATCTCTAAGTTGTGTCATTTCTTCTGGCATGTGTGACGCTGCTTACAGGTTAGGTTCAATGTAAGTTCAACACAGACCATGGGTAAAAAAAATGTTGAATGCTGCACATTCCACTTATCTATAGTGGAACTTCTTAATCAAAAAACAGAGGTGGGAGCCAATTTATCTCTATTCGCATTACAATCAGAAAGGTTTCAATTTATAACATTCTACTAATAATAATTTGATGACTTTTTATTAGATTTCTAAATGGTTGCCTATGATCTTTAGGGATTTTACGATATTCCATAAAATCTGAAGAATAGAGGATTCTTGGTATCATTTTTCTCATATATTCCAAATTATTATAATTTCTTTGTTATCAATTTTAATACTTCTATTTAATTTAAAAATAATCACAAAAATCTAGTATTCAATTTCTTAAAAAAATTAATTTAAAATAAATTTATTTTAAATTAAAAGTAATAAATATGGATTCATAATTATGTGTATATATATATATATATATATAAAATCAGATATATATGTATATATGTATATATGTATATAATTTATTTTGTTCAAAATAATCTTCTTTCTGAATTATTGAAATTATAAATTACATTTATGAGATATGTTATATGAAACTATTTTCATCTTTTATATACTTATGATATATTTGGTAATTGTAGTGTTACGATTGTTAGATCCTCATTTAGTTTATAACATAATTGTTCTATTAGTTGTTCATCTTATTTTTTGATTTCCAAAGGTCAATTTGGTTTGAATATTTCTCAATATTAATTTAAACTAATATAAAACGGTTTCGGAAGTCGTGCACTGCAAAAATGCCAATATTTTATTAATATTGCAAAATAATATTGAAAAAATACTCAATCTCTTATAAATTTCTTTGATTTGATTACATAAGTAGCAATTATAAAAAAAATCATTTATTTTTATTTTATATTAAATAAACATTCTATTTTATTACTTTGTTGAGCCAAATATATTTTTAACTTAACAAAAAAGAGAAATAAAGATATTAATCTGCTTATGAAGTCATTCAAACATATAGAAAGATTGTACATTTCAGGATGAAAGGATATTGAATAATATTGAAAGGATTTACAACGTTTTCCTTTATGATTCACAAAGTATGGACTTTTAATATGTTTATACATTTTGATCTACTTTAAATAATTCTGTATAGGGAGGAAATGGATAATCATCTCGAAACAATGCAAACGGAATTGGACAATCTCCGTGAAATCTTACGTAGCGAAGGTTACAGTATTGATGCAAATACACTTCTTGGTGTAAGTAATTTAATAAATAAAATAAAAATTTTTTATTTATTAATTAATATGCATTTGCAGTTATTTGGAGCGGATGATCCAATGTCGTTCGGTATGCCAGTTAATCCAGAATTAAATCCACATTCTGAGAAAGAGGAAGATGATCATACTAATGGTAAAATTTCCAATTATAGATATAATTATTTAAATATTATTAAAAATCTAACCATTTATCTAAATATTTTTAATATTTTAATTTGTTTATAGTTGCAGAAAACATTAGTGGAACAAGTGGTGGTGAACTTATGGCATATAATCCTACTTCAAATTTATTAGATTTCGATGATGACATTTTTTTGAATGCCACATCTCCTGTAACTAGCACAGCAGGTGATACAGCTACGACCAGTCTTTATACCTCGGATCCTCTAGATTTGGAAGATAATAAAGTTTCACTTCTCAATTCCTTAACAAATGATGTAAACACTTCATCATAAAGTCTTATTCTTATGGTAAGTTTCATAATAATCTATTAATCAATAAATCTTTTTTTATATTTAATAAGCAATCATTTCATTTGAAAAAAAAGAAAAGAAATACTTTTATTATCATGTAACATAATTGTTCGTTAATATTCTAATTGCATTAAGAATATGCAGTCTTTTGTTGTGTATTGATCCAAAATTATATTAAAAAACTTATGTATATATGTTTTAAGTAATTGGTCATTTAACGCATCGCTAAATAAATATCGAATTTTTCTGTGCAGAATTCTTCTCCAAGGTTCAATCTCTTTTCAAAAAAGAAATTATCTTAGGATAGATTTTTTTGCAGGTTCAAATCACTGTTGCGTTCCAATGTTTTGGTTTCAGTATTTTTTAGTCTCCATGGGTCGTCACGAGTATTCTCTCTCTCTCTCTCTCTCTCTCTCTCTCTCTCTCTCTCTCTCTCTCTCTCTCTCTACCTCTACCTCTCTATCTATCTATCTATCTCCTTCTGCCTCTCCCTCTCTCCCCCCTCTTCCCCCCGCCTCTCCCCCCTCTTCCCCCCGTCACTCATTGTATTTTGGTGGTCAAATAAGAAACGAGCTTGTAATATACAGACAAAAGTACTTATTCATGAAGAAAATGTGGTCTCGATCAATCAATGATCTCGTCAGTTTGTGAAAGACAATAAATGATTAAAAACTACTGGAGCGCATAAAATCCTTTGAATTTGCTGCTTTATATATATATATATATATATATATATATATATATATATATATATATAAGTTGATAAAATTTGATTTTTAATATTATGTTCTATTTTATTCACGGCATATATTATAAATTGATAACGATGAAAATGAAACAAAAAAATTTTTCTCTTATTGATATATTTCATCAAAATATGAAAATATTTTTTTCCTTTTTTTTCTGTGTATATGTATATATATATGTATATATATATACGTAATTCAAATACATATTGTAGTGAATAATATTTCTTATCAATTATACAATGCAAATTTAAAATTCCTGCATCATATATCAAAGAATTATTATAATTCTATGTATTTATTGCGTAATTTTTTTTGGACAAAATTTAAACAAAAATTGCAGAAATGCAACAAAGCAAATTTAAAATTGTTAAATATACAATATAGATTTCTGCGTATTTTTGTTATCTGTAATTTCTATTTTAATTTTTGATTTTATTATTTATACTAATATTAATTATTTATTATAGATTCTATCTACGTAAATAATTTTAAAAAACAATATATACGAAATTCGTATTTTTTGTATTAAATTCTTTCAATAAGGAAGAATAATTATATGTATACTTGTTGAATTTAGACAGAATTGCATTGAAGTGCCCTTTGTTCTTGTAGATCAAGGTATAGTGTACAAGGAAAGAATGAGAATACCAAAAGCGAATTTTATATTTTTATAATAAAAAATCTGTATGTTAATGTTTTTTTAAAATGATAATTAATATTTATTTGTAGATAATGATTCATTGTATATAAATATTTATTCTTTTTCTACGTTTGTAAAATACTTAAGTTCTGATAATAGTACAACAATTCATAAATCAATTATTGCATTAAACTCTTTGTAATTATGTTAAAGTATAAGTATTTTACTATTTTGATTTTTTAAATTATAGAAAAAAATATGTTTTAAATTGGTATTTAAAATGAATAGATATCACATGTATACTTACTATAATAAAAAGTATAACAATATATACAATATATTTTATTTTTTATATTAGAAAATACATAATTGAAAGAATTTTATTTCTTATGCAAATTCACAAATATTGAATATAATATATTTCTTTGTGTTAGCAAATAACTAATGAATAAAACTGATTATAATTGATTTGTTTATAAATATATAATACAACAAATATTTCTAAAATAAATATTCAAATGTCTTCATTATTTTTTGTATTACCTAAATCTATATAGTAATTTATATATTGATAAATTTCTTATTTCAAAATTTAAAAGTTATTTTATAATCATTTTATTTGATCTACAAGTTAATTATTTAAAAATTACTATGGATTATCAAAAAGTACGAATATATAAAATAAATAAAATATTTACTTTAAATTCAAATTAAATAAAATTCTAATTTATTCTACGTTAAATTTATTGAAAATTTTTTTCGAATTTCGAAACGAAAATACGCATTAATTATATTCTTATTATTTTTTTTATAAATAAATTATTGCATTAGTTAACAAATAGTTATTTAGTTCCATATATTTTCAGCTAATTATTTTGTAGCAATTGGACATTTCATTATATTTTATCTGATTAACTTAAAAAAAAAATATTCTTTATCAAGCTAAAATTAATCGAAAATAGTTATAAATTATCTATATCTTTTACAATTATGAAATGAACAGAAAAAATTTATTGATAAGTTATTGATATTTTTATTGCACTTAAATATAATGCACTTTAGATATTATTCAATTCATCAATTATTCAATCAGTTATATTTTATATAAAATTTTATATATGAAAATATGTATTAAAATATTTAATTTCGAGATTTCTTTTTGTTCTTTCAAGCATGCTGAAGAATATTTTTAATTAAAAATATACAAATTTGGATAAAGAAGACAGAAGAGCATTTGTTCATTATGCGTAAATTAAAGTTGCTATTAGAATTTATAGATCATGTGTATTTTTTATTAACAAATATATATATAATTGTTTTTTTATTTTAGCCTTGGAGGAAAGACTGCTGGATTTTTAATTACCTTATTGGTAATATCTTCGTTTTAATTAGCATATATGATGCTAATTAATCCTATAACAAGTTTAATATATGGAGGGGATGATAGAAACAATTAAAGTGCATAAAATTCCTTGAAGAGGAAAGTAAACAAGATAAAGAACCAAATGACACAAATTTAGAGATTGAAAGAAACAATTTACCTTGATATTAATAAATTATACGGATAAAAACATATTTCATGAACTTATTAAAAAAAATATATGACATACAAAAACAATAAAAAGGAATAAAGAAGTGAAAATGTGCGCATCATATATATATATATTTATATATAATATATATATTGAGAAAATATTATAAACTTCCATTTTCATTGTTTTGTATATAATCACGCAGAATTGTTGCATTGATAAGAGAAGAAACGTAGAATATTTCTTAAAAATGTTCGTCACGAAAAATAACATTTTTTTACATAGTGTGTGTAATGCACAGTATTAGAATATAAATAAATTCTATATTGAGCAATATGTACGTCAAAACGTACAAATATATGTATATAGAAATCTATATATATATAACTAATGTGTGTTAAAAGTATAAAATTTGTTTAATAATATCATTATATTTTTTAATTGTTCTTTCATTATGCTAAAAGTTTGAATGAAAGTAAAAAGTGATGGTACATTAAGATTTCAGTGTTTAAATATTAGAACACTGTCACTGTCCTTTTGTTATATAAAAGATTTTCTTTATTTTGAATTTCCGCATAATTTTTTATTCTTATCTTTTATTTTCTTTCTTTTTTTTATTTTATATATTAAAAATTACAACTGAAAACTAATTAAAAATAATATCATCAAAAATATACTATAAAAATATCTTTAATGAATTTTGAATGAATAAATGAATAAGAAAATGAACAAGATAAAAATATTATAAAGCATAATATAAGAATGAAAATATTATAAATTAAAATATTATAAAGGAAATATTTGAAATATTTATATATTCAAGATATTTAATTAAGATTTCTTTAGATATATATTTTATTCTTGTTGTACAGAATAAAAAATTTTTTTATTATCATTTAAGATTTATATTTGTTTAGTTATTTGCATGCAGCAAATAGTTTAAACTTATAAATAACTTTCATTCAAGCACTGAAATCATAATGTTGAATCTATAAAAGATAAATTGACAATTTTAATTTATGTATATCAGAAGATAATATAAACAGATAGTACATTATAATCTTTGTCAAATTAACATTATTATTTTAATTTAGTTGTAAGTAGGTTTTTTTTTATATTCATTTGTCACACCGGAAAAAGAATTTATATTATATTAAAAATTTATAAAAAAAATTTAATTAAATTAGTTACATAATTTCATATACAGTGAAGTGTCAACCATACCTTTATAAATTTTTTTTTCTCTACTTATATCTTAAAAATGATTTCAACACATTTTCAACATACTATTTTCTTTATTAGATTTAATCTACATTTATATTACTTATCCATGTGTTAACTACTTTTATTATATAACATTAAGTGTCTATTAATTTACAATACAATAAAAAGTAAAAAAAATCTCATTATTTAGAATATTTATCAAAACAAATTGTTATTGATCTTCTATGGGTTATTTTAAATTTTTTAATTAATTTAAAAAAATCAATTACTTTGAATAATTAAATTAAATTTTAACTATTCGTTTTAAAATTTTATTGTTAAATGCATATACTTTGTTTATTGTTTGTATCAAATAACTATTCAATTACTCATAGAGGATCAAATTACAAGTAAGAATGTAATAAAATGAAAATAATATATACTGTACAAAAGTATAGTTGATACTACACTGCTTGTATCTAATTTTGTGATATATTAAAAAGTTTTATACAAAGAAGTAGAATTGAACTGATCGCGAATGAGTGATGTTTCGTTTATTGATTATCAATTGTGTGTTTTGCTACTAATTATTAAAAAAAATACCAGTTATGATAGTGTTAAAGATTAAAACGTATCTAAATATGGGAAGGAAATATTGAGAAAAAAAATTTGCAATTTTCATTTGTCTACATTTATCTTGTGAATACTTAATACTATGCTCTTATTTTTGCTATATATGAAAATTGACATTTTTTTGCTGCCTCAACTAATGTTATGTAATAAACATATATGTTTAAAAAAATCAACAATAATCAATTAGAAGAATAACTCTTTAAAAACTACAATTTTAATCGAAGTTACTTTATTCAATATAAATAAATTTTTAAAAATAATGTTAAATTTATTTGTTTTAAAATAAAATTTAGATCATTGTTTACATAATTTTATTATATATCCTAGATTGAACAATCTATCCTTATATAAATATGTCATATAAATTATGCAGAGCAGCATATTATTCGTATATTCGAAAAACTTTGAACAAATTTTATATTATTTAGAATTATTCAAAAATCTTTGTGTAAATTAATTAATTGAATATTGCACTTATTCAAATAACAATATCTTGATTAATTTGCTGAGAGGAATATTAATTTTTTATATTTGAATAAAATATTACTTTGTTATATAATAATATTTACTCAATAAGATAATATAGAAAGTATATTATATCAATTAAATTATATTTATGTTTATTTTATAATTTCTTTAATGGCAGTATTTTGACAAAAATATTTCGATTTAAATTTTAGTATAATAATTATCCATTATGAGTTAAATTTAGCATAATAATTATTATTTTGTACTATAAATATGAATTTATATATAAAAATTTATTTAAAAATATTTTCTATTTTTTAAATTACAATTATTATCTATTCAAAAAAATTATTTAATTTAAACTTTCTTAAATCTTGTGATTTAATAAAAAATTTTAAGTTAAGAATTCTTATAATTTTTGACAATATCTGAATAAATATTAAAAAGTACAAATGAATTCTCAATTTGCATATAAAATTTTAAACATTATTATTTTTATCATTTCTATATAGTAATTACTTAATTACTAATTAATATAAATAAATAATAGTATTTTTATCTGTTACATTGTATTATAAAACAGAATAAAATTTATTACAAAATTCTAAATTAATTAGTATTAGTTAAGTAGTATTATTTTCAATTATTACTATTTAAAAATTAATGAAAAATTATATTCTATAAATTATATTTTGGCTGAATTATTGCACTTAGTTAAAACTACATTATCATGTAATATTTTATAAATATACTCATTTAATTAGCTTATATTTTATGTTAAATACTTAATAAATATTCTCTTTTTGCAATATATTTAAACTATTTGTTTTTTTAAAGTTCTATACAAATTTTTTTAAAAGTTTTATAGTTGATAAGATGCATACCAAAATTTTTTCGTATTATATATATTCCGTATGTACAGAATTTAAAATTTCTATATTGCAAATATTTTAAAATATGTGAAATTTCTTGCATTCGTATAATGTCAAACTATGATTAATATATATGCAAACATTGAATAAAAAATTTTCTATTGAATTAAATCTATCACATAATATATTTACAGCCAGCTTTTAAAATAATACTTCAATTTTCCCTTACCCTGTCCTTAAAATGCGAAAGAAAATATTGAAGCCGTCTCTATGGTAAAGATGGTAATGATGGTAAAGGCGGAGCTGGTGGCGGTAATATTTCATTTTCTGTAGATACAACATCTGTGTGCTTATGCCAATCAACATATAACAAATGTGACAAACTCTGAAGACCTGCCACTGACATTCCCCGACAATAACGTGTATCTAGATAATGTAAACTTTTGCAATATAATTTAATAGAATCGAGAGTGTGATCTGTGAGTTGCGAACATCCCTAAAAGAAGATCAATATTACATCTTAAAAATATAACAATATAAAATTAATTTTTAATTATAAAAGTACCTGGATGAGAAGTCGTTTCAATCTATGCAATCTTTGTGCAAGATATGATATACCAATATCTGATATATTATAACACCGATTTAAATTTAAATATTCAATGGCTGGATTATTTTTCGATAAATAATCCAATCCAATATGTGTAATCTATAATAAAAAATAATATGATAATAAATTATATATGTTTTTTTTTTATACATTATTTGAATTATTTAACACGCACCTGTTGACATTGACTTAAATTTAAAATTTTTAATTCTGGAAAAGCGAATGCGTGTTTTAAACTGACATCGGTAATTCTATTACAACCAGAAAGATCGAGTTCTTGGAGACATTTGAGCCTGATTAAAGAGAAGCCAGAAAATGGATTTAATGGTTGAAATACATTTTCACAAAGATGCATAATTTCTCGTTTTCGATCAGCGTCGCGTACTATTTCTTCTTCAGCTTTTGAACGTAAACTGATTCTAAGTCTAGATTCTGTAAATTCTGGTTTATGTACAACTTGTATTTTTTCGACATATTCATGGTTACCAGTACCCATACCCGTTAAGCCAGCATCACTGACCTCATCACAATGGCTTATTTTTAATGTTTGTAAATGTACAAGCTCCTTGAATATCATCTATAAAAGATAAACTTACTTTTATATGCATGAGCATCATCGCTGGTACAAAAATTTATGATTTACAGCGACTCTCTTAAGTTTTAGTAATTCCTGAAAGTTCAGGAAAATAATCAGCATAAAATCTATTAAAAATCTATCATTTTATCATACTATTTTTTCGTTTTTTACAAATATAACATCCTTTTCATGAAACGCATATAATATTAATATAAAATAATAATAATAAAATGATTTTTACATACCTGTATTGTTTTATCAGTAACACCGTTAAAACAATAACTAAGTTCAAGTTGTTTTAAATTAGGGAAAGATTTGGTTATGCATTCAACTGATTCTTCATGAAGATGCAAAGCATTTGCTGATAATACTCGCATATTCTCTTTTCTTGTTGTTTCTTCTATGAGATCATTTTTTTCTGATGAAGTAAAATTAATATTTTCAAAATCAGTGTTTTGTTCTACATTATTGTCATCTATATAACCAGAACAAAGACCATGAGTAATACAATCACCGGTAAGTAATTCATCTTCCGAAATATCAAGTTCTTGTAAATTTTTTAGTAATTTAATATATTTTATACCAACATCAGTTACAGCACGACATCGTTTTATTTTGAGCGTTTCCAATTTTGTTAAGTTTTTACAAATACAAAGTAAACTAGCATCTGTGATACGTACGCAGAAACTGATATCAAGAACTTTTAAATAAGTTTGATATTGTGTTAATCCTTTAATCCCTTCTATAGTTAATTGATAACAACTTTGTAACATCAGAGATTCCAATTTTAGATCTTGTAAAGCTGACAAAGTAGCTAAAGCATTTCCATCAATCAAAGTATAACCAAAATTTAAATGTTTCAATTTATGTGCTTGTTGTTTAAGATATTGTAATGTATTTAAAAAAGTTAAGATTGATTTTGAAGCTTCAGAAAAACTGATATTTTGAGGATAAAATTTTTTATACAATCCATAATGAAAAGATATTTGACAGCCTATGAGACTTAAAGATTCCAAATTTGGACAAATAGCAACTAGTCTATTAAAAAGAGCATCACTTAGAAAACGATTATAACCAAGGCTAAGTTCTTGGACATTTTTAAATGTTTCTGAGAGTTCTTTTATATCATTCTCATCTTCTAGAAGCCTACCAGACATTAGACATTCTCTACAAGCATTAATGCGTAATACTTTCAAAGACTTACAGCATTTAAAAATTTCTACAAGTGTTTTTTCACTTAAATCACAACATAACTGAAAATTAATAATAATTATAAAATTAAAAACAATTTCTTTATAAATATATTGTAATATAATAATGTTAATATTTAATTAAATTAATTTTACCAATACTAGACTTTTCATATGAGGTCCATATTGATCCCAAATTGGCATATTCCTTTTTAATTCTACTTCTCTAAAAACAAAGTGATAAAATGGTCTTGTAGAATGTTGTAGAAGTTCTATCACTTCATTTAAATTATCTGCATGTGGTCGACCAAGTACTAATTCTTCTTGATCCAAAAATTTCATGGCAAGAGACGCTTCATGCCATATTTGATTAACTAATCCTGCTGACATTCTATCAGATGTAGACAAATATGATAGTATATGTATAATTACCTAAAATTAAAATAGACTTAGTCAATAAAAATACATGTAATTTATATTTATCTGAAAAGAATAAATATATAAAACAATTTGAAATTATTCTTTACAAAATGTATTATTATTATCACAAAAACTTGTATTTAAATTTTTATTACAAAAATTAAATTAAATTATAATTGTTAATAATTATTTTTTCAAATAAATGTTTTAGGTTACAATCATTTATTTTGTAAAAGTTTATGTATTTATAATTTAAAGAAAAAAATATAAATGAAAAAGTGATTTAAATAAAAATAAGATTCAAGTTAAATGTAAATAATAAAGACTTACATCTATAGGTAATTGAAAATTATCCATATCTAACATATTACTCATACGAATTTTGCCGTCAGACATGATCGCCATAATAAAAATTGTTAATAAAAAATCGTAAGTATTTCGTTCTAATGAATAGTATACTTATGAGGATATTAATTTATGATTTTACACAATTCGTGTAACAATCAAATCATTACTCAAATATATTACAATTGTTTTACGATAGTCACGTGCTTTTCGTTCATATTAAAATCATGCTATAAATATAATAGTTCTGATTTGCTATGTAATACATAATATTTATCACAAAACTGGTTAATTATATTTCATTTTTAATATTCTTACTTCGATACTATCATTGCTTGATTCATCGAAACTTAATATACAAGTAAACAATATTTTTCTATTTATTTTTATAAATGTATATGTATTCTGATAATTTCTGAACATAATATTTAAAAAGAATAATTTTTTACATAGTCATTGATTAGTTTTAATCAATAAATAATTTGTAACTACATATATATGTAGAAATCATTCTCTTCGACAACTTATATCTACTGATCAGCTGATCTGTCAAAACAACAAATCAGCTGGATGGATTTAATGGCTTTTGTCCCCCATTTTACGGAAGTGCCAATTTTGGAGGTAAATTAAAATTCTACTTAATGAAATTCATAATTGTATAATATTTAATTATTTATTATAGTTTCATCAATAATATTATAATATTTAAAATCTAAATATTTATTTTTATAATTCAATGAAAAATCGATTTAATTTTATATTACATAGCATGTTCCAGTTACAGAGCACATCTGTGAACAACCGAAAGAAGAAGATGAGATAATGGCTATCAGAAAAGGAAACCGGATTTTGGATAAGTTGAGTCGTTGGTTTATGAGACAACGTGTTTTATATAAAAAGCATCCTTTAACTCGCTGGTGTGTCAAAAGTACAACTGCAGTTAATTATGAAATTTCGAGACACCTCAAATCACATCCTTACATGATACATCCTTTTAGTTTATTCAGGTTGATTTTAAAATATATTTTTTCAATTATTTTTATAATTAAAATATGATTTTAATTTTTATAGAATTTTTTGGGATTCAATAATGATTATATTCACATTTGTGGCTCTTTTGATCACTCCAATAATTATCACATTTCACTTTGATAAACTCTTTACCTATTTTGTGATTAACGACATAATAAATATAGTATTTTTATGTGATATTATCATGTGGTTCTTCACGGGTTATTATGATTATCAAACGAAGCTTACTGTTCTTGATCCTATGATTGTAGCACGGTATTTTAATTATTAAATGGTAATTTTGATAGATATTATAACTTATCAATAATTGATATTTTTATTTTTATGCAGGAAATATTTGCAGAGTTATTTCCTAATAGATTTTTTGCCCATATTACCTATAGGAATCTTCATTTTTATTCTACCTAACTCAATATGGTATTGTGCTACATTAAATATGATGAAATTATTAAGAATTCGCAATATTCTTGCTTGTTCTAAAAGACTTCGCGACGTTAGTTATCTTTACATTGATTATAATGATAAAATTATAAAATAATTACAAATGCTTTAAATATTTTTATGATTTTAGGTATATAGAATATATTTTCAATTGCATAAAATTTTGGAAACATGTGTAGTTATTATAATATGTATTCACTGGGCTGCTTGTTTAGAATATTATGTTCCTCTATCTGTATATGTTTTAAGCACTTTAAGTAATGAGTTAGTATTTGCATTTCATTATATATATATTTTGTTTCTTTAAATAAATTCTAATAAATTCTAAATTTATATTCAGGTCTTGGATCAATTCATCATATTTTCAAAACAGGGAAACAACAGCAAAGAAATATCTAGTGTGTTTGCATCGTTCACTTATCGCTTTTTCTCGTTCTTGCCATTTTTTAGATATGAAAACGAAAGAAGATATTATATTAAATATGATCTTAATGATAGTTGGATGTTTTGGTGCCATATTTTTATTAAGTAAGTATCTCTTTATTATATACTATCATTGCAATAATACAAATAATAATTATCTTTTTTATAGCGCAATTCTCGCAATTAATAACAACATTTCATATAACAATTAAACATAATTTGAAACTGATAGCACAGTTGTTAGAATATATGCGATACAAAGAGCTTCCATCTTCTTTACAACTTCGTTTATTAACATTTTATCATTATCGTAATAAAAAAGCTTTCGAAAGAAATCAGAGAATCATAGAGGAAGTTTCACCTTATTTACGGGAGGTTCATTTTACTTTTTCTATAATTACAATAGAAAATGCAATTATTTGAAATTATTAGCTTCTCTAATATTTTATATGAAATATAAAAAACTAGTAATTTTTTATATAAGAATAGATAACAAAACATTATCATTGTAGATTTTAATAATGAAAATCTTTTTTTTAGGAAATCGTTTTGCATAATTACTTGAAATTTGTTAAAAGCGTAGAATTATTCAAACATCTACCAAAAAATATAATAGTACAATTAACAGGTGCGTTACATTCCGAAATCTATATAGCCGGTGATGAAATCGTTAAAGCTGGCACCAATGGCGAAGCTTTGTATTTCATTTCTTCTGGAACAGTAGCCGTTTACAATTCTGCAGGAAAAGAAGTATGTAATGTTACCATTATTATAGTTTCATCGACTTTTTTTCTCATGAAAAATAAAAAACATATTTTTTTTTTTTTTCATAATGAAATATAAAGATTTGTCATTTGGAAGATGAAAGTTATTTCGGTGAAATTGCCTTGGTAATGGATACCGAGCACAGAATAGCAACTATAGTCGCAGTGGAAACTTGTGAAATATATGTGTTATATCGCCACGATTTCCGGAGATTTATAGCACCATATCCTGATCTCTTAAACCGTTTGCAAAATATTGCTCTTGACAATTTGAATCAAAGTCTTCTTGTAGATTCAGAGAATTTAGAAATCTTTTACACACCGCAATATGTTAATATAAGTACTATACAACGTAAGAAATTATAAATTTAAATGTAAAAAAATACACTTTAAAAATTTAATATTCATTAAATGGTTGAAAAATTAAAATTAAAATTTTAAAAGTTCGTTACATTAATATTTGAAATAGAATATTTATTATAATTCTAATAATTTACTATTTTAACAATTTAAAATCTAACTTGTATAATCTAACTGCGATAAATTTTCCGTCTATATGGATTCTTATACGATTGTTGATAAACTGACATAAGTCTCCAATGTTCTGGAAAATCACCATCTCTATATCTATTAACAATACTAAAGGGAGGGACCAAAGAATCGATACAAAAAGATTTTTTAGCAAAAGGAGTCTTTGGTCTTGGTATCGTTAATTTACTTTCATCTTTTTGTTGATTATTTTCAGTACCCAGTGCTAATCCAACAGCAGATCTAATCAATCTAGGATCAATATTTTTCATATTGCAGGCAACACACTTTCTAAACATTTCTCTTTTTGGTTGTTCTTCGACTTTATTCTTCTTCAATATATTCACATTCAAATCCTTGCAAGTACAATCATAACATTTTACATTTTTATTGTTTTTTCCTTTATTTTTGTAACAATAATCTTCTTGTAATTTGCATTGATCTCGGCAGGATGTAGAACTTTTCTCGTTCTTTGCTGTTTCAGAATAAACGGAAGCTCTAGAAGTAGAAGTATGCTGAACAAGAGTAAATATAGCTGGCGCGACTCCACCTTTTGAACCATCAATATGGGTAGACTTAGATGTTTCGTAAATTGGATTTATCGGAGTTTCCCAACAAATAGCTAAATCCATTTTCGTCTTGGGCTCTTTACAACCTAAGACTGGTCTATAATGTTTATTTGCATTCATAGAATGATCTTTAAATTCTTGTTTACAATAATCACAATATTTTTTCGATAAAACTTTATCAGAAGATTCTTCTAGTCTTACGTTCTTAAAGACAGAATCATCGACTTTATCGGGAAGAGGTTGGTGTTCTAAATTCTCTGCATGAAGCTTCCTTGCTGTAGCAAATTGATCATAACAAGTTGGTCGATTCTGTGACAATGGTTTTGAAAGATTTTCCTTGACTTCTTTTTTTCCAAAGCATTCTGGCACATGTTTATTCAAAGAAGATATTCTTAAATTTCCCGAAATGTATCGTGGCTGACAGCATTCGTGGGATTCGTTGCTTTCTGGATGAACTAATTTTCCCGGGCAATAAGTGCAACATTTTTGAGTCTTCATATTTATCAGTCTTCATTTCCTTATATTCTTTGTAGATAAATTAAAGCTCATAGAAAATACGAAAAACTGTTAACTTTTTAGAGAAAAATTTAACTCTAATAAATGATAATAATAAATAATAATAATATTGGAAAGAATTTGTTACAAATTTTATATCTATGATTATACGTTTAACTTAACTCGACAACTAAGAATACTACATCCGATCTTAAAATTAACGAGAATGATTGTTTGCTTGACAACGGAATAGCTCGATAATCAAGATATTCTATATAACATAGTTATATAGAAAGAATTATAAATATCTTGGAAATAAATCTTTAAATCGAACATATTTTACAATAAACAAATTATTTAATTTTATTATCTAATTACGATCTCTAGATATGAAACTATTTAACTATTTTAACTTAGAATGTTTTAATAATTATCTAACTATATCACATAATCACTTTTTAGAACAAAGATTGTATATTCAAATTGTTTCCAAATAACAATAAAACGAATCTTGGAATTACAATATATAATTATTAATAGCAAAACTTCCTGATATTATCAGGAATCACAATTTTTCATATTGTTATATCATGAACATAGATGTATTTGTAACAGATTCATTCGCATTTGGAATCACTAATGATGTTGAGGAAATATGATGAGGTTTTATAATACAATTTTCTTAGAATTCAATATTACTTAGAATTACAGATTTGGAACTTTACCGTTTATTTCCAAGTTCATCGAATATTATATTCTTCGAATAAAATTAGTGAAGATAAAAATTTGCGAATTTTTTTTTTATGTACACTTTTTAAATAATATTTATTGGAAAAAATTAATTTAAAAAAATTTTACAATTAAAATTTATATCATTGTTTAAAAAGATTTGTTTTGATTTTATTAATAATCTTATTTTTTATTGATTTTGCAGATTTACATATTATTTATAGTTGCATATTGATCATTTCATTGGAATAATGCCATTCCCCTTCCACTGCAAAAACCTTGACATAAAATATTAGAGCGCGTCTTTAAATATTTCTGAACGCATGGCAGTTGCACATAATATGTGAATCTTAAATCATTTTTTTTTACCATTTCTTATTAAATTAAATGATAAATACACTAACGAAAACTTAATGAAATAAATATTAAGTATATAAGAAATTCATAATAGATTTTATAAGAGAATATTAAATAAAAAAAAAAATTTTTGAAAAAGAAAGTGACTTTTACTTTTACTACTTTTGTAACAAAGTGGACTGACATAATCTAAAAAAATATTATGCTATTAAAAATATTGTGCTACTGATAAATGATTAATTTCAACAAATGTAGTCTACAGAAAAATGGTAAATCCAAGAAAAACATGAATCATATAATTCTCATTGAATTGCAATGTTGCATTCTATTAAAACCTTTCAGTCAAGTAAATTGGTTTCAGTTAATGTTAAACGTTATTGTTAATCACAGTTATTTTACAATCGTAAAATATATTATAATATAATATAAGATAAATAAATACAAAGAAATACACATAAAATATAAAAAATGTGGTGTATTGTTAAGATTCATTGTGTTAAAATTCAATAAAAGTGGATAATATAAATGTTTTTCTTCTATATATTAAAGGAATGAACAGAAAGAAAGCAAAAAAAAATTTTTATGAAACTTACATATGTGCAAAAGAATATTTTCAAAAAATGCATTTTACTATACTTACTATTATCTGAAAAATATTGAAGATATAGATAATTTGTTAATCAAATGTGTAATATTATTTAAAATATTGAAAAATATTGAAGATATAGATAATTTGTTAATCAAATGTGTAATATTATTTAAAATAAGAAATTGGAATTAAATTATGGCTCGAAACAATAATAATAATGAAATTATATACATGGATGAAATTGATAAAGTACCAGAATCAGCTTCTAAATCATTGGAAATGACTGTTGGAGTACGTTCTGATGCTATGATTGAAACTGATAATACAAATAATCCACGACCGACTGATGATCCAGAAATCAACGACCATGAATTAGCTACTAATCCTTCTGTATTTGATTATCGAGGTACAGATAGTGGTCTTTTATCAAGTGAACCAGGATTATCAGAAAATCCAAGAACTCCATTTTTTCCACGATCACCTCTTCAACCGATACCTGACGTGAATATCTATCAACACAAAAAAACGCTTGCTCAAGGGATGATGGATTTGGCTCTTTTGTCTGCCAATGCGAATCAATTGCGTTATGTTTTACAAACCGATGGGGGTCATCAATATTATTATCCTTCATTGGTACTAATAGGTTCTAGTATATTGTTGCAAATTGCAGTAGGAATAGGATTGATATGGAATAGCAAATATAATATTAAAGACGATGCTCAAATGTGTAAAGCTGACCGGACTAATAATTGGACAGTGATTGGTATATTCTTAGTGACAATTTTCAATGTTTTCATCTCATCATTTGGCGTTGTTGATCAAGTGTCGATAGTACCTATACAAACTTAAAATTGTTACTGAAATAATATTATTAATTAACGAGGAATTATAACATTTTATGTTATAAATAATATACTTGAGTAATCATAAAAAAAGGTATGGATTTTTATTTTACTATGAAAATTAAACTTGCACACAATAGGGAATTGATTGTAAAATTTCCTCCAGTTTCTTAAAAAGCTTCTCTTTTTTTTTAGCTATATTTTCTGTCTTTTCATTCAGTTCGGTAGAAAATTCCATTAACCATCTTTCTATTTCAGTATTATTATCTTGAACTTTTAATAAACGTGAAATACATTTATGTTCACAGTTTAAAGAATTCATAGCTTTTTCTTTAGATGATAATGTTTCTAATTTTTCTTGAATTATACAACATAATAAGGAAATGAAATTCGAAACTTCATTCCAATCCATATCTTCTAAATTGACATTTTGTAACTTATTGTGTTCTTGTATTACTGTTATCTGTAATTTTTATTATCACTATTTTATTATATTTTATAAAATGAAATATTTGAATATAATATTAATATTAATAATATTTCTATTATTTACCATCCATTCAAAAAATATATGTTCTTTCTTCATCCATTTCATATGTATATTTAATAAACTAGCAATAGTGGATAATTCTTTTATATATTTTTTATCTTCATTAGATAGAACATCTTTATTAATGGTTGAAATACGTTTTATTAGTGCTGCTTCTGATACACTTAGATGTGGCAGTCCACAAATTTTATTGCTTGCAGCATGAATTTTACTTACTAATTTAGTCCTTTCAGAAATCAATTCAGATATCTCTTTTATATTATAATTTACTTTACCATTTAAGTACAATACATTGTTAATTTGTGCAATGATTGATTCTGGTATATAACATTCTGTTTCTTTTTTCTAAAAGATAAATAAATTATATATATTTTTTAATTGCTATTTTTGTTTCATTTATATTTAAAGTTAATTACTTCTAAGTTATTTGAATATGAAAATTCTCTTGCTAATATGCTATTAGAAAGATTTGTCTGAATGATAATATTCAAAATATTTTGTGTTCCAAGGAGCCATGCAAATGCTAATAATAATGCTCTGCTATTTTTATTCTGTTCAGTTAGAGCATAAAACTCTATTGCTGGATATTGTAAATATGCAAAATATAATTTAGTAGCCCATATTATATCTAAAATAAAATTAACTTATTAAATATCTTTTAATATTTAGTAAAAAAATTTGAAAAATCAATAAAATTTACCATATTGTTCAAAATTAGTTTCAATTTGTTTCTCTTTCACAGCATAATAACTTAAAACATTTAATATTTTCCAAAATACCTTATTCTGATACAAAAAGAATTATAAGTTAAAAATATTTATTTTATAAATATTTTAAAATATATAAATTTATATTATATAAAGGTTATACGATATTGTATGTAACACTCACGATATTTTCATCCATGCCATTGAATTTTGCTTGTCTAAAATACTCAGGTTTCATCATAACATTAATTGACAAATTTAAATGCTGACATAATAGAGATAAAACATTTTTTATATCGGACATTATTGTGTTTTAAATCGAATTTCACGCACACAAATTTCAGTTTATTTAATTTCATACGCGTTTTTTTTAAATTACATAATATCAAATCAATGAATAATTGGAAGACTGAGTTAATTTTCAAATAAATTTACTATCAATAAAAAATATCTTGATACAGAACTTTAATATTACTTAAAATTGTACTGTTAAGTTTTATCTAAGAACATTTTCTTTAACATTTATAATACTTTAAATATATATTACTATTCTTCAAAATAGTACTATTTTTCCAGAGACAAAGAAAACGGTCACTATTTAACAGTCTGGACTACCTGAACTTTCATAGAAATTCTCGGCTCTAGCAATACTTGAGGATTTTATTATTTAAATTATTATAACTACACAAATAACAATAATAACAATAGAAATATTTCTGTTCAGGTCAAAATCCAGCTTTCTTTTAAATTAAAGAAACCATTTGTTTCGATCTATCTCTATAAACTATTTGTATAAAAATATACAGGGTGTTTGTTTAATTCTCAATAGTAGATAAATATAAACTAAAAATATAAAATAGTATAATACAATTTAAATTATTTTTATAAATAATGCGATAATTTAAATAAATTTTATATTAGTTTTCATATAATGATAATGAATATAATGAATATTTTTAAATTGTAATATTAAAATTTGAAAAGAAATAAATATTAATTTCTTAATATTTACTTTAATATTTAATTTAAAAAAAAATAAATATTTTTATTATAAGAGATTTATAAAAAAATAAAAATTATTATATTTAAATATAATAATTATAATAATATAATATAAATAAAAAAATATTGATTCGATGTAATGTAAATGAAAGTAAACTTTAAAACATGAATCATTACATGTTAATTTTTATTAATGGTTAATTAATTATCAATATAATAAAATGAATTTTGTTATAGTTTATATTTTTATGTATTACTGTTATATGAATAATATAATATATATATATATATATATATATATATATATATGCACTATAGAAGTCGCTCCATTGCTTAAGGCATTAAAGCTACGATTACAAGCCGTTAGAGTGATGAGAACTCCACCTGGTATATACAAAGTTCCCTGATGGAACAACGGAACAAGTCAATCGCGTGCGGTCAGTTGAACGCGTAGGATCATTGAGTGATTCGAGGGTTCGAAGAGAATTTGTTTCCTTTAGAACTTAATCAACTAAAAAAAAAAAATATATAATAATTTAATTTAAACGAGTGATAATTGCCTATATTTTTTTTAAATTTTTAATTAAAAACAGTGAATTTCGCGAATTTTTGTATATTAAAAATAACAAGATGATTTTTAAATACAAAAATATTGAACAAAGATGCAGTGGTCTGATTTTTGTGCTCATTGAACTTTGTTTTTTGATAGAACTGGTAAGAAAATAATATTTTTTATAGATATATATATTATTAATAGTTTTGTAATATAGTGTAATATTAATTAAAATTATGAATAATCTGATTATTTAAAATAAAGATAAAGATTATTATTTACATGTATTTTGCCATTCGTTTAGAATATCGTTAAATCTGTTTTACAAAGAACAAACTCTCATTTCTGATATTTCGTATATATATATGTCGTATCTATTGTATTATTAATGAAATTTAATTGCACTATGATTGAACAATTCATTCGCAATATCTAAAAAGAAGAATTTAAAAAATTGTAATGTAACATAAATCAGAATCAATCGTTTTGTATTGATAGAAAGAAATTTTATATTTTTTAAACATAGAAAATATTACAAAAGATCTAAAATTAACGGACGGTCCATTATATTTACGTAATCTGAGATTTGTTATCGTCGTGTAATAGAATATTAGTAGTTAGAGTAAATTTGCTTTAAATCAAATAGATTATATTAATTTTGCCACGAAGTTTGATAAACAAATAATAAGAGAAACAAATGAAATTAATTTTCAATTCAACTTTTCTACTTTCAATTTTTCCTTGTCTTATATTTAAAGATTAACAATTAGAGGAAAGAATGAAAGATATTGTGTATATTTCTCATAAATATTCAATATCATTTCAATACGATACTTATAATTCTTAGAATACGATAATATTTTATATGATACAATAAAAATATATTTTTATTTTTTTTTTAAAGATAAATTATTACGTTTTTTGGCATTTGTATAGAAATAATTGAAATAAAAAATAATATAACTTTCAGATAGAATAAGCGATTAATATTGTGTATGTGATAAATGTTTTGCGATGACTTCGTTATCATTGAAAATTCTCTTGCCATTGGTTTATATGATTATATTTTTTTTTTATATAGATTGTCTTTATGTTTATATTAATTCTGCAATTCTAGTATATTACTTTATTGATAAACATTTATATTGTTTTTTTATTTAAATATAAAAATAATATAATATAATAGATAAAAATATATTAGTTTCATATTTAAGTAAAAAAAATCGTTAAATATTATTTAAAAAATATCATTAAATATTACTTATTTATACATTTATTCTGGCTTGAAGTTTGAATAATATAATATTTAACAATAACAAAAGGAAATAAATGTAATAAATAAAAAGGATAAAGTAATGAAAAATTTAATTTTTTTATCTTAATAAAGATAAATATAAACAAAAATTGACAATTCTCCGCAAAAATAATAAAACTTTAATACTTCTAAAAATGTATAGTTAATAAAAATTTTTTATTTCGGTTTTTACTTTTTATAGATGAGCAAAAATATTTGCGCATATCCCCATCAAAATTATCAAAATGGTACACAAATTGATTTTGAAAGTAAAAAAGGAAGAAGAATAGAAAGATACGCTTCAAATTATGAAGATAGTAATGCATCATTCAAAATTTTGTCAAGAATTCAAGAAAAAGAAGGTATGAATTGTAAACAGTTATATATAAATAATGCTTTTAGAGTATCGTTGGAAAATAACATGTTTCAATAAATAAAATAATTTTTCAATAATTAATCATAAATTACATTTAATTTCTAATAATTTTAAAATTGATTTTCAATATTTTACTAGGCTTATCACAAAGGGAAAGTATGTTATCAGATGCTCAAATTGTTTTTCCTGATCAAAAAAAAGTACCTTCTTGTAGAGGATCTACTTTTTGCGAAAAAGTAGATTCTTATCCTGAAGATGTTGTAAATACTGCGATTCAAAAAAACGAAAGTATTAAATACTTGGCTACAGTAGATATAGTAAGTCTTTTCTTTATGTTTTTTTTTATTTATCTTATTAAATCATTTTTAATATTTAAAAATTTGTTTAAATATTAAATTTTTTAATCAATTTTTTCAATTTATTATACAAATATTTTATCATTTTAGTTGTCTGATATATCAGAGAGAATCGATTTCATGGACGACAGCCCTCTTTGTCAGTCTAATGTAGGTATAAATAATAACATTTTCTTTTTGTAAAAATGAAATTAAAATTTGATACAAATATTTATTTGTTATTTAAGGAGCGAGTTATATTTCCTAAATCAGCACAAAATAAAGATAGTGAATGGAAATATATTGCGAACCAAGAAAATTTTAAACAAGGTGTACGAGTTGAAATATGTCAGTAAGTATTGAAATTGAACTTTTTTTTACAATTTTTTTAAATTATATATTTCAAAAATGATATAAATATTTTTATATCTTATTTGTAGAAAAAAAGACACAACATGTAACGTGATAGGAAATCTTCCTTTAGGTTACAAATCAATTTGTAAACAAAAATATATTCAAAGAGAACTTCTGTCTATATCGTCAAACGGTTCAATGTCTCCAGATACTTTCTTACTTCCATCAAGTTGTTGTTGCTATGTAACATTTACTACAAATACACGAATGAGTTTTAAAAGCCAAAGTTAATCGTTCGTGAATCGTCACGTCAGAGACGCAAACGCGATGAAATACCAACTTTTAATGGAGCAATTAATGTAAAGTAATAGATACTTGACAGTCATTTTTTATGTAATTGTTTCGCGAATAAAATCAAATTTTAAATTTTTTATTATGGATATCTTATGCTTGATTGGTCCACTAAATAATTTAAAAAAGGAATTAATTATTTATATTAATAATATAAGCAAATACAAGCGAAAAATTAATCCTAACAATTTCACTTTGAATATTGATAGAAGTTTTTTAATAATTATAAAAATATTATTAAAAATTCATTATTAAAAAATAAATTAATAATAAATTATATATATATTTAATTATAATTAACAATAAATTAAAAAAAAACAAAAAAACAAATTATAAAGCATTCCAAGTTAAAGTACAATATTATAATTTATATATAATTTTTATATATAGAATATTAATACCATATTTCCTTTCCTATTTTTATATCATGTAAAAATTAAAACTTAAAAAAATATATAGAGCTTAAATTATTTTTTGATCTTTAAATTTTAAAATATTTTTTATATAGCACTTCTTTAATCATCAATATTTTATAATTAATATTTAATTTGAAAAAGTAAAATATCCGTTTATATATGCATATGAATGATATGTTTTAAAGTACAACTTATTTTTATATGTTTTAGTGATATTTGATTATAATAATAATAATAATAAAAAAGTGATTTATTATAATAAGATTTTTGATTCTCTCATAATATATTCTATTAATTATGTAATATATTAATAATTGATATAAATATTGATATTATTGATATTATTGATATTATTGATCAATATTGTGATTGTTAATTTAAGAATATCATTTGTTATACTGATATTTTGCATAAAATAAAAATTATGTAATATAATTTAATATATATTATGTCTTATATACTTATTTTTAAAAAAAAAAATATGATAAAAAAAAGATTAAATAACATACTATATCATTGATAAATGTAAATGTAAATAAATATAAATTGTTTACTATTTCAAAAATTTAGAAAATATATTTATATCTATGCAAAGGAATTAAAATGCCTTCTACTTTGAAAATACACAGTTTATTCTTACACACATTAAATATAATACTTACAATTATATTTATTATTTTATTGCAAGACTTTCTACAATTGTTTCAACATTATACATTATGAATTAAAATTTTCTTTCATCCAAATTTCAAAAGCATAAGTAAATATTTATAATATACAGGGAGTTTATGATATTAAGTATATATATATAAATCATCATTTTTTTTTAGAATTATTAATAATTTATACACATTGGTTCAAAATAAGATTTTTTTTGTTTCAAAGAATTTCTTCTAAACCCCCTGTTTTCCTTATATCTCATACAAAGATAAGTCCATTCTTGAAAGATTACAACATTTATAAAACAATGGCTAGCATAATTCATAAAGTTTTTAATAGAATGATTTTAGACTAGGCAAATACATATAAATCAGTTTCTCAATTTTTGACACATCTACATTCCAAAAATTTCTTAATGTAGGTTTATATACCCTATTTAGGGATGAATACAGAAGTAGGAAAAATGGGCCGTGCTTTGTGAACATGAATGTTCACCATATACATGCTAAAAATATTTATCCATTAATCAGCACAGGTGAACTATGCAAAATATATTCTTCATTTTCTTTTTACAAAAAGTACTAGTAAATAACACAGAGTACTTACATTTGCATTTGCAAATATAAGAATAATATCTAATATATATTATTAGTAAATCTACTACTGTAAATATTGTTCTTGTATCAAAAAAAGAAATAAATACAAGTAACATATAACATAATAATTATGTTATTATGTTATAATTTTGCACCAATAAACATTGACTTTTTTTTAAATGGAAAAATAATTAAATGTTATAAAAAAATGCATGGAAAAAGTTGTATGTATAATATGGCAGTTTTTGTTTCTATTAAGTATCCAGTCTTAATGAAAATAACATTTTAAAAATATGCAAATTAAATGCTCTTTTATAATTAGAAAATTAAATTTAGTTGTAAAATCATTTTTGTACAAATGAGAATAACTTAACGTAATGTATTTAATATCAAGAAGTAAAAATATTTTAGAATTTGTTCTTGTTTGTCTTATTCTTAAACATATTTAATGTATCTTCTTTGAACATCTTCTGAAAATGTAATATAGCTGCATATATGTTCATCTTCATAAAGAGAACATAAGTGTCATCTTTTTTACTTCTGTTATAAAATTATTTGCTGTGATTATTTTGTGATTAATTTGAAAAAATAATTTGCAACAAAATGCATTATCTTCAACATGCCTAGAATAAAAATAATTTATAGAATAAATAATTTTATAAGTTTATATAATTTATTTTCTTATAATATAAATTTGCTTATTATGTACCTTAACACTATATGCATTATCATAGCCTCCTTTCATTTGCATTTGTGCCTGAATATTTGATAATTGTGCACTGCTCATATCAAGATCTCCACTACTAATATGTCCAGTATGTCTAAAGTTTGTAGGTACTCCTATCATACTACGATCTATCCTTAGTCTCTGATGTGACTTTTGCCTTCCATTACGTGTTCTAGGTCCTTGTTGCATTAAACAACAGGTAAAACATTGTACCCAAAGTTCTCCACTGCCCGCCATTATATACTTTAATTGTTTACTTCAAAATCTAAGATATTTAAAAAAATATAAATTTTATATCATATGAATTTATTAAGTGAGTATTTTAAAAATTATCTCATAAAATTTTTTTATTATTTTAATAATCATAATATATATCTGTAAAAATAGAAATAAAATTACAAAACGAAATTTAGATCAAATAATTATCCAATTAAAAAAAAAATTTTATTTTTCCTTGTTTTTAAACTATAAATATATATTTAAAAAATAGTTTTTATAAATTAAATAATAATATAATAAATAATAAATATATATATTATTATGTGAATGAATGAAATAAATTGATAAAACATTCATATACTTACAAAGTCGTCAAGTAATCGTATTGTCGATCGGTCTAACCTTTGCGATATCCGTTCGAGACTCAAAGACAGAATGAAACAAAATAAACATTCCCTTTTGATCGATGAGTTTACATGTGATTCTAAAGGACATCGAAATTATTTGAACATTTTACTATATAAACTATATAATATTATATATATAGTTTCAATAAAAAATCAAGCTCTATAGAGATTAAACAATTGACTTTATGGGAACAAAAAAAACGAATGAGACATACCGATTCACAAGATGTAGACTTTCGAATTAATTTTCACGATGTAAGTAATAAATCTGCGGCTTTCTTTCTATCCCTAATTAATTCATCAAATAATCTTAAAACGATCACTTTTTACCATGTTTCATTGACAGTCTTTGAAGAAAATTGAACAGTAATTATTTAATCAGTCGTTTTTTTTCATAATTTAAATGACAGTCAAAATAAATTTTAATTCGTAGAATATAAAAGCCTGTCAACGTGATCAACGGTTATCAGTATAGCGAATTATTATATATATATATATATATATATATATATATATATATGTATACGTACTATATTATAAAAACCCGAGAAAATCCGAAGAAAGTCGAAAGTTGTCGAATGTTACCGATCTATAAAATTCTGATCATTGAATATACAAAGAATAGTTTACGCTGAATATATTTAGTGAGACAATTATTATCTTTTTAAAAAAAAAACTGATACAAATATAAAATAATAAATTGTTTATTTTTTTGTAATTATATATTTGTTATATATTTGTTTTGTTGTTAGGATACATGCATGTATGAACAATACTGCATGACAGCATGAATACGCTTTATTAAATAAATTATATACAGATTCTCACATACAGACATTGCCGCATCATCAAAACGCTATACGCACTAAATAAAATATAAATTATTATATGAAAATCTTCGACTACAATACATTGACTTTAGAGGCCTTTACTCTTTGTTTTAACATATGTAGTTCCAAATATTCCCATTCTTTTGCATATTGAGATTTGCAAATGTATATTTTATGTATCACAAGTAAGTAATTTCTTAAAATATCATTTTGCTAATTTTGTTATCAAAAAATGAAATAAAAAAAAATTTTATGTGAAAAATATGAAATTCTAATTATATTATATAATCCTAAATAAGAGAGTATCAATCTTTATGCAAGTGCCTAAAAGATATAAAAAAAATTGGTGACATACAATGTATATATCAAATGTGAAATCTGAAAATGATTTCATGTTTTTTTTTGTACCACTCCAATTCCTTCTTTTATAAGAGTCCTCCATTCAGGACTCTTTTACATATCTGGTTTATAATAATAGATATTAGAATTATCACAGTCTGTATATTTATAGTTTAAACATTAATGTAAGATCCTTCTTAAATTAATTTAACAACGTTATTTTTCTGTGTGATGTTGTTCTGAAAAAAGTCTCAGGAAAGTTAGTTTTATCATTGCACACGAACAGCAGAAAATTATGAAAAAAAAAAATTTTTTTAATTCATATAAAGATACAAAAAAAGATGGAAAAAGAATACTTTAAAGGCATGCATATTGGAACTAATGTTTCTATAACTACTGAATAAACTTGCATATCATATGAAATAATATCAATAACTTAATTATTATTATATCTTGAAAATGAATATGTCTTATTTGTATTTTGTATTTACAGCTTAAGTATTTATACAACGTTATATGATAAAAATCTGAAACTTTCCTTCATGTCTCTTTTTTTTTATCAAATATTTTTAATTTTTTTTTTTTTTATTTGGACGCTCATAATTTTTCTATTTTTTTTTTTTTAAATTCCTCAATTGTTGAAGATTATTCATATATTAATGGTTAATAAAAAAATATGATTTCTAAGGCAGAGTTGAAAGATATCAAATATCAAAAAGATAATAAAAATAAACAATAGATATAATGATTTTTTGAAAATTATATAGATGATAAATTCAAAAAATCAAATGAGTACAATTTTGATTCACTCTGCACAACTGATATTTTAATTAAAAAAAAATTTTTATATCATTCTGTAAAAAAAATCTTCCTATTTTACTCCATATAAATTAATATCTTGCCTCTTTTTTATGTATTTCTTTCTGAGAATTAATCTTATCTTTCTCTTATTATTATATAAATTAAATTTGCAAGAATTAAAGAAAAATTTTTACAAAAGTATTTTTCAAAATCCATAATTCTTTCAATCAATTTCAAACAATTACTATTGTTTGTTCCGTCGTATTTTCTATACGTTATACATTCTAAATGAAACGAGAAAATACCAACTATTCTATCGTGCAAATCCAAGAAAATCTGTGAGTCTATCGTTCCAATCGTGAAGCCAGTGAGTGGGTCCATGATTTGGTTGTCTCTGTTTGCAAGGATTGATTTCTGTCTCCAAGGGCATGTATTCCTCGCCCCTGATACAAAAATAACTTTTTATTGGACTTCTACACATCGGACAACGATCTAGTTTGCCAAAACAGGATGCACAGATGCAGGTATGCCTGCAAGGCAATAGAGCACGTGACAGAGGAAAGTATTGGCAAACAACGCAAAGTTGTTCTCCAGCTGTGTTCCATAGCGATCCCTCGGGATCGCCAGTACCGGAGGCAACCAATGCGCCTCTAGTCGTACTACCATTGTTGTTACAAGGCTCTGCAAGGGCCAGAGCTGAACCTAGACCCGAAGACATATCTCCTTCGTCATAATTCGTTGAATTGCCGGTGGCTAGATATAATTGCTAAAATAAAAATAGGTATGATATTATTTTTACAGATAAAAGTATAGCTGCATTTTCTTTTTTATCAAATTTAAATTAAAATTGGACATGCTTACTTTAAGACAAGATAATTGTCCGTTAGCTTGCTTGAGATATTGCGCCAGAATCGAAGTGGGTAGTGTGCATACGCTATCTTTGATATGGACAACATTTACTAGAGCCACCTTTCAAAAGGAAAAGTAATAAATTAATAAAGTATAATATTTAAACATTTAATAAAAAAAATTAATTCCATTAATCATGAAAAGATTGCAGTTTATAATGAACTTAAAAAATATCCACCGTCTCGTCTGGATGAGGATCTCCTGTATCCCTACGAGTTAGAAAGATTACTAGAGGATAGCAAAGTCTAGGTGGTGTTCCAAGTTCTAATTCTGGTGCCGGAAGAGACAATCTCAATGTTTCTTCTCCATGTGGTTGCCTACTGTATATTTTAATTAAGGAATAACGAATGATATCATCAACGATATTTTAATATTAATTACAATATAAATTTTTAAAATTATAATGATTAACTCAAGAATATATATATTCATATAAGAAAAATGGAAAAAAAAAAAAAAAAAGAAACTGGTTTATATTTAAAAAAAAAGGATACGTTTGTGGTGGTGTGAGATACTGAGCATGGCCTTGAAGAAGAGTACCATTCAAGGACGCGTCTCTAAGGGTACTCCAAGGTTTCCAAAGTGCCAGGTGAAGTTCTCTTATACTAACTCCCCAGAGCGCTTGCAGAGAATACTCAACTTGACTCGATACCTCGCATTCAACTTCTGTAACAAAAAGACCAATAATTTTAATATAATATAATTTATAATATATATAAAGATTGATACAAAAATAATACAATCAAAGACTTAGAAATATTATTCATTGCAATATATTATCACAAGATATTGAAAAAAATATGTGCAATATATTATGGAAACAATTTTTATAAATTCGTTTTTATAAGTCAAACTTCAAATTGTAGTATTTTTTTTATCTCAACAAAGATTTATCTATTTACACTTCGAATTTGTGCTTTTGAAAATAAATAATAAAATAATAAATTAGAGAAATAATATAGATGATTCATTTCTGATTCATCGATGTAGATGATTCATAATATACGTACATACCTATATAAGAAATATTTATTTTATTATAATGCAGAAAGAATATAAAACTAGATAATTCCAATTTTATGTTTACATGATTATTGAGAATGATTATGTAACGAATCTATTTTCGATTCTTTTTATTATCATCTGGTTTTAAAATATATCCAATAGACCAAAAGATAGAGTTTTTAGATCATGCGTGAAGAGGATGTTTCTTCCAATTCTAATTCTTACATTGTCTTTCGATTTTGAAAGAAACAAAAAAACATCTAGAAAATAAGCTTATTTCATGATCATTTATTTGATCTTTCGCGTTTTTGTATAGCAATTGAATTACATTATATTATTTTGAAATAAACTGTAAAAAATTATTCTAAAACAAACTTTAATCGTTAAAAAAAAGTAACTAAATCTAGATCAAGGAGTATACAAATTAATGATGCATTTATTTGGAGTACTAAAAGGCTAATTATTAAATATAATGTTGAAAAATTGAAATTTACCAAGTAATAATGCAACTATTTCGCAAACGAATCATCAGAATCAGGTTTCGAGAACATTATCTTTTTGAAGTTGAAAACTAAGACCAAATTATAATTCTAAACTTCTGATCGTTAAAATATTATAAATCTTTCATTAATCTTATCTCACTTATTCGTATCTAATAAAACGACAAATAGATTAGATCGGTTTACAGAACAAGTTAACGAATCGTTGTGGTTGGTAAGAGGTAAAAAAAAATTATATAGACGGCGTCTCGTGACGGAAAGCGACACAGGAAACGGAGAATCGTGACCCGAATCTCGTGATCTCGGATCTCACGTCACAGTTAAAGTAATTCGAGGTTCGTGTGGACAATCGTGGCCAAAGATTCTCTACAATTTGTGGAGAGGCCATTGTCGAGGAGATTGCTTCGAGATCACGCGAGATTGGTGTGAACGAAAGTGAAAGCTACCAAGATGGATCGTCCGAACGCGGTAATTTCCAATACAGACAAAACTATCAAAACTATCAGCCATGGAACTATCAACTATATTCCATGGAACCACGAAATCTGATTGTTTTCGCATAAAGATATCGATTTCGAATCTTTCGAATCCTTCGTTTTAACGCTTCTTCTATCAATCTTTTTAATCGAATCAAATACGAAGAATTCATTTCTAAATGAATAAAGTATTTTCTAACCTCTTTTGGATCACATTCCATCGTCTTAGAAATTTTTATGACTTCTAGTATTATGTTGTATCATATTTTATATTTATATCTATAATTAATTTCTGAAAAAATTTTGGAATTTCTTAATCTTTAATTTAAATTCGTAGAAGCAAGTTCTTAATAGGTAATAAAGCACACGCTCTTTTGATTACTTAATAACAGAAAACTACACAATTGTATAGCAAATATCGATGCTGCTACATACGGAAACGCGATGCATTTCGTGGCACGAACCAAAAAAAAATGTTGTACAAATATTAACGTAATTATTAATAAAGAATTCGAAACTGATCTGATATATTCATATTTGTATAAATAACAAAACGCATTGTGAAACCCGATCACGAGAAAAATAAATATATCAAAGAACGTGGAGAGTCGTGACTATAATAACATTTTTTAATCTAGAAAGATATATATTTTTCACGATCAATCTTTACAATTTTTTATAAAAATATATATATATATATATAAAACAAAAATAAACTACAATAGTCTCAACAATTCTAATGCAATGTTCTAGCTATGTAAAAATAATTCGACTTTTATTTTCAGCCTATATGGTGAACTCAGAATTTCACAATTTCAAGTTAAAGCATGGCTGGTCAAGCACATCTGAAGTGGTTGGCAAAGACTTAACACGTACGCTGTCACAATGAGCGAGGACTATGTAGGTCAAGCTTCGCGAGTGATATCCTAGAAGTTCTGGATGAAACAGGGATTTGTGAACTATGGACTTTGCAAGGTGAACTGGTACATCTAGAATCATTTGAGACTCCAGAATGTTCTAGATATTCGAGGCCAATACGAATACCTAATTAAAATTTAATACCTGACTAAATTTTTAAATTTAACAGGAATTTAACAAGAACGTTCATTAATCGTTAATTATGCTCCTTCAAGATCAAATTTAATTCGAAATCTAATTCGAAATCTTCGTCGAAAATTTGATTCTCTGATTATTTCGTAAATTATTCGATCGATCGAGAGAGAGAGAGAAACGAACTTTTTTTTTCTCCAAAAGTTTTATTTTTATTTGTATTTAAAAAACTCGAAATAATATATCATAATTTTCTATATTGATTGAAAAATCAACGATCGGCTCGAATTATCAACGATTTAACTTTATTGTTAATTATTAAAATTCGCGAACCTTTTCGATTGGAGAACGAAGTCAATCGATCGATACAATATATCGAATGAACCGTACGTCTCGAATGGGTCGGTGAAAGGCCAGTTAACCGACCAGATAGACTGCAATCGCATGAGCATGTTGCACTATGTTCGCCCAAGGAGCAATAAAATGAACATGTATGATCTCTTGCATTTATCGGATATTAATGAGTTGACAATATGCTATTTTAACCGGTTGAAAAATGATTTTTTTTGACATCGTACAATAAAACATTCCAATTTCAAGTTATCAAATATTTGATTTACAAGATTAAAATTCTAAATTCCAGGAAACAATTCGGCTTCGTTCCGCATAATTATAACTTTTTCGTAGTTACTTTCTATATTTTCTATTCCATAATCTATTCTAATATTTTTTCCTATTAATTAAATATAGAGAGAGATTCGAGTACCGTAAGTTTCTAGGATATAAAAAAAATATTAACAAATCGAATCTAATTTAATCCTTTATTTTTATCGAAATTTTCAGTTTTTTTTTTTTTTTTTTTTTCCACTTCGATAAATACGATCGACGATAATACGATAATTCCTAGTTTGAAAAGTTTCACTGAAATTGTTAAATTTCACGCAATCAATCGTTTTATAAAATGTAACAAAAGTAAAGAAAAAAAAAGAAAAAAAAAAAACAAAAAAAAAACGAAGAAAAATAATGTTCATGAATCGAGGAACGGTAATATGGAACTATTCGATTATCAAACATTGCATAATCAAGCAGATTCGTTCGGTTGGTTGCATTAGCTGTTTGTGGAAATCGGATCATTTCGCGTGCATATATCCGTCTCCTTCGTTTACGAAACAAACACTGCATACAGTTCTAGCCGAGTGCAAACACGATTACCGTAATACACACGTAACACACAGGAAAATTGTGAAATTATTTCTCTTTCTCACTTCACGAGTAGCGAACGATAAAAATAGAGTCGAGGGTACCGAATCGATTATCAAAATTAAATTTCCGTCAACTTGATAATTTATAATTAATCTCATTTATCACTCTATTCCAATTAATTCTCATTCGTAGTTTTTCAATTTTTTTTTCTTTCTTTTTTTTATTTTTCTTACTCGCAAGCGCATGTTCTTCGAATCGATATGGATCTGAAACTGAAATAGTGATTCACGAGGCTTTCCTCAATGGATCGATTGTAAAACCGAATCGATACGTGAGAGAACGTTCGTTCTTCTCGACACTTCGAGGAACATAATCCCGCGTAAATTTCCTTAAAAATTGTTCCGATAAAGACTTTTATTGCGCCACAGGTGGTTTCTTACCGTAACGATCTCGTGTCCTCTTCAATTCTCTTTGCTAACATCATCGACAGTATCTTTGCCTCTTTGTTCGTTCTCGCCGATGAGTTATTATGTACCTTGAGCAGTCTCTCGAGGTACAATCATGATTCACTTTCTTAGTTAGCTTAACTTTCTTAACCAAGTGTTCCAGGAACGAACGCAATAAAAATATTTACTCTTTTTAAAATTGCTACCAAACTGAATGCGTTCCAATAATTTTTTAATTTATTCTTTTAAACTTCTTCTTTTCAAGATTGACCAATTTTCTACACGAATGTTATAATTCCATTTCCATTTCTTATAATACCTCGAAAACATCACGCTTGATCATACACCAGCTTTACATTGTACGAAGTAAATTACATTTCTCGCCTTGTTTATCCATTACTCATTCTCTCTATCTTTCATCCTTCGTTCTTGTTTTAATATAAAGAAAAGTCGAAATCAAGTTTCGCGCAAAGAAAAAATCAAATATCAGAAAAATTGCAAAAGATAAGATCTCTGCAATATGCACGAATAAAAAATGCAAATATCATGCAAATGTTACGATAAAAGGTATCCTTAGAATCTGAAAGGCACGAACATCCTATACCTGATCATTTCAAGTGACCTTGATTGTTCTACGGATTGTTACCTACAATCACGTAGGCAAGACAGGATCTTTCTTTTTGTTCCATTTGTTGCACAAAATATGTGGTAAACGCACATAATATTTTACGACCGATGAAATATTCTTTCTTTCTATTTTGTTCCAATGTTCGCGACAGGGAGGAACGAAACTGATTCCAACCGACGATTACTCGTTCATACGTGTAACAGTTCCTAGCCTTGAGCCTCGATGTCGAAATATTCTCGTGGAGAAGCCGGCTTGATGTACTTACTTACTACATGTAATCGTTCGTTTCAATCACGTGTCCAGCCGCACGAACTGGAAGCGATTACTTCATGAGAATGATAAATCAACTACAATTTGTCATCGAGGAACAATAACAATAGTACGTTTTTCCTCTTTCCTTCGTTTTACCTATTTATTTATTTATTTTTCAATCATAACTTTAACTTTTGAAATTGAATTGCATTTTGACGAATTTCCCTTGGATTTGGATGACTTTTTGCAATGGCGAAGTTCTTTGCCATTTTAATATCAGTTTATTAAGACGATAATTCAGCGAATCTAGAATTTATTGTAAATAAAATAGAATCGAATTGAAATTCATTTTATTATTTATTAATAATCGCCAAATATTTCCACGTGTTATTCGCTGTTTTTTTTTTATTATATCATTAATATTCTACAAAAACTTTCTGTTGCAACGAAAATCAAAAAGTCCATCCAAACGGACGGAAAATTGTTGAATGAGAAAGAATTATTACGAAAGATCATGTGATCTTTATTTAATTTTTCTTTTTTTTTTTTTTTTGCAAGGCGATGCAAGATTTTTATAATTATTTATAGATTCCTATAATTTTAACGATTAATGTTCAATATTGAAGAACAAGTAATTCATTATGTATTTACCAATCTACTTGTTCATGCTGGATTAATAGAATCGAGTTTCGATCGAAAAGATTTTATTACAAGAATGATATTTGTACTTGAATTAACACTTTCGAGCCGATATGATTCGAAAAAAAAAAAAAAAGAAGAAGAAGAAGAAGAAAAGAAGAAAAAAATCCTCGAAAGATTTCAAGTATTTACTTACATAGTCGAAATGCTGTAAAGCTCGATGGAAACTAAAATTACTCGGCCAAACGATTTTCTATTCGTTCAAAATACCAGATCAAATATATTCTACGCTTCTTCAAATATGTACCGCGGTTGAATAACGAAACTTCAAGCAAATTAATCCTTCGAGTCATAAAACTAAGGCTAATATTATGAAAATTTATGACTCTCGAAACTCATTCGAATGAAAGGGACAAAAGGGAGACAAGCCGATTGTAAACGAGGGGGTCATAAAACGTGAAAGCTTTTACTCTCATTGTTGTTGGCCGTTTAAGTTCTTCCAGAAGTTTGCACGACGACACACGCGAAAACGAACCGTAGCTACTAATTGTTTCAACCACTCGGCTTCTCATTTACAATCGTACGTCGCGTTTCTCATTTTCGAAACTTGTTATTCCTCCGTGCAATTTACAGCTCGCATTTATAATAACAAGATTAACAACTTGGGTTTTTTTGTCCGATTTCCATTCATTCGCCGATCCTCGTTGATTTTCAAGAAACGTGACGCGAATCATCACAATGTTGACACGTTTACACTGCGATTGGATCTTTTTTATTATCGCTGGTATGGTAAATAATATTTACCGTGCATATAATCTATCTATAATATATAAAATGTTAACATGCATTTATTACATTTATTACATGTATTATTTATCGCGACGTGTCCCTTATTTCTTTTTTTTTTTTTTTTCACGATTTTACGATTTTTATTTCCAATCCAGATTTAAGCGGATAAAAATCGCGTGATATATTAGAACTTGTAAAACGAGATACTCGATCTTTGATTTCTTTCAAAACCGATCTTTTTTTTTTTTTTTTAGATAAATATAGATAAACATAAAAGACACGGTGTAAATGCTTAATATGCAAACGTGTAAAAAACAATTTTTTTTCATAATTCTTTCAATCGCGTAAATTAATTACACGAGATATCTATGATCGAATGAAAAGAAGAAAATCCCATTCCCAATTTATCACACCTTTTGTCCGCCATTTTTTCCGCCAAACAAAAACAAATGTCTAGATGATAATATTCGCGGAATATTAAAATTTTCATTTGTTGTTTGACACACTCAAACTCGATTCAATGTAGATACAATCAGGTTAAATATTTGCACGGAATAAACGTGAAAAAAAAACGAAGGAACGAGTTGCAAAAATAGTTAGTGTACGCTTCTTATTTTACAAAGAAGAAACTCTTGCATAGAGAAGCAACGGGACATGTAGGTGTAAAAAAATGCCTTGAGCAAGTTTGCATAAATTTCTCTCGTTCGCGCCATTCTGTTTGCCATTCCTTCTTTTTCTTTTTTTTATTTTTATTATTATTATTATTTTTTTTTTTCAACAACAATCTCTTCGACCTGTTTCATCGAATCTATTTCGCCATTTTATTTTTGCGTCGATTTTAATGATTCGACTCTTCTCGAAGGAGCAAATTATCTCGAGTAAATTAATCAATACAATAGTGAAGAAAATTACGATTTTGAGACGGGTATAAATTGTCAATTGTCAATAATTTCCTGGAAGGACGAATTCAAACAAGTAAGTAATTATGAGAAAGGACCGATCATTTTAAACGATTCATCGTAATGAACGTTCCTAGATTTCCAAAGGTATACCCCTTTGATATCCTTCATTTTCTCAAAACTGTTTCTCGCTTACTTTTCGATTTCCAACGTCAACTTGAAAATAGGAGACGGATTAAACTTGCACGTGTACACAGGAATATTTACATAGCATAACTCGATATCTTAAAATAGACGGTGTTGCTTCGATCACCGACATCGAAATCGATTCCTCGTGTGATTGAACGTGTCGAATGGAGAATCTTGAATCGACGCGATTGTAATTTAAAATTTCAAGGGCATCTTGCATAGTTTATCCTTCTACGATGAGCGATGAAAAATCTATTCAACGATCGATGAAAAGAAGAGAGAAAAAAAAAAAATAGGCAAATCAATCCCAAAGTGTAAATACGAAGAGCTCGAGATATTCGAGAAGTATTTGACACCGAGTGCATTCGCGAAGAAAACTTAAGAAAACGTTCAATCTATTCGACGAAACGATCGAAAGACAAACGGGCGGAAAGAGGCAAGCAGAGAGAGAGAGAGGGGAGAGGGAGGGAGAAAGAAAAAAAACGAATTTATTTCGAACCGGTTAAAACGACCGAGAATAGTCCAATTTCTTTTCTACAACAATGCGGCCGGCTATTATACATTATGGGAACAAGAATGAAAGTAGGAGGTCCGAGCGCTCGTTCGCGAGGGTAATTGTAGTCGCCGTATTCATTTCTGTGCAATTGACCGGGAACAGTGATGATAAAAAGGCTAAAAAAGGAGAGAGAGAAAAAAAAAAGAAAGATATCACAATGCATTCTCTCTCTCTCTCTCTCTCATTCTACTCGTACATATCACGGCGTTTTACGTAATACAAAAGCAATGATTCGACAGGATGTTGCATTATAAGCGACGCCACGCTACAATAGTCGTACGAATAGTAGTAGAAAAATTTTCTGAAAGCGAGATATCCTGTTTACGCGAGGATCGTGTGTTGCTCATGTGGGTGGGAATTGAGAAGGGAAAATGAGACGGTAAAAGGAAGTGGAAAATTGAGGGAAGGATGAACATTGTTAAGGGCTTGTTAAGTTGTAATTATTATCGACTTGCATGACGATTAGAAGAAGTATTATTATATTTGCGTGATTAATCTGTTCTTAGTTTCTTTTGTGAAATTTTATATGTATCATGTTTGTTTTTGTGTTAAGCAAATTGTTAAGACGCGATTAAAGTCGACGCGAAGTTTCACTTTCCGATGATTCAATTATTATTATTATTATTATTATTATATACGAAGATATTTTGTCTTTGATTTATAATAATGGATTATTCTGATGCATCTATTAGTCGTAACACGTAACGTAACACATTTTTCAATAATGATGATCACGGAAATTTTATTTATTGTTTTCCTACTTTGATAAGATGAAGAAGGAAAAAGAGAGAGAGAGAGAGAGAAGCAAAAAATGTTCAGAACGAAAACAATAGAGGAAGATGGCACGAAAGAAGAGGAAAACAAGAATACTTTTACGCGATGGGTAGAAATGTTAATTATAATCGTATACGGCATAGTTTTCCAATAACGATATCGTATTTGAATACATGATATCGTAATAAAATCGTGAGTGTCACGTTCGCATGATATTAGAACTGGTTCTTAAGAATATATGCATACATATATACAAAGATGAATAACAAATGAAGGAAAGATAGATCGTGTATTGAATTAATCAAGGAACACCTTGATAATCCTAAGATAAATTGTTGAGTTCGATAACTTTTATCGTTCGATTCGTATTCACCTCGCACGTTTCTAAACCAGGAGCAAACAAATAATAATAATAATAACAATAATAATAATAATAATAATAATAATAATAATGAAAAAAAGAAAAAGAATAACTTTAATATTATTTTATCGATGTCGATGATTCATGAAAATGTCCTCCAAACTTATTCTTTCTAAACTTATCAAACAATATGGGGACAAGGTTGTTTGACTCATATTACGATTCAAGAACAAGAACAAGGTTTACAAGTCTATTCATAGACAAATTTTTATATTTTACGTGTTTTATGTGTTGTTTTTATCATTATCATAGAAATACGCACTAATCACGATAATCTTCGTATACTATATTCTACAAAGAAATTCGTTTAAATTCTGAAAATTTCGATTTCAACGATGAAAACGTCTGTACATAAATCGAATACGAAGATTTTTAAGCGACCGATTGCTTGTATTACCTCATCTGAAATATTCAAGGATACAAAAAAAAAAAAAAAAAATAAAAAAAGACGAGAAAAAAAAGAAGAAAAAAGAGAAACTCGCACACAAGGTATATGAAAATATGTTTCCGACTAGCTGCATATTACCTCATCCGTGATATTCAAGGGCGTAAAAAAAAAAAAAAGAATGGGGGGAGGGAGAGGAGGAGAAAAAAGAAGAAGAAGAATGAAAAACAAAAGAATTTAAAATACAATTCAACAAAGGATTGTAATTTAGCAAGCGAGCAACAAGTGATTCGTCTCGCGGCATTAATTATCGTGGATGGAACGTTTTTTTCGATGGAGTTCGTTTCGAAAACGATAATACTACCATTTAACAAGCGACTAAAAAGAAGAGCTAGAGGATTTCGTCCCGTGCCGACAGTCAACTATATAAAAGTATTTCTCTCGTCGAAGGAATCTCGCAATCGACTCACGACGGTTACGTCACCGGTCGGCTAACCTTTCGTAACCTGGACCACAAGCTCTTCTCTCTCTCGATCCAATCGTGAGTTACAATGTTGCACAACGAGGCCAGGAATGCTCTCCGGTGTTCACCTATAATTCACCTACACTCAGGCAGATGTAATATTTGCACGGTAAAATGCTACCAGGCTACGTGAATGAGCTTTCGATTTGTTCACTTTCGCCTCGCCTTCGTCTATTATATCTCGTAACGCGCTTGTTAAGTAAGTTTTCGAACGAGTCGGTGAACTTGACACGCATAACGTCGATCAATGATCGGTCGATCCGTGAGAAAAGATCCTTGTAGAATTTTTGTAGTACCAAGGGCATCGTTTCTCTCTAACAACGATTTATTAACAATCGATTGACTCCATTGATGGAAAATTTAAACTTCTGTTTTTTTTTTTTTTTTTTTTAAGCGAAACACATTTTATTTACATTTGTACGATCCTTGTAGAGTTCCATTTTCCGAAGGGAAAAAAAAGGAAAAGATGAACCGATAGATATTCTGCTCCCAACTTTGTTACGGTATTAAGAATTCTTTGCTGAATTTAAATTTTATTAACGATTTTTTTTTTATAATATTTATACGATAAATATTATATTTAATTATGCGATAACCATGGATTCATACATTCAATAACATTTTCATTCACAATTTTCATTCGAATTTTATTATTCGAATAGATAAGAGTATCGAGAAACATCATTTGCCACGCATCGTTCAAACTCTTCTATTAATCTTTTGAAACTTTCATTCTATCTTTTAACGATCACGTCATTAACTATTACAACATCTCGATTAATAACCTATTTTATCGTACCACGTTACCGCGAAAGGAATCCTATTTAAATACCAATTACCAAAGATGAGAGATGCCTGTATCATAATAATCGATGGTTTATTAACGATGCCTGGATCGATTGTTTCGTCTATTGTCACGTAACTTACGTAACCGTGTTCGTTTATTCGAACATATGAATGCCGTCCTCGATGAACGAGACCGAACCTTCGCGATCGACCCTCACACTTTTATATGGTCGTACTTCGTAGCTACGGGCCTGGAATTCAAAAATACTCTGCCCTTGTAACCTCCACCTCCGGAAAAATCCATCGTTTCCACCACGGTTTGTTCTCACGGTTCCTCGCCATTGCGTATTAACAAAACGGAATATCTCTCGTATATCTCTCTTTTTCTCTGTGCATCAACAAATCGCACGATGGAATAATTTGTAAATATCGATAATTCGCATTTCAAAGATCATGTCCTTTGTAATTTCTCAAATTTACGAAATTATCTCTTTCGATCTACGATCCGTCGTCCATTATTTTCTCAATCTATCGATAGACGAGCATAAAAATTTCATTCCGATTAAATTAACAATTGATTTTCAAAGCTGAGCTTTCAATAACTTCTCGATCTAAACTCTATTTGTCGGGATGTTACGAGTGAAAAAAAAAAAAAAAAATTTCATCGGAAATTACGATTACGATACGATCAATTGTACCGGTCATAATGATTAATCGATTTTTCATTAAGAACGAAACACGTGCTCGTCGTGGCCTAGTCCGTGGCACCGTTCGAATAAAATCCAAGGCACACCAACAAGGTTAACAGAGGCAAGCCCTAACAAACACGCTCCGCTAATCCCATGAATACACGTGGTTTAATGAATTTATCGAAGGTCGTCGAGTGTCGATCGTCATCGCATAAATCAACCGTGGCATAATAAAACGTAATCACGGAGGGAGAAGATAGTTTTTTAGTACCCGGCACAATGTGAGTACTTACGTATATTTCGCTCGGTGTATTCTTTTCTGGGCGAGTATCGATCCAAATGTAAATGTAAATTACCAGTGGAAGAGATGTTTCGTAATGAGAATATTAAAAAAATATTACTAGTTTTTATGAAATGGAATTAATATGCGGAGTATTACTTGTTGGGCCCAATTCTTTCATTTTTTTCAAAAAATTCGATTTGACGTTCATTCAGTAAATTATTTATATCTCGAATTAAATTTGTCAGCTTTATAAAATTTGAAAAACAAATTAGCCGTATGATAAATCACGATTACTCGAAGAAATGTTTTATGTTTCTGATGTCTCTGCAACGTAGTACGTTCTAAAGCATCGTAATTATTTAACGTTTAATTATATTATTTAACAGCAAAACGTTAGTTTTGGATAATAAGCGCGATGATTTTTAATTAGAAAGAAAGAAAAAATACGTAAATAAATAAAAACATCACGTGAGAAAGATTGGAATCCGATATTCGGTTAATATTCTCCGGTTAAATGATTCACAATGACCTGGCCAAGCGGTCAAGGTAAGGTTTCGTAACTTTGGGTGCCTTCACACCTGCATGCCAATTACGACAATCGACTACGAAGTGGAAGATCATCGTTCTTTTTCTTCTTCTTCCACTTGTTCCACGCGTGTCTGTAACCCACTTTCGACCAGATCGAATCGTACACCAAGAGTTGTCCTACTATTCTTTTCAAGTTAATAAACCCGGCGACAAAACTTGCGAAATAAATAACCGATGTTGTGTGTGTGCGTATTCTTGGAACAGGAGAGAAATTTGAAAAACGTTTCTTCTAAAGGATAGGCGATAACCGGGTTCGTAAACCAACAAATACAACTTCTAGAGAGACGTAACGGAGAGTCGAAACGTAAAGGGATGTAGCGAATCCCACGGGGATTCTTCGAACGACGCGTGAATTTTGATCGATGATCGTTCAAACGCCAACGAATACTAATCCCGTAAAATTAGACGAAACAAAGGCGAGGCACGTCTATGCGTTTATACCGTCAATTGTACGAGATACGATCTCCGATACGTTTGTCGAAGGAACGAGTTTTTCCCCCCACCCTCTCTTTCTTCCATCGGTGTTTTTTTAATTAGAATGTTAATAAACGAATGATGAATCATGGAACGTATTCTTAAAGAGATATACAAACGATTCGAATTTCAATTGATCGAACGTTTTCAATTCCTTTGTAGATATATTCGATTGTTTGAATATTCAATTACCTATTCGTGTATTCCCTCGTATTTGCATACATGAGATGGGATTTTATCGAATTATTGCGTATCTATTTACGTGTTTTTATTATTGCGTGTCCTGCGTTAGAATAGTATATCGATTTTCAATTTTTTATTTGTGTTTATGCGAAAAAAAAAAAAAAAAAAGAAAACTTTGAACGACGATTTTCTCCAAAACTTTGGAGAATTTTATTGGAAGAAGTGGATAGAAAGAAAAATTGAAAGAAAAAAAAAAGAAGGGAAATAAGGGGAATACATTTGGGGAAAAACTCACCGGTGTAAGTGCTCTTGAAACTTTCGTGAAGCTTGAAGGTGAAGGGAATGTGGACCTTCATCATTTCCATTTGAGGTATACGCGGCGAATGTGTCATAACAGTTCCACTCCCTCCGAACATCAATTCGTCGCCGTGAATGCGAAGCACGATCATATTTCTGCACAAAAAAATTAGATTTCTCGTTTAATCGTCTTTAAATTATTTTAAAAGTTTTTAATTATTATTTAATAGATATGCCTTACTTCGTCGATATTGAAAATCAATTTTCAAATTTTTTTTTATCCTCTGAAAAATTGCGAAATTTAAAAAATTTTAAATTCTTTAATTTCTCAATGTTCCCAAATTTTTCAAAATTCCCTATCTCTCAAACTGGAAAGTAATTTCAAAAATGTATATCAACGTTAATCTCTAACTTTTAGAAATTATAGTTCTAATTAATATTCTTCTCTCTTCTTCTTTGTTCTAATTGCTAATTGACGGATGACACATTAATTTGGCGCGAATAAAGGAAATAATTAACGAGACGACAACCTATGTACGAATTAATAATGTTAAGTAATTATTAACATTAATTATTCTAATGATATTCCGTGTTTCCACGTAATTCATTCATAATTCACTATTTAAAGTTCGATCTATTCCGTAGAATTAACGAATTAATACTCAATTCACTCCCGGCACACAAGATCCTGTCCATATGTAAAATGAGAGTGTCCTACGTGTAGGCATGCAAAACCCTGAACGCGAGACGATTCGATGATCCGAGAAATAACAGTATACTATTTCTTTTTTCACCAGCACGTACGAGCTAACGGTTTTGAAAATTATGTATCGATCAATTCCTGATAAGTTTCTCATCTTTCCTTTGCTTTTTTCCTCGAAACGATACAACAGATCGAACGCGATAAAATTTACGATAAAATAATTTTTGAAAGAAAAATTCTTCCGTTCTAACGTCGAATTTTTTTTTTTTTTTTTTTTTTTAAAGAGAAGAAATTCATCTTCTCGTTTCGAAAATTATAAAACTAATGATGATTCTTTGATTGACAAATAATCGTTGTACTAATCATCATCTAATTTTTTTATCTAATTTTTTTCCTTTATTAATGACACATCATGTTACAAAGTATTAAATTTGATAAAAAAGAATTTAACATAACGTTTTATTTTTTCCGATTTCGTCCGAATAGAAAACATCAAATATCTGGAATGAAAAATTACGATCGATATTTAAAATAATCGAATTGACTACGTTATTCATGATTTGGAATGAATTAGTGTGCGAATGATCATATATGCCAATAACCTCGTGGCCATGAGAACGTATATAAGCACGGTATACGCAATATCAACGTTGCTATAAATTATTCCTTGGCGTAGAGAGAGAGAGAGAAAAAAAAAAATATCGAAAGGACGAGATATTCTCTATTAAAGTAATTCTAAATATTTTTCAAAACGAAAAATTGATTTTGAAAAATTGATCAATTTGGAGATACGATATCAGATGATGTAGATATTCGTTTCAAAGGACGTTTAAAATTCAAGTACAGTTTTCAAGTTATTTTAGGCGGAGCAAAGAGGTAAACCGTACAGCTTTGAAATTTCAGAACGCGGCTTTCTCTTTTCAAATAAGTGAATCGCACGTTTCATGTAAGTGTGTTAACGGTTTATTGACATAAGGCTTCTGGATTTGGGCCCGCCATTAATTCAACTAGATATCTCAGAACTGTTCCAACTGAAATTTGAGAAAGATCAACTTTTGGTTTGATTTCCATTTCGATTTTATTCAAATTTATTTAATTTTATATTTCAATTTCATTACACAATAACCTCTTGATCTTATGTATAATTTATGAAGCATTTATGTAAATTATTCATGAATTAAAACTAAAATTAGCGTTCAAACTAAATTTAATTACTGAATGCAATTCAACGAATCTATTTTTATCAAATACTAATTGTAATTCCTATCTTGATAAATCACGAGTCAAGAGATTCATAACAATTAGTAAATTGATCAAAGTAATATTAACAAAGTCAAAATTATCTAATAAACTTTACACTATTGCGATAAACGAAGAATAATTAAATCGTTAAATAGAATCCTACGTTTTCTTGTGATAAAGATTTATTATCGGTACACTCGAGACTATACTAACGATAAAAATTTGAGAAAATAACATTATTTATATTCTTTGAATCAGCTAATGTATTATCGTTATTCAAACATACTATAAAGATTCACAATTTTCCGGTAATTTTTTAGTTGGTCTATTATTTCCAACAACGTATAAATAATACATTGAACAAGCAACAACGAATACCGCAAGATAATAACGGTTTGATCAAGCGTCTCCGGCGAGTTGCATAATTTCTACGAAAGTATACAGAAATCATTTTCAGAAAAAAAAAGTCAAATGACCGACGAAACTAGCAAATCATCGATGTTGCAATGTAATAACGCATAGATTCGAGTACACGAATTAGAATATATTACACAATATTCAATGTACAAAAATCTTTTCCGTCCTTTTTAATCATAGATGAAATAAGGGTAACTTAATTAATTTTATATTATCATTCAATTGATTCATTTGATTGTTTTGAACTTTGACACGAAAATAAATGAGAAATTAACTTGCAATATATAACAATTTTTAACAAAAAATATTTTCTTTCTTCATAGAAAAAGTATGTAAATTATGCATCTGATCTGATTATAATTTCAAAATAAATTGTTAATTCTAGTTTCAAAGTATATAAATTGTTAATTATTAATGTTTTCCATCTTTTTCATATTTTTTTAATATATTTTATATTTTTAAAAAATAAAAAATTATTCTTGAAATAAGTATATATAATCTCATGGTTAACAATGATACTTTTTACCTAGACAGAATATTTTAAATCAATTATATTAAAGATGAAAAAAATTTGGAATTATATATTTTTAAATCTCGTAACAAAAATTAATTTTCGAAACAAAACTTTTATTTTTGCGTTCTTCGAAAAAAACATAAGAATGTATTTTTGACAAGCAAAAATTTGTAATCAAATTAAACTTTTCGTCTGTTATTAATTTTGAAAATTTTAAAATCGTTCTTATATTTTCTTCTTCTTTTTTTTTTTTCCTGAAAATATTTAATTCAATTTATATTTTGGATTAGATTAAGCCATTTCATATAACTTTTTATTAAGCTACTCATAAGAATGAAAATTTTTCATGATTTTCTGTGTTTAAACAGCTGTTCTTAACTACTATGTCCTCTATCCTATGGCACACTTTTACTGCTAAACTGAAAGTGCTAATTTATCAACCATTTTTATGATGCTTTAACAATAAAATTTATCCCATTGATTTTACCTTATAATATGAGAAATGAAATTTTAACCTTAACATCTTGAATCAAATAAAAAAAAAGAACAGAATTTAATTTCATTATTTAAATTATTTTTTAATCAAAAATAATATAAATAAATATAAAAATTTTAATACAACAAATAAATCATAAAAAATATATATAATTTTTTATTAAATTATTATATAAAATTATTAAATATATCATACAATTCTACTAATAAATAAATAATTTTTGTTGTTGTAAATATTCTGTAATGAAATATCGCTGACTACTTCAAATTTTTTTTCTTTAAATTTTGAAAATTAATCAACATAGTGATTTTTTAAATAAATGATTTCCGAGAAATGCTAAATATTAAAATAAATATAGGAAAAAATATAGAAAAATAATTTTTAACGGTAATTATTAAGTTAGTAGTAGTATTCATATTGATAAGAATTTGATTTATAATATCTGAGATGTTATATATTGGTAAAATGATATCAAGTATTTATCAATTTGATAGTAATACTTATAATCACGTTATTCATTGTAAACAGTTTATTATTATTTATATTAATATTCTTTAATCGATATCTATTAGGAAAATAAGAAACTTTTAAATAGATTGATACATTTGAGATATATTAATAAATGCAAAAATAAAGGAATTAATTTTAAGAGAACGAATAAATATTTACCAATTATAAAAGAAATAAACATTATATATATATATTTTTTTATTTTTATAATTATACATATGTGTACGTATATATTCGAATATCTTACTTATTTTGCTATATACATTCGAACATTTATAATCTTATTCTATATAAAATTCTGTTTTTCTTCGTAAAGATAATAAAATGAAAAAGAAAACGCAAATTAATGGATTCATATCAATTCTTACAAACACGTTTCTAAATAAAAATGCATGCAACGACAAATATTATATAGCAGGCTTAAATGATACATACAGTTTAAAAAAAAAACAACGCACAATATACAACGATGTAAATACCTGATGATAAACAAGAAGACTCCGCAAAAGCATACCGAGACTGCAAGCACGAAGAAAATGTTCGACAGTTCCGCCACAGATACTAACATCGCCGTCATCGTATTATTGCCGTGTTGTTTTTCTCTACAGCACGCACACGCACGACACACCTTCCAAATTAACCTCACTTCGAATGATGCGCTGTCAAAGTCGTCACTGACGACGACGATAAATTCGGCGTTAAACACTGCACAGAGCGTTCCGTCCTGTGACGTATGATCAGTAATATAGAAAAAAAGATAGAACGTGCTGTCAGAGCCGCATCGCGTGCGCGTACACCGACGACACGAATTTTCGTTGCGTAAATACGCCAGCCTAACCTCATCGACTGACACAGAACTGGTATTTCGCGTTTTCGTACACAGATACACGAATTATCGCGTACGTCCGATGTTCGTATCGATTCGAGCCAATGATCGACGATCTCACGTCAACAGGATAATTTTGTTAATTAAACGTCATAAATGTTTGTATTGAAACGACATGCATTTGCAATCCTACGCGATTGTCTACCATAGCGCAGAATCGTATGGACGAAGTAATACCGTATTCAAAGAGTTTTAAAGATCGACAAGATAATAGGCACACGTAGGATAAAATACGCAACACATATTGATAACACGATCGATCAATCACCGGCTCTACGAAGGAACTTTCGTTAAATTTCGTAAGAATAATCGCATGTACGGAAGAAGAAGAACGACATAAACACAACCATCACGTCTTAGCTGTTGCCCGAGACTGAACGTAGACGCGACGGTGGGGACGACTTATACGCTTCTATACTTCACGACTTTTTTGCTGTTATGTTTCTGCGCGCGCTTCAGAACATTGACCAATACTAGCGTCGATTCGAGACAGTAATTCCCGATATGCGAATTGAATTTTTAAATTCAAATAAAATACCAATCACGTTTTACAAATAATTTAATCTTTATAATGCGTTTTTAATGAATGAGTCGATTTGTTCTAGGGATATTATAGTAATAAAATAAATAATGCTTTTAATAATAAGATAAATCATTTTATTTCTATGATATATATTATAGATTGCATAGACATTACTATATGCTTCTAATTAATAATTAGAAGCATATTATTAAATTTGATGATGAAAATTTATGTATAGTTTGTTTTGAAAATAAAAGTTTTATCAAATAATCATATTGTAATTGATATCATTATAATTCGATATTCAACTTTGTATATAGTCCTAAAATAAAGGTACTAAAATTCTAAATAAAAAAACTAAATTTTAACAAAATAAAAAAACTATCAATTAATTTTTAATTTTAATTTAATATTGTCAATTATTATAAATTTATTATTAAATTTTGTTTAATATTTCGTATTTTGTTAAATAAATTTTAATTTTTTAATTTCTAAAGAAGAAATTATCAATAATTCAATCTCTTTCCATATCGACATCTTATAACATTGAACTTAAATTATATTTTTTTAAAACTTTTAATTTTTTTAATACACAATTTCAATATCCATTGAGATTTTATCTGTTTTTAAAATTTTGAAACATTCATAATTGTTTTTATTCAATTAATTTTACAATCGTATTATTTTTCTGAATAGATTTTTTATTGTAATATTTATTTTCATTTAACATAATATTTTATAAACATAAACATAAACATAATATTTTCATTGTTAATCAATTTGAATTTAATTTAATTTATTAAAAAATTTGAACTGCGCATTTTTATCAAATTCATTTAATATTTAAATAAATGTTTAATTCTTTAAAATATATAAAAAATGGTTTCTAAGGATACCGCTATTAATTAGCTAGAACAGCTGATAGAATCTTAAGTAGCGACATCTACTCAATTACGTTTCACAAATCAACATACGCACATTCAGATTTTTTTCCAAATAATGATTGAATGTTAACGAAGATATATCTTGAGATTATTGTTCTTTATTTTTTCGTTTTCATTACAACATAATTATTGATAACATCTCAAAATATTAACACAATAATGGTACAATTAATCGGTGTTGACTTCGAAGTATTTGGAAGAGTACAAGGTAAATGAATATTGTC